>NC_041389.1:632594532-632641471 GCF_002162155.2 Triticum dicoccoides
TTCATCCAGAGAGGCAGCATTGATCGGCTTCAGTTAGCAGCAGTAGCGAAGGAATCGATTGCTCGGGTTCAGTAACATGTAGCCTGTAGTGCAATCTCTCGGGTTTAGTTAGAGCCCAACGCCTCGCTCGGGTTCAGTTAGAGCCCACGCCTCGCACACACGCGTGTACGTGTACGAGAGCAACACACATCGCTCGGCCCCCGACCACCCACCGTAACCGGGAACTCCCCGAAATTTTCCTCGCCCTCGCTTCTACCATGGTTTTTTCCGTCATGGACGGCCCCAAGAATGTCATGCTGGTGCGTCTCCGGCCCGCCCAGGATGAAAAGCCCATTTTGTGTCATGATTTTTTGTTATAGAAGTAGGAGCCCACCACATCTATGATGATACCTGGTTTTGTCACAATTATCGTCATAGAAGTGTCATATGTATGACCAAAAAAATTTCGTTCGGCCCAAAATGTCACGGATGTGTCTTTTTTTGTAGTGTTGGTTCTCCTAACAAACCTTTCAATGAGGAGTTTGCCGCTCTCATGACCTTGAAGTTCAAGATGTCCATGATGGGGGAGTTGAAGTTCTTTCTCGGGTTCGAAATCAAACAAAGAAGAGAAGGAACCTTCATCAACCAAGCCAAATACACTCAAGACATGCTCAAGAGATTCAAGCTAAGTGATATCAAGCCGGCTTCTACTCCAATGCCTGTCAAATGCCAACTTAACATTGATCCGAATGGTAAAGCGATGGATCAAAAGGTATATCGTTCCATGATTGGCTCCTTGCTTTACCTTTGTGCATCGAGACCGGATATCATGTGGAGTGTGGGAATTTGTGCACGGTTTCAAGCCGCACCTAAGGAAAGCCACTATGTGGCGGTTGATGACCCTCAAGTATGGGGGATCTATCGTAGTCCTTTTGATAAGTAAGAGTGTCTAACCCAATGAGGAGCAGAAGGAAATGACAAGCGGTTTTCAGTAAGGTATTCTCTGCAAGCACTTAAATTATCGGTAACAGATAGTTTTGTGATAAGATAATTCATAATGGGTAACAAGTAACAAAAGTAACAAGGTGCAGCAAGGTGGCCCAATCCTTTTTGTAGCAAAGGACAAGCCTGGACAAACACTTATATAAAGCAAAACGCTCCCGATGACACATGGGAATTATCGTCAAGCTAGCTTTCATCATGCTCATATGATTCGCGTTTGTTACTTTGATAATTTGATATGTGGGTGGACCAGTACTTGGGTACTGCCCTTCCTTGGACAAGTATCCCACTTATGATTAACACCTCTCGCAAGCATCCGCAACTACGAAAGAAGAATTAAGGTGTCACATCCCTAGTTCTGACTATGACTAGTGCTAGTATCTGGTGTTGCATCATGTTTACTTTTCACGGAAAGTTGAAATGAGGATGACAGAACCCCTAGCACCCCCCTGAAGACAACTAGAGTTTACTAAAATATTTTTCAATGAACCTGAAATGCCCTTCTAAAATTTCCATCATTTTTGTCCTGGGTTAGAACCTCTGGCAAAATTGGTTCACATTTTTCTAGGACAACATTGGGTCACTGAATTAAATCATACTCTAATTGCATTTGGGCATTTAAATGCTATATAATATTTTAAACGTCCAAATAATCCCAAACTGAAATGTTCCATGTTGGATATGTTCTAAACAATGGGCATGTGCAGTTTGGTGATTTTTGAAAATGCCTCAGTATTTTTAGAAAAGCCACAAACTTGCAGAAATAATAGAAAGCAGAACAAAATAGAGAAGAGAGAGAGAGAATTTTACCTCGGCCACTTACCTGGCTGGCCCAGCTGGCAGCCCACCTGCTGGCCCAGCCCAGCAGCCCTCCCCCTGTCGTCTTCCTCCTGCCAGGAGGACAGACAGGTGCACGGCAAGCGCGCCGACGACGCCTTGCCACCTTTTGCTTCCCGCCGCTGCCCTGGTGCGCCTGGAGATGCCACGACACCCCCCCGGACCCTCCGCACCTCTCCCCTCTCTCGTTGGACCTCCCCCCTACTCTACATCTTTCCGCGGTGCCACCGAACACTGCCGTCGCCGCCGCTTGCTGCTGCCACGGCCACCGCCTCCCCCTCGCTTCTCTAACCAGCCCACAAGCTCCGCCTAGAACCCGAGCACCTCTCCGCCGACCCAAGCAAGGCCGAAGGACCCCAAGACGACGCCGCGACCTTTCTTCCCCGTCCGAGGCCACCGGATGCCGCCGCCCGATTCGCCGTCTCCGCCGCCTCCCCGAGCACGCCGACCCGCTCTTCGACCTCATCGTGAGCCTCTGCGCCAAACCTCTCTCTCCCCGCGCTCTTTTGCTCTCTGTAGATCGTGGTTCTACCGGAGCCGAGAGCCGGCCGCCGCCATTCTTGATGCTGTCGTAGCCAGAGCTAGCAAAGCTCATGCCCGAGCATGGCTACGTGCTCAGCAGCTCCGCAGCAAGCTAACGCCGCCACCAGCTCGTCCTCTCGTGCACCATAGCACTACGCCGCTCGAACCAGTAGCTCCGGCCACCGCCGTCGACCCCGGCCTCCCGGTGCCCAGCTGCATGTGCCCCTAGATGCGCGGGAGCATGGGCTCCCTCCTAGTGCCCTCAGCATGCTCAGCCGCAGCCTGTAGCACCGCCCCGACCAACTCCAGCGAGTTCCCGCCGCTGCTGTGGTCGCCGGCGTCACCTGTTGATGTGGCGCCGGTTAATTAGCGTTAATAACCCCGCTAAACACCCCCAGGGCCACTTCCATGTGGGCCCTAGTGCCTGCTTAGGTTAGTTTAATTTCCTGCTTAAATTAGTTCATAACCCAACGGGCCCCGCGTGTCAGAGTTGACCAAGCTGACGTGTCTGTTGACCGGGCCCACCTGTCAGCATCACTAACCAGCCCCAGCCACTGACCAGTGGACCCCACTGGTCAGGTTTGACCTGGAGTCGCCCAGTTGACCTGCTGACATTAGGGTGATGTCATGCTGACGCAATATGTATTTTGTGGATTTATTTTATTTCAGGAAATTCCATAAAATGCCCAAAATTTCTAAAATTCATATAAAATCAACCGTAACTCCAAATGAGATAAATTATATATGAAAAATGATCAGAAAAATCCAATCTATCCATCTGTACCATTTTCATGCATGTTAGAACAACTTATGTCTACTGTTTAGTATAAATCATATGAAGGGCATTTAAAACATCACATATGGAGTTTGAATTTGAATCGTTGATTCAAACCAACTTCATTTAACTTGCTGCTAGTTGCGTTTGCTCAAACCACAGCATATTGCCATGTCACATTCATGCGTCATATTGTTGCATTGCATTGATTGTGTTTCTTCTTTGTTTGTGGGTTCTTGTCCCCTCTCAATAGACGTGTACCGACGATGTGATCGATGACACCGATGAAGAACTATACTATCTTCAGAAGTGCCAGGCAAGCAAAACCCCCTTGTTCATTCCGATACAATCCTACTCTCTCGCTCCTGCTCTCTTTTACTACATTAGGACAACACCGATTCATCTGTTACTTGCTGCGGTAGCTGAACCCCTTTATCCTTTGCATGACGTGTCATTGCCACAGTAAATAGATGAAACACACTAGCATGAGTAGGAGTTGTTTGAGCCCTGTTGTGCCTACTCATTCATGCTTATTTGTCATGCCTGCTACTACTTAGAGTTGAGTCAGGTCTGATTCATCGGGGATGAATCAGAGGCATATGAACATGTCCTACTGTGTGTGAGCTAAGTGTGTGAACACGATTTGGTAAAGGTAGCGGTGAGAGGCCATGTAGGAGTACATGGTGGGTTGTCTCATTGCAGCCGTCCTCAGGAACTGAGTTCTGTGTTTGTGATCCATGAACAGCTACTACCACACATTGGGGTCCTTAATTGACTCTCTCGACATTAATCAACATGATCTCTATCCAGGAGTTGCAACTAGTTTCTGGTGTTTGTAGGTAGTGTTAGTAGTCTACCAAGTGGCACCGGGTACAGGTGGGCTTGGGACAGACTAGGCACAGTGGCACGGTGTACCAAGTGGCACCCGGATGGTGGGCTTGTGAACCCTGCTCACATCGTTTGGGGTCGTGAGCGACACCCCGGCCGGATCTCCTTGCGGATGGAACCCGAATAGGCGATAAACCTGGACGAGAGACTTGTGTGGTTAGTCAGGTCGTGGCCGACACCCTCGCCAGGCTTCCGCTTGAAGGTTGCCGAGATACATGAAGTGTACATGGCGGTAAGTGGCGAGAGCATGTGTGAAGAAGTACACCCCTGCAGGGTTAACATCATCTATTCGAATAGCCGTGTCCGCGGTAAAGGACTTCTGGGTTGCCTGTACAGTTCATAGACAAGTGAAAGTGGATACTCTAAAATGCGCAAGATAAGCGTGAGTGCTATGGATGGCGTTCTCGTAGGGAGACGGGAGCGGATCCATAGTGGTGTATTGATATGGTGAATATGTGGACTCGTGTGCGCCACCTCAAAAGAGTTACTTGTAGTCGTAGTTCAGGATAGACACCGAGTCAAAGCTGGCTTGCTGCAGTTAAACCCCACTACCCCTTTGTTGATACCAATGCATATGTAGTTAGTTCTGATGTAAGTCTTGCTGGGTACATTTGTACTCATGTTGCTTAATTTATGTTTTTGCAGAGAGACTTCAGTCTCGCTAGTAGTTCCACGTGGACTTCAACGTTTAGCTTGTTACCTCAGCTACGATCTTGTGCCCTCGGCAGGATCTGCAAGATAGACAGGCTTCTCAACCTTTTTCATTTGTAGATGTGTGTACCCAGACATGTTAAGCTTCCGCTTGTGCTTGACTTGTGTGCTCTGAATGCTGAGTCATGAGACCCATGTTTGTAATATCTCGCTCCTCGGAGCCTATTGAATAAAATACTTGAGTCATAGAGTCATGTTGTGATGCCATGTTGTATTTGCACATATCGAGCATATTGTGTGTATGTTATTGAAATGCTTGGTATGTGTGGGATCTAACAACCTAGTTGTTTATCCTTGGTAGCCTCTCTTACCGGGAAATGTCTCCTAGTGCTTGCACTGAGCCATGGTAGCTTGTTACTGCTCCAGAACACTTAGGCTGGCCGGCATGTGTCCTTCTTCGTTCCTGTGTCTGTCCCTTTGGGGAAATGTCACGCGGTGTCTACCGGAGTCCTGTTAGCCTGCTACAGCCCGGTTTACTGGAGTCCTGCTAGCCCAGTTGCTACAGCCGGGTTCACTCGCTGATGACCGACACGTTCGTTGTTGGCTCATGTGTGCCTGTCCCTGTAAGTTAGTGCCACTTTGGGTTCACGACTAGCCATGTCAGCCCGGGTTCTTTGTCATATGGATGCTAGCGGCACTATCATATACGTGAGCCAAAAAGGCGCAAATGGTCCCGGGCCTGGTAAGGCGACACCCGTGGGAATACCGTGCGTGAGGCCGCAAAGTGATATGAGGTGTTACATGCTAGATTGATGTGGCATAGGATCGGGGTCCTGACAGCTTTGGTATCAGAGCTTGACTGCCTGTAGGTTTACCAAGCCAAACTGGTCGAAGTTGAGTCTAGAAATTCTTTAGTTATATAAGGGAATTGATTGTGGGATGGAACGTAAGGCTCTTTTTACTTCTTATCCCTTATGCCTTCTGATCCGAGTCATCTTATCTCTCCTACGGGGTTAAGGAACTAGGCTATCTTTTCTTTCTATCAGGATCACGTGTTACTAATCCGTAGACTTATAGGATTAATGGATTTAAGCCTCTGTTCAGTTTCTACTACTTCCGTATGTTAACTGTTGATCTCGAAACCTTGATATTGTGCTTCTGAGTGGCTATGCCACCATTTTTGTAGCATGTCTCAAATCTTTTCAAGCATTTACAGCCGTTATGCTGTCCGAATTGTCCTAGGTTTCTAAACAATCTGATGCATTTGCAAATCCCTTCTTACCGTTCTGAAGTTCCTTTGTGCCAGATCAACCACACTAACTAGTGTGTTGAGGTACTCCATTGCCTCGACATTTATGTTGGAGTTATTGTTATGACCCTATGTGTCTTAGGGGATCATCTAGTAGTCTAGCCATGTTTTGTGATCCCAGTGTGATGACTCTGGCCATCATTTCCGAAAGCATCCCGTGATGCCACTTAGTTAGTAGGCATTCCACTTCTGGGTTTTGAACCCAAGATTCACCCTACTTACTTCATGTTGATAGTAATTGCTAGCTCCCTTAGGTTATTAGTAACCTTTGCGTTAGTCCTCAAGGTCCGTGGTATTTCCTTCTTCCAAATACTATGAACCGTTTATGGCAGAAGTTCTTTGAACCAAAAGATGACAACCAGAGCTCTTGATGAGTTCTTGATTCTATGTTGTGACTCTGCCAGCTCTACCTTTCCGCATGGGTTGTCCGGAAGAAATATGTTGAACTCGTTCGACATGCTAATCCATGCATCCACAACTCAGAAAATCATATGTTCTTTTTAGTTGTTCCCCCTTTAGTTGTATTCTGACCCGCGTCTACCAATTGATAGTCAGGAGTAGTCGTGCATTCATGTTTATCGATGCCTGTTATTCTTGTGTTCCGTCAAGCCATTCTATCCCAAAATGACTAGGAGAAATGAACTCCAGTACCTCATCCATATCTAGGATTGGGTCAAAGTAGTCATACTCCGCAGATCAAAATACTAATCCAGTTTTTGTTCTGTTCTACCCTGAAGTATTACCCTCTTTATGTCAAGAAAGTCATAGGAATTACACATCATCCTATGAATTCTTGGTGCAGTGATACTTCTCGCCATCATAATTCATTCCTTGGTTCCCGTGTTGTTGCAACCAGAATGCCGACATCTGAACTATGATGTGTGAAATCAATACTGCTAGCAACCCCGTTGCTTGGCAGTTAATGGACAATAATTTCATTCTTAGCGTGTTGGATCTCGAATTGTCATTCTAAGACTGATTGTGCTACCTAGTTCTTATTTCCAGTGCAGTCTTCGATCAATGAGTTAGGATTGTGCCAATCCCTCGCTCTTTTGATTATATTGTCCTACCCTGAAAAGCAAGATTGCTCTCGAGCTTAGTAACATATCGGTGGTTCGTGATTTTTTGTATATCTTCTCAGAAGTATCACTAGGTCGTCACCTGACCGCTATGTTGAGTTCGTGATCATGTTGGTTTTCCCCCAAACCATCCATTCTCCAAGAATCTGTGTGGGATACCCCTGAGCTAGTTGGTTAAGCTGAACAACAACTTGGAGAGTTGAAGGATAAAAGCTTAATCCACTTAGTTCATTTTAAGGGATGTCTTGTATGTGTGTTGAAGAAAGATGATATCTTCATTGATTGGTCCCTGTGATTAGTTGATGGACCTATCATGTTATCCAATCTTTGATTTGAGTGTGGGCTAATCTCAAATCAAATCAGAACCAACAATATTCGTAATGTTGTCTTATTCGTGGTTGATTCCTCGAGCATACACCATTATATTCTTTGGGTCTGACCAATGCTATCACCTTGTTCACATAATTGGGGTATTCCACTTATATGGAAACCTGGATGAATTGTTGTTGAGCCCATCAGCAGCATTTTACCCTCTCCATGATTCATGTTGGACATTAAGCTAGCATCGGAAACTTTTATAAGCATTATCTTCATGTCCCGTGCATGAAGCATATGTTCGGATGAAAGAAGTGACTCCCTTTAATTCATGTGCATCTGATGCAAGTTGTCGCCGTGAATTCGAGGAAGTCAATATTGCTTCCTCTGGAATCGTCCCAAGTTAGTCATGCATGTGCGAAGTATTCTATGGTTTGCTAGGTTGGCCGCCTCCATTCTATATGTGTTCTTAGCACACCAAGCCATTGATTGACTTGTTCAAGGAGGAGAAGTCTATGCTTGGGATCTAATCCATGGACTTGCGTAAAGACTTCGAAACCCTCGATGAGGATTCCCCACGTGAACTCGGTAGTGTTTTTAGTATAAGACTACTATGTGGTCATGCTTGTCTGGGACAGTGTGTTCACACGTGGTAGCAGAACCAGCTCATGTTTTGGAGCTTGCTATCGTAGTTCATTTCCCGAGAATCTCACAACGTCATCTCGTCGATTTGTGTTGCAAACTTTCATTTTTCTTCGTAGACTCGATAAGTCTGGATTATTCTGACACCAACTAGATCTGAATCTCAGGCAGATATGATGGTTGGAATGTTTCCCAAGAACTATAATAATGGTCTCTCTGTAACCCGGTAAAGTGGATGTCGTGGCCAACACACCCAGCCGGAAGACCTCTTGTTGTAGTATCTTGATTGAGGAAGTTGGCCACCTCCCCATAAGGATTCCGTAGGGTTTTACTCCAATAAGTTTCTCCTTAAGGATTTTTGTGTTCCCAAAGTCCGACCTTTACTTGATGTTCTAGATATCAAACCATATGAATGGGATACACTAGCACATCAAGGAGAACATTAGAAGCGGAGTGCTAAATGTCTCTCGGTCGATCATCCAGATTTTGTTTCCTTGGCCCCGCCAAGGTGAAATCTGAGACGGTGTTATCCTCCTTTGCATCTGCATCTCTTCCACCGGTATTCATCATGGTAGTACGTTATGTTGCCAGGATCCTTGACACGGATATTGGTAAAACCTTGATGGATATGGAAATGCTCAAGTTCTTGAGAGCACACGCAAGTGCTAGGTTTTATCGTCGGCATTAATTGCATAGTGCTCTCAGTTTCCTCGGCAATGCTATGACCCTTTCAAATAGTGGATTCACTCTCTACTGTTGGGTTCCTCCCTAGTTACCAGAATCATTCCCAGCATTTGCATTTTGTTCCCAGCTTGCACCGCCAATGTGCCATTCTACCATGGGTCCCTTCCATTTCTGGTGGTAAGCAAATTCATCCATTATGTTGTCTTCAACAAGGTAATCCACATCATCCATTCTAATCCGGGTATGCCATTCTATCGAACTCCGTCAAACAATCAATTGTGAATTGCCTTAGCCTGATAAGAAGAGTTTCAATGATTTATGTATCAAAAGTGATTATTTTTGCCACTTAAGGGATAATCCTACGAGTCACCTCCTCTAAGGTGCCTCGTTATAGAATCATGGCAACTCAACTTCTCGCTACGTTGACAACCGTTCACCACCTTCTTAACTGTGGAACTATCAACTATCTAGTAAACCTTCTATAACGCCCCGGTTTCGATGCGCCAGGTGTCCTTCAGTTATTCGTCATCATTGCCATGTCATTTTCTTGCGTGTTGCATTTTATCATGTCATCATGTGCATTTCATTTTGCATACGTGTTCGTCTCATGCATCCGAGCCTTTTCCCCGTTGTCCGTTTTGCAATCCGGCGCTCCTATGTCCTCCGGCGTTCCCCTTTTCGTCTCTCGTTGTGAGTGGGTGTTAAACGTTCTCGGAATGGCCCGAGCCTTGCCAAGTGGCCTTGGTATAACACCGGTAGACCGCCTGTCAAGTTTCGTGCCATTTGGAGTTCGTTTGATACTCCAACGATTAACCGGGTAACCGTAAAAGCCCCTTCTCCTTGTAGCCCAACACCCCTTCCAAAGTGGCCCAAAACCCAGCAAACTCCCCTCCATGCTCTAGGTCGTTCGATCACGATCGCGTGGCCGAAAACCGCTCCTCATTTGGACTCTCCTAGCTCCCTCTACCTATAAAACTAGACATCCCCCGAAATTCACGGATGATTCCACCCCTAACCCTAGCAGTCTTCCTCCTCGCGCCGCCGGACATGTCCATCCGCGCCGGACATGTCCGCTGGACACGTCATCCCGGCCAATCTGGTGCTGCCACGTCACCCCGCCGCCGTTTTCGTCCAACCCCGCGCCACCGCGTGTCCTCCTCTCTCTCCTCTCCGCCGCGGGCCCGCTCGGCCCATCGCGAGCCCGCCCCGGGCCGCCTCGGGCTCGAGCGCCGCCGCCACGGCCCGTGCCTCGCCGCCGCCCGGCCACGCCGCCGCACGCCCGCAGGCGCCCCGCCGCCGCGGCCTCCTCTCCGGTCGCCTGCCCCGCCTCTCGAGAGCCCCGCCGTCCGCCGCCGGTGGCCGGATCCGCCTCCGCCCGCTCGTCCCCGCCGGAGCCCGAGCTCCTCACGGCCCGGCCCCTGCCTCCGGTGCGCCGCCGGGCCGATCTGCCTCCTCCCCCTCGTCCTGGCCCAGGGCCCAGTGGTGAGCAGCCCAGCTATCCCTCGCACCGTGCGATTTTTACTATTTTGCGCTCACCTGTTTTTTTCATGCCATGTTCATCGCATTGTATCTTTGCATCTGTAGCTCCGTTTCGTGTGTGTAATACGTCAAATTGTTCGCCTCGACGAGTACATCATTTCATTCCATTGCATCATATTCATTTGAGGTCATCTTGATGCCTGAATCATCGTTGTAAGAGTGCTTCATGATGTTTTCTGCTGTCTGTTAACAGAACGAGCTCTTTTGTCATTTTTGCCATGATTGATGTGTGCATCCTATGAGGTTGATGTATACATGTGTTTTGATCTATGCTATATCTCTTTATAGAGGTGCTTAACATGTATTTTTGTGATCAATGTGGTGACTAGCACAAGCATGCAAACTAGGCATCGTGATGTTGCTGATTTCAGTCCCTGTTCTGCTGTAATTTTGATGCCATGTAAACTTGATGCTACAGAGAGATCCATGCATATTTTGAGATACTTCAGTAAGGGTGTTTTGGACAATAGGTTAGTGTCTATCCATTAATGCCCTTGGTTGCAATTATAGAGTAGTCTAGCCTGTCATTTGAGTGCTCTACTTTTGCTTCAAAATGTTTCCTGGCAGATTGTTTACGTGTTATTCAATTTGGCTAAGCTTGCTATAGTTGATCCTTGCATGCTATGGACTTGTTCTTGCCTTGGTTTGTTTCACAAACATGTCTTCTTCATGATGCTATGCTTATCTTGTCATGCAATGACTTGTGGTGAGTGAATCGAGCTTGTTAAGTAGTGTTCATGATGTTGCTGTTTTGCTAGGCTGAATCTGTTATTTCGCGATGCTATATAAACCTGCTCCTACTAATCATTCTATGCATAATCTGGAGATGTTCTATAAACATGTTTTGATCTACATGTCATCTCTATTCCCCTGGTAGCATTTATAGGTTGCTGTAGGTTGTTCATATCTTGCTCCAAAGTTGCTTCATAATGTTGCTGTCAGCCTGTTAACATTAAGTTCACTTGTTCCCATGTGTTTTGCTAGTGTTCCATGCACCCTATGTGCTTGTTATTGCCATGCTTAGCTTCACAAACATGCCTTCTTACTGTTGGTTGCCTTTCCATGCCATGTATTGCTCTGTAGTGAGTTGCACAAGCTCATCTACATGCCTTCATAATTTTGTTTCTGCCATGTTTGAATCTGTATTATAACTTGCTATGTTTATGTGGGTGCCATCATATTTTCTGGTTCTTTTTGGCTTATGGTCACTAAGGGACTTTTGATCTATGCTTTGAGTAGAATCATGCCATGCCTTTGTTTGCCATGATAAGTTCCTGTAACATGTTGTTTGATAGCTCTAAACATTGCATCGTGATGTTATTTTCTGCAAAGTCTGAAATTGTTATAACTTGCAATCTTACCATGTGTGTTTGAGCATGTTCTAGTGATTTCTAGAGATAGCTCAGTGTTCATGTTTTGTTATGCTTTACCTGTACATTATGCCCATGCCTTTTGTTATTATATTGTGGTGCTATAGCTTATTGTTTTGATGCTTGCAATATGCCTAGTTGTTGTTTTGGACAGATTGTTGCTATAACTTGTATAGTGTGCATGTGTTGAACCGTTGCTCCGTTTTGAGTGTGCTCTATATGAAACTTGTTTAGTTTTGCATGTAGCTTCATATTATCATGTTGCATCCTTGTTTTGAGGTGTTTGCTTGATGTTTGGGTGCATTTTGCATCAATGCCATGTTTAACTTGTTTTGCTCATATCTTCTAGGCCGTAGCTCCGAACTAAATGAACTTTATATGTAACTTGACTAGAATCTCGTGTAGATCATCTTTGTGCATCTTAACTTAATGTTTAACTACTTGAACATAATGTTTATTCAGATCTGGACCAATTTCGAAATATGCATATGAGGACTTACCGGAATTGTTATATGTTGTTCCCGGCCTCATTTAAACTTGCCTTGACGTGTTGCTCTTGTTTGCATCATCTCTTGCCATGAGTAGCTTCATGTAGTCTTGTCATGCATCATGCTTGTTGTGCATCATGTCATGTTCATGTGTGGTGTGTTTACCTTGTTGTGTGCTTCTTCTTGTTAGTTCTTGTTTCGTTGCGATCGTGAGGATTCGTTCGTCTACGCTTGGTTCGTCTTCGTGGTTTCATCTTCTTCATGGACTCGTTCTTCTTCCTAGCGGGATTTCAGGCAAGATGACCGCTACCCTGGATCTCACTACTATCATTGCTATGCTAGTTGTTTCGTTCTATCGCTTTGCTGCGCTACCTATCACCTGTTTATTCAAGCCATCCCATATTGCCATGAACCTCTAACCTTTGACACATTTCCTATGCAAACCGTTGTTTGGCTATGTTAACGCTTTTGCTCAGCCCCTCTTATAGCGTTGCTAGTTGCAGGTGGAGTTGAAGATTTCTCCATGGTGGACAGGATTATGTTTGGGATATCACAATATCTCTTATATTATTAATGCATCTATATATTTTGTAAAGGGTGGAAGGCTCGGCCTTTTGCCTGGTGTTTTGTTCCACTCTTGCCGCCCTAGTTTCCGTCATACCGGTGTTATGTTCCCGGATTTTGCGTTCCTTACGCGGTCGGGTGATTTATGGGACCCCTTGACAGTTTGCTTTGAATAAAACTCCTCCAGCAAGGCCCAACCTTGGTTTTACCATTTGCCTCGCCACCACCTATCCCTTTCCCTTGGGTCGGCCAACCCGAGGATCATCTTTATTTTAGCCCCCCCCCCCCGGGCCAGTGCTTGTCTAAGTGTTGGTCCGAACCGAGCGATGTCCGGCGTCCCCTGGGCAACCAGGGTCTATGCCAACCCGACGTCTGGCTCATCCGGTGTGCCCTGAGAACGAGATATGTGCAGCTCCTATCGGGATTTGTCGGCACAGCGGGAGGCTTTGCTGGTCTTGTTTTACCATTGTCAAAATGTCTTGTAAACCGGGATTCCGAGTCTGATCGGGTCTTCCTGGGAGAAGGTCTATTCCTTCGTTGATCGCGAGAGCTTGTCATGGGCTAAGTTGGGACACCCCTGCAGGATATAATCTTTCGAAAGTCGTGCCTGCGGTTATAGGCAGATGGGAATTTGTTAATGTCCGGTTGTAGATAACTTGACACCAGATCCGAATTAAAACGCATCAACCGCGTGTGTAGCCGTGATGGTCTCTTCTCGGCGTAGTCCGGGAAGTGAACACGGTCTTTGGGTTATGTTTGACGTAAGTAGGAGTTCAGGATCACTTCTTGATCATTACTAGTTGACGATCGTTCTGCTTGCTCTCTTCTCGCTCTTATTTGCGTATGTTAGCCATCATATATGCTTAGTCGCTGCTGCAACCTCACCACTTTACCCCTTCCTTTCCCTTTAAGCTTTGCTAGTCTTGATACCCATGGTAATGGGATTGCTGAGTCCTCGTGGCTCACAGATTACTACAACAACAGTTGCAGGTACAGGTTGTGCGATGATCATGACGCGAGAGCGACGCTTGCTTGCATTGAGTTCTTCTTCTGCTTCTTTGATCAGGGGATAGGTTCGAGGTCGGCAGCCTGGGCTAGCAGGGTGGATGTCGTTTGAGTTTTTGTTTGTGGTTCATCCGTAGTCGGATGATGCTCTGATGTATTGTGATGTTGTATTCATGTGGCATTGTATGCCTCTTGCATGTATCCCCATATATTATGTAATGTTGATGTAATGATATCCACCTTGCAAAAGCGTTTCAATATGCGGGTCTATCCTTGGTGGGACCTTCGAGTTCCTTTTGGATAGGGTCGCATATTGGGCGTGACACCTTCATCATCTGTTTCACTCCATCCCTCTAGTTGTATGTTCCGTGTCCCAGCTCGAGAGATGTTTCAATGTCTCACTCTATGAGTTGATCCTGAGTTGTTCGATCTTCGAGAAGATCGATTCTTCTAGAGTTTTCCTTTCTTCTCATTGTCATGTTGGCTGGAGTTCTCAGAGCAAGACGACAAGACAAAGATGGTGATTGAATCAACGTTCATTTGAAGTGCAAACCTGAATCATGAAGTTTGTGCTAGCTTTGTGTCCCTTCTGTCTTCTTACCTCATGTCTTGAATCTCGGGCCGAGATTCTTGTTTAGTGGGGGTGAGTTGTCACATCCCTAGTTCTGACCATGACTAGTGCTAGCATCTGGTGTTGCATCATGTTTACTTTTCACAGAAAGTTGAAATGAGGATGACAGAACCCCTAGCACCCCCCTGAAGACAACTAGGGTTTACTAAAATCTTTTTCAATGAACCTGAAATGCCCTTCTAAAATGTCCATCATTTTTGTCCTGGGTTAGAACCTCTGGAAAAATTGGTTCACATTTTTCTAGGACAACATTGGGTCACTGAATTAAATCATACTCTAATTGCATCTGGGCATTTAAATGCTATATAATATTTTAAACGTCCAAATAATCCCGAACTGAAATGTTCCATGTTGGATATGTTCTAAACAATGGGCATGTGCAGTTTGGTGATTTTTAAAAATTCCTAAGTATTTTTAGAAAAGCCACAAACTTGCAGAAATAATAGAAAACAAAACAAAATAGAGAAGAGAGAGAGAATTTTACCTGGGCCACTTACCTGGCCGGTCCAGCTGGTAGCCCACCTGCTGGCCCAGCCCAGCAACCCTCCCCCTGTCGTCTTCCTCCTGCGAGGAGGACAGACAGGTGTGTGGCAAGCGCGCCGACGACGCCTTGCCACCTCCTGCTTCCCGCCGCTGCCCTGGTGCGCCTGAAGACGCCACGACACCCCCCCGGACCCTCTGCACCTCTTCCCTCTCTCGCTGGACTTCCCCCCTACTCTGCATCTTTCCGCGGCGCCACCGAACGCTGCCGTCGCCGCCGCCACTGCCTCCCCCTCGCTTCTCTGACCAGCCCACAAGCTCCGCCTAGAACCCGAGCACCTCTCCGCCGACCCACGCAAGGCCGGAGGACCCCAAGACGATGCCGCGACCTTTCTTCCCCGTCCATGGCCGCCGGATGCCGCCGCCTGATTCGCCGTCTCCGCCGCCTCCCCGAGCATGCCGACCCGCTCTTCGACCTCATCGTGAGCCTCTGCGTCGAACCTCTCTCTCCCCGCGCTCTTTTGCTCTTTGTAGATCGTGGTTCTACCGGAGCCGAGAGCCGGCCGCCGCCGTTCTTGACGCTGTCGTAGCCAGAGCTAGCAAAGCTCATGCCCAAGCATGGCTACGTGCTCAGCAGCTCCGCAGCAAGCTAACGCCGACACCAGCTTGTCCTCTCATGCACCATAGCGCTACGCCGCTCAAACCCGTAGCTCCGGCCGCCGCCGTTCTGGTCGCCGCCGTCGACCCCGGCCTCCCTGTGCCCAGCTGCGTGCGCACCTAGATGCGCGGGAGCACGGTCTCCCTCCTAGTGCCCTCAGCGTGCTCAGCCGCAGCCTGTAGCGCCGCCCCGACCAACTCCGGCGAGTTCCCGCTGCTGCTGTGGTCGCCGGCGTCACCTGCTGACGTGGCGCCGGTTAATTAGCGCTAATAACCCCGCTAAACACCCCCAGGGCCACTGCCATGTGGGCCCTAGTGCCTGCTTAGGTTAGTTTAATTTCCTGCTTAAATTAGTTCATGACCTAACGGGCCCTGCGTGTCAGAGTTGACCAAGCTGACGTGTGTGTTGACCGGGCCCACCTGTCAGCGTCACTAATTAGCCCCAGTCATTGACCAGTGGACCCCACTAGTCAGGTTTGACCTGAGGCGCCCAGTTGACCTGCTGACATCAGGGTGATGTCATGCTGACGCAATATGTATTTTCTAGATTTATTTTATTTCAGGGAATTCCAGAAAATGTCCAAAACTTCTAAAATTCATATAAAATCAACCGTAACTCCAAATGAGATAAATTATATATGAAAAATGATCAGAAAAATCCAATCTATCCATCTATACCATTTTAATGCATGTTAGAACAACTCATGGCTGCTGTTTAGTACAAATCATATGAAGGGCATTTAAAACATCATATATGGAGTTTGAATTTGAATCGTTGATTCAAACCAATTTCATTTAACTTGCTGCTAGTTGCATTTGCTCAAACCATAGCATATTGACATGGCACATTCATGCATCATATTGTTGCATTGCATTGATTGTGTTTCTTCTTTGTTTGTCTGTGCTTGTCCCCTCTCAGTAGACGTGTACCGACGATGTGATCGATGACACGGATGAAGAACTATACTATCTTCAGAAGTGCCAGGCAAGCAAAACCCCCTTGTTCATTCCGATACAATCCTACTCTCTCGCTCCTGCTCTCTTTTACTGCATTAGGACAACACCGATTCATCTGTTACTCGCTGCGGTAGCTGAACCCCTTTATCCTTTGCACGACCTGTCATTGCCACAGTAAATAGATGAAACCCACTAGCATGAGTAGGAGTTGTTTGAGCCCTGTTGTGCCTACTCATTCATGCTTATTTGTCATGTCTGATTCATCGGGGATGAATTAGAGGCGTATGAACATGTCCTACTGTGTGTGAGCTAAGTGTGTGAACACGATTTGGTAAAGGTAGCGGTGAGAGGCCATGTAGGAGTACATGGTGGGTTGTCTCATTGCAGCCGTCCTCAGGAACTGAGTTCTGTGTTTGTGATCCATGAACAGCTACTACCACACATTGGGATCCTTAATTGACTCTCTCGAACTATTAATCAACATGATCTCTGTCCAGGAGTTGCAACTAGTTTCTGGTGTTTGTAGGTAGTGTTAGTAGTCTACCAAGTGGCACCCGGTACAGGTGGGCTTGGGACAGACTAGGCACAGTGGCACGGTGTACCAAGTGGCACCCGGATGGTGGGCTTGGGAACCCCGCTCACATCGTTTGGGGCCATGAGGGACACCCCGGCCGGATCTCCTTGCGGATGGAACCCGAATAGGCGATAAACCTGGACGAGAGACTTGTGTGGTTAGTCAGGTCGTGGCCGACACCCTCGCTAGGCTTCCGCTTGAAGGTTGCTGAGATACATGACGTGTACATGGCGGTAAGTGGCGAGAGCGTGTGTGAAGAAGTACACCCCTGCAGGGTTAACATCATCTATTCGAATAGCCGTGTCCGCGGTAAAGGACTTCTGGGTTGCCTGTATAGTTCATAGACAAGTGAAAGTGGATACTCTAGAATGCGCAAGATAAGCGTGAGTGCTATGGATGGCATTCTCGTAGGGAGACGGGAGCGGATCCATAGTGGTGTATTGATATGGTGAATATGTGGACTCGTGTGCGCCACCTCAAAAGAGTTACTTGAAGTCGTAGTTCAGGATAGCCACCGAGTCAAAGCTGGCTTGCTGTAGTTAAACCCCACTACCCCTTTGTTGATACCGATGCATATGTAGTTAGTTCTGATGTAAGTCTTGCTGGGTACATTTGTACTCACGTTGCTTAATTTATGTTTTTGCAGAGAGACTTCAGTCTCGCTAGTAGTTCCACATGGACTTCGACGTTTAGCTTGTTACCTCAGCTATGATCTTGTGCCCTCGGCGGGATCTGGTAGATAGACAGGCTTCTCAACCTTTTTCATTTGTAGATGTGTGTACCCAGACATGTTAAGCTTCCGCTTGTGCTTGACTTGTGTGCTCCGAATGCTGGGTCATGAGACCCATGTTTGTATTATCTTGCTCCTCGGAGCCTATTGAATAAAATACTTGAGTCATAGAGTCATGTTGTGATGTCATGTTGTATTTGCACATATCGAGCATATTGTGTGTATGTTATTGAAATGCTTGGTATGTGTGGGATCTGACAACCTAGTTGGTTATCCTTGGTAGCCTCTCTTACCGGGAAATGTCTCCTAGTGCTTCCACTGAGCCATGGTAGCTTGCTACTGCTCCGGAACACTTAGGCTGGCCGGCATGTGTCCTTATTCGTTCGTGTGTCTGTCCCTTCGGGGAAATGTCACGCGGTGTCTACCCGAGTCCTGTTAGCCTGCTACAGCCGGTTTATCAGAGTCCTACTAGCCCAGTTGCTACAGCCCAGATTCACTCGTGATGACCGACACGTTCGTTGTTGGATCATGTATGCCTGTCCCTGTAAGTTAGTGCCACGTTGGGTTCACGACTAGCCATGTCAGTCCGGGTTCTTTGTCATATCGATGCTAGCAGCACAATCATATACGTGAGCCAAAAAGGCGCAAACGGTCCCGGGCCTGGTAAGGCGACACCCGTGGGAATACCATGCGTGAGGCCGCAAAGTGATATGAGGTGTTACATGCTAGATCGATGTGGCATAGGATCGGGGTCCTGACATAAGGTAAACCTAACCATAGCATGGAACATATGGATCGAAATCAGCCCCTTACGAAGCAACGCATAAACTAGGATTTAAGCTTCTGTCGCTCTAGCAACCCGTCATCTACTTATTACTTCCCGATGCCTTCCTCTAGGCCCAAACAATGGTGAAGTGTCATGTAGTCCATGTTCACATAACACCACTAGAGGAGAGACAACATACATCTCATCAAAATATCGAACGAATACCAAATTCACATGACTACTTATAACAAGACTTCTCCCATGTCCTCAGGAACAAACGTAACTACTCACAAATCATATTCATGTTCATAATCAGAGGGGTATTAATGTGCATAAAGGATCTGAAAATATGATCATCCACCGAATAAACCAACTAGCATCAACTACAAGGAGTAATCAACACTACTAGCAACCCACAGGTACCAACCTGAGGTTTTGAGACAAAGATTGGATACAAGAGATGAACTAGGGTTTGAGAGGAGATGGTGCTGGTGAAGATGTTGATGGAGATTGACCCCCTTGTGATGAGAGGATCGATGGTGATGACGATGGTGACGATTTCCCCCTCCCGGAGGGATGTTTCCCCGGCAGAACAACTCCGCCGGAGCCCTAGATAGGTTCCACCCAGGTTTCATCTCGAGACGGCGGCGCTTCATCTTGAAAGCTTCCTTATGATTTTTTCCAGGGCAAAGACACCTTATACCAGAAGATGGGCATTGGGGGGCTTCCAGGTGGCCCACGAGGTAGGGGGCGCGCCCAGGGGGGTAGGGCGCGCCCTCGACCCTCGTGGACAGTGGGTGGGCCCCCTCTAGTGCTTTCTTTGCCCATTATTTTTAATATATTCAAAAACCGACTTTCGTGGAGTTTCAGGACTTTTGTAGTTGTGCATAATAGGTCTCTAATATTTGCTCCTTTTCCAGCCGAGAATTCCAGCTGCCGCCATTCTCCCTCTTCATGTGAACCTTGTAAAATGAGAGAGAAAAGGCATAAGTATTGTGACATAATGTGTAGTAACAGCGCATAATGCAATAAATATCGAGATAAAAGAATGATGCAAAATGGACGTATCAACTCCCCCAAGCTTAGACCTTGCTTGTCCTCAAGCGGAAGCCGATATCGAAAATATGTCCACATGTTTAGAGATAGAGGTGTCGATAAAATAAAATACGGACATGAGGGCATCATGATCATTCTTAGAACAGGAACATATATATTGTCATCTAATTTCTTATGCTAAAGTAACAACATATTCACAATGTAAAGTATGAATCAGAAACTTCATTGAAAATAGCAACCTATAATCTCAGTCATTGAGGCAATGGCAATTTATCATAACATCGGAAAGAGTCAATATAGGAGCTTTTTAGCAAGTCGACATACTCAACTATCATTTAGTCTTTCACAATTGCTAACACTCACGCAATACTTATGGGTATGAAGTTTTAATCAGACACAGAGAAAGATAGGGGCTTATAGTTTCGCCTCCCAACCTTTTACCTCAAGGGTAATGTCAACAATAATGCTTTATGAAAACACCATGACTCTTGTATAAGGTAAAATACAAAAATAAAAGATAGTCCCTTCGCAGAGGGAAGTAGAGGTTTTCATGTGCTTTTATGGTTGGATGCACAAAATCTTAATGCAAAAGAATGTCACTTTATATTGCCACTTGTGATAGGGACCTTTATTATGCAGTCCATCGCTTTTATTTCTTCCATATCACAAGCTCATAAAAGCTTATTTTCTCCACACTAATAGATCATACATGTTTAGAGAGCAATTTTTCTTGCTTGCAACAATGAAAACTTACTTGAAGGATCTTACTCAATCCATAGGTAGATATGGTGGACTCTCATGGCAAAATTGAGTTTAAGGATGCGTGGAAGCACAAGTAGTATCTCTACTTGGTACAAATAATTTGGCTAGCATGAGGGGGAAAGGCAAGCTCAACATGTTGGATGACCCATGACAATATAATTTATTTCGAATATAAGAAAACATAACCCATTACATTGTCTTCCTTGTCCAACATCACCTTTTTTAGCATGTCATATTTTAATGAGTGCTCAAAATCATAAAAGATGTCCAAGATAGTATGTTTATATGTGAAAATCTCTCTTTCTTTAATACTTCCTATTAATTGCAACGATGACCAAAACTATGTTTGTCAACTCCCAACAACTTTTATTCTTCATACTCTTTATATGTGAAGTCATTACTCTCCATAAGATCAATATGATCTTTTTATTTCTTTTTGTACTTTCTCTTTTTCTTTTATTCCCTCAAGATCATAGCAAGATAGCAAAGCCCTCAACTCAAAACTAATCTTTATTATATATAGCTCATGGAATCGGTTAGCTAGATAAGATCAACACAAAAACTCAAAGCTAGATCTGACTAAACTTTATTCTACAAGATCAAGATGTAAACAAAAGGATCGAACTAAGAAAAATGGTAAAGATAAAAGTGTGATGGTGATACGATACCAGGGCACCTCCCCCAAGCTTGGCAGTTGCCAAGGGGAGTGCCCATACCCATGTATTTATGTATCTTTCTTCGGGGGTGGTGATGATGGAGGCTTCTTTCTTAATTTGCGCTTGAGGATGGAATTTTGCTCCCTTAGGTCATCGATCTCCTGCTCAAGGCTTAATATCTTTTTGCATAGTTCCTGCTTGTTTTCCTGCAAGAGACGAAAAGGGATAAACTCGATCTTGGGTTTCTTTGCTCTATCAGGGAGGCTTGACTTATTAAACTCCACGTGCATGTCCCCAGGTTGAGGTAGTGGGACTTCATCTTCATCCGAGCTCGTCTCCTCCTTTCCCTTAGGATCATAGTCTTCTTCTTCCTCCGTGGTCTAACCATAATGCTCCAAGTCCCCGTAGACCTTGGGGTCTGCAAGGTAATCAGTGATGTAGCTTTCTCCTTCCGAATCCTGGGACGACATATTGCTCTAATCTGCGGTAGAAACAACTCAAAACAAAAGCAGAGGATTTCATCATGGTACGGTGGTGAAAACCTTCGGGAGATTATATAATGAATTTTTACCGACCAAAAGTATCATGCAAGAAAACAGAGTCCAGAGGGCACACAAGGTGTCCATGAGGCAGGGGGCGCGCTAGGGGGGTAGGGCGCGCCCTCCACCCTCGTGGATGCCTCATGTCCTTTCTGGAGTACTTATTATTTTCCTATTTTCTTAAAAATTCCAAAATGAAGAAAAATTGCTATTAGAACTGTTTTGGAGTCAGTTTACTTACAGTACCACATACCTAATCCTTTTCGGAGTCTAAAACATTCTGGAAAGTGTCCCTTATGTACTCCTCCGGGGTTACGGTGTCAATAACATTGGTTTCAACATTTATGGGATTACCTGAGATATAATGTTTGATTCTTTGACCGTTCACCACATTTGGATTTGTGCCTTCGAAGTTGTTGATTTTTATGGCACCGAAACGATAGACCTCCTCGATAACGTAAGGACCTTCCCATTTAGAGAGGAATTTTCCTGCAAAAATCTTAAACGAGAGTTGTATAGCAACACATAATCACCTACATTAAACTCATGCTTTTGTATCCTTTTGTCATGCCATCTTTTAACTTTTTCTTTAAACAATTTGGCATTCTCATAGGTCTAGGTTCTCCATTCATCAAGTGAGCTAATGTTAAATAGCCTCTGCTCACCGGCAAGTTTGAAATCATAATTGTGCTCTTTAATAGCCCAATATGCCTTATGTTCTAGTTCTAGAGGTAAGTGACATGCTTTTCCATAAACCATTTTATATGGAGACATACCCGTAGGATTTTTATATGCAGTTTTATAGGCCCATAATGCATCATCAAGGTTCTTGGACCAATTCTTTCTAGATCAAACAATATTTTGCAAAATTAATTTAATATCTCTATTACTCAATTCTACCTGACCACTAGACGGTGTATGGTATGGAGATGCAATTCTATGATTAACATCATACTTAGCAAGAATTTTACGAAAAGCACCATGAATAAAATGAGAACCACCATCACGAAAAGCACCATGAATAAAATGAGAACCACCATCAATCATTAAGTATCTAGGGACTCCAAACCTCGGAAAAATAACTTCTTTAAGCATCTTAATAGAGGTGTTATGATCAGCACTACTAGTTGGAATAGCTTCTACCCACTTAGTAATGTAATCAACAAGAACTAAAATATGTGTATATCCATTAGAGGAAGGAAATGGTCCCATATAATCAAAGCCCCAAACATCAAATGGTTCAATAACAAGTGAATAGTTCATATGCATTTCGTGACGTCTACTAATATTACCAATTATTTAAAATTCTTCACAAGACAAGACAAACTTACGGGCATCTTTGAAGAGAGTAGGCCAATAAAAACCGGATTGAAATACCTTATGTGCAGTTCTATCTCCAGCGTGGTGTCCTCCATAAGCCTCGGAGTGACACTTGCGTAGGATCTGTTCCTGTTCATGCTCAGGTACACAACGTCTAATGACACCATCTACTCCTTCTGTATAAAGGTGTGGGTCGTTGCAGAAGTAATGTCTTAAATCATAGAAAAACTTTTTCTTTTGCTGGTATGTGAAACTAGGTGGTATAAATTTAGCAACAATGTAATTAGCATAATCAGCATACCATGGAGCAGTACGAGAATCATTTATGACAGCTAATTGTTCATCAGGAAAGCTATCATCAATAGGTAGTGGGTCATCAAGAACATTCTCTAACCTAGACAAGTTGTCTGCAATGGGGTTCTCAGCTCCCTTTCAATCGATAATATGCAAATCAAATTCTTGTAGCAAGAGAACCCATCTAATAAGTCTAGGTTTAGCATCTTTCTTTTCCATAAGGTATTTAATAGCAGCATGATCAGTGTGAACAGTTGCTTTGGAATCCACAATCACTACAAAAAAAGACACATCCATGACATTTTGGGCCGAACGAATTTTTTTCCTGTCATACTTTTGACACTTCTATGACGATAATTGTGACAAAACCCGGTATCATCATAGATGTGGTGGGCTCCTACTTCTATGACAAAAAATCATGACAGAAAATGGGCTTTTCGTCTTGGGCAGGCCGGAGACGCGGCTGCATGACATTCTTTGGGCCGTCCTTGACGGAAAAAACAGTAGTAGAAGCGAGGGCGAGGAAAATTTTGGGGAGTTCCCGGTTACGGTGGGTGGTCGGGGGCCGAGCGATGCACGTTTCTCTCGTACCGTACGCGCGTGGGTGCGAGGCGTTGGGCTCTAACTGAACCCGAGCGAGGCGTTGCCTAACTGAACCCGAGCGATTGCACTGCAGGCTATGCGTTACTGAACCCGAGCGATCGAGCGATTCCTTCGCTACTGTTGCTAACTGAAGCTGATCGATGCTGCCTCTGGATGAACAGTGAGCATTGCTGGGGGGTTTGGATGAACAGTGAGCATTGCTGGGGGGGTTTGGATGAACAATTCCCGGTGGGGGTGGATGAACAGGACCCCGTGGTGTTGCCTCTGGATGAACAGGACCCCGATCGATCGAGCCGGTTGGGGATGGATGAACAGGACGACCCTGTGGAGGGCTGGATGAACAGTAGAGGGTGGAGGGTTGGATGAACAGTAGCCCGTGGAGGGGTGGTTGAACAGGAGCCTGTGGAGAGGGCTGGTTGAACAGTAGCCGGTGGAGTAGCACGCGGTGCAGGCTTGATGAACAGGAGCCTGTGCATGAACAGTCGCAGGTGGAGGCTGGAGGAGATCGATGGTGGATGAACAGTAGTCCGTGGAGGCTGGAGGAGGTCGACGGTGGAGATGAACAGTATCCTGTGGAGTCCCGTTTTGCGGTACGCCACACCCCTCCCAATGAACAGGACCCCCGTTTCGATCGTAGCGCTCCAACACAAGTCCGTTTCCTCTGTTTTGCGGTACGCCACACCCCTCCGATCAACAGGACCCCGTTTCGACTGTAGGAGGTCCAACACAAGTCCGTTTCCTCCGTTCTGCGGTACGACAGACCCCTCCCGATGAACAGGATCCCGTTTCGAACGTGGCCGGTTGAACACAAGGCCGTTTCCTCCGTTGTGCGGTATGCCAGGCCTCATTTCCATCGGTTGTTTCATCCAAGCTCTCTCGATGAACACGACGACGCATTCCATTCCGACCTAGCCGGTTGGCTCCCCATGAACATGAGAATGACGTTCTTTCTCCGTTCCGACCCAACCACGTACACGAGCCCTAACCGTACGTATGCGCGAGTAGGCGTTCGAGACCCGCACGTATGTACGTACGTGGTCGTATTTTCTCTCTTGCACACTGGTCGATGTACGTACGTGTACATGCTACATGCGTGCCTCTACTACGACACGTGCGCGCCTCTACATCGACCAGTATGTACGTACACATTCGTGACCAGAATGACAACGCTACATACGCTTCAACCAGGTGGGTCCCGACTGTCAGACACTTCCTTGCGTGCGAAGATGTAGATGATGGGTCCCTGCAGTCAGGGGGGCGAATCATTTTTTTCCCGGACGCACTTCCTTGAGTGCGAATATGTAGCTGGTGGGTCCCAGCAGTCACGGGGGAAACAATTTTTTCACAAAATACGGTGGCCCGTCCGGTGGGTCCCTGCTGTCAGGTGGATGAATAATTATTTTGCACGTAATAAGGAGGCACTTCTTTGCGGCCACCATGGACCCAGCTGTCAGCCTCTCCACGTACAGTTCTCTTCCGATGGAAGTCGTTCCTTGACCATGTTGACCACGCCACGCCGAGGGCACCAGGGCGGTGGACGATAGCGAGGCCTAGGAAGGGGACGACGCGGAGCCGGAGAAGACGCAGCAGGGGAAGCCCGCGTGGAGAGGAGTACGAGGGTTCACTGGTTCGGCTGCGGTGTGAGGCTGCCGTCGCCATAGGGCCTGGCCAGTGGTGGGAATAGTAGGGGGCAGTGATGCCTCCGCAGCAATAGAGCCGGCCACGGAAGGCAGGAGCATGCGACATGACCGGCGCTGCTTTGGGCGGCTGCAGCAAGAAGACCAGAGGTTGAAGAAGCACTACGGCCGATGGATGGACATCATACGGTCACTGGAGCTAGAATCGTTCATATTGACTAAGTTGACAAAGCCCTTCGTCCCCATCAACTTAGTAGGCCCAAAAGTCAACCTCCCACCATGGTGGGTCCCATATAGCAGGGGGAGTATTCATTTGTTCGTGCGTAATAAGGTGGCACTTCCAGTGGGTCCGAGCTGACAGCGGGGGGAACGTTTTTTCACAAAATACAGTGGCCCGTACGGTGGGTCCCAGCAGTCAGGGGGGAAACCTTTTTTTGTGAAATACGGTGGCCTATCCGGTGGGTCCCTGCTATCGGGTGGAGGAATAATTATTTTCCGCGTAATAAGGAGGCACTTCCTTGCGGCTGCCGTGGACCCAGCTGTCAGCGTCTCCACGTACAAAACTCTTCTGATGGAAGTCGGTCATTGACCACATTGACCATGCCGCGCAGAGAGCACCACGACGGTGGATGACGAAGAGGCCTAGGAAGGGGATGACGTGGAGCCGAGGAAGACACGGCAGTGGATGCCCACGCAGAGAGGAGTATGAGGGTTCACTGGTTCGACTGCGGTGTGAGGCTGCCGTCGCTGCAGAATAACGGTGGGTGTGGGTGAGTGGAGGGATGGCCTAGCCAGCGGTGGGAGTAGTATGGGGGCAGTGAGGCCTCCGCGGCAGCACAGGCGGCACGACTGGCGCTGCTTTGGGCGGTTGGAGCAAGAAGACCAGAGGTTGAAGAAGCACTACGGCCGTTCGATGGACATCGTACGGTCACTGGAGCTAGAATCATGCATATTGACTAAGTTGACAAAGCCCTCCGTCCCCGTCAACTTAGTAGGCCCACTATACTGGGTCCCACCTAGCAGGGGGGTATTCATTTTTTTGTGCGTAATAAGGAGGCACTTCCTTGCGTGCGAAGATATAGCTGGTGGGTCCAAGCTGTCAGCGGCGGTAACTTTTTTTCACGAAATACAGAGGCCCTTTCGGTGGGTCCTAGATGTCAGGTGGAGGAATCATTAATTTGCGCATAATAAGGAGGCATTTCCTTGCATGGGGTCGTGGACCCAGCTGTCAGCCTCTCCACGTACAGTCCACTTTAGATGCATGTCGGTCGTTGACCACGCCGCGCAGAGAGCACCAGGGTGGTGGACGACAGCGAGGCCTAGGAAGGGAATGACACGGAGCCAGGAAAGACTCGGCAGTTGTTTCCCATGCGGAGGGGAGTACGATTGTACAAGGGTTTACTGGTTCGTCTGCCGTCGCCGGAGAATAACAGCGGGTGTGGGTGAGTAGAGGGATGGCTAGGCCAACAATGGGAGTGCGATGGGGCGGTGAAGCCTACGCGGCAGCACAGCCGGCCGCAGGGAGTAGGGAGTAGGCAGTCCCACTGGCGCTTGTTTGAGCGGCTGGAGCAGGAAGAGCAGAGATTGAAGAAGCACGACGGCCGTTGGATGGACATCCAACAATCATTGTTTGTGCGTCAACCTTTTTTTAGGAAAGCCTCAAATCTGTGGAAAACAGTATACAACCCATCTGCCATTATTTCTAATAATTTACAGCCCGTTTGCTAATTGTTAAGGGTTTTTTTGGAGCCCATATTCTTTTTGTTAGCATTACAACCCATATTGTGGCCACGGTTAAAAAATTATACGAATTTTTGCATATTTCGGTGCGGTCCAAACTATTTTTAATCTCGAAATTTTGAGTCACATTCAAATTGATTGTAAAAATAAATGTGTATCAATATAAAATCCAATAAATTGTCCACGCATAAAAATCAATGCAATTTAAAATCTCGAAATGAAAAAAATAAATTTGAAACTAATTGCCGGTTTGATGTGTTTTAAAAATGTACAACCCATTTCTCATTACTCATAGGACATTTTCTTGGCCAGCCGAATGAAGCTCTCCTAGTATTGAAAGATTTGCAGCCCAGCAGGTCTGACAAAGCGACTTACTTGAAAAATCACAAAAAAACTGGGCTAGCCATTTTCAGAAAGAAAAAAAAACTACTGGGCTGGTCTGTGGTAAACATAAAAGAAAAGGCTGTCTAGAGAGGCTAGAGTGCCCCGCACAGCCCAGTTGACACCCTGCTTCCGTCTCAAAAACAAATTAGATAAATGCCACTCCAGTTATGGTGATTCATAAAAATGCCATTGCAATTTCCAAACTTTGAAAAATGCCACTACAATTTTTGCAAACTTTGAAAAATGCCCTGCAATTTGCAAACTTTGAAAAACACCACCCCAGACTTCGAAAAATGCCACTGGAAATGGCATGAAATGGCATTTTTTAAAGTTTGGAAATTGCAGTGGCATTTCTCGGAAACACCAGATTTGGAGTGGCATTTATCAAATTAACCCAAAACAAAAATAACTGGGCGAGCTGCTGGGTCCCTGGTGTTAGCCGCTCATTATGCAATTCTCTCATTTATTGACTATGTTGACAATGGCATGGGACCCAGATGTCATAAATCCATTAGGAGGAGCCATTTTTTATTGGCTTGAAATAAGGAGGCACTTGCTTGCGTACTGCCATGACCATGGCGGGTCCCAGCTGTCATCCTCTCCACGTACAATCATCTCCTGATTGTGTACGCGTCAACTTGGTAGGCCCACAAGTCAGCCTCTAAACCCGTGGAGGACAAATACAACCCATTTAAAAAAATAACAGCCCATTCCATACGTTCAAACAGAAAGTTCAACATTCAGAGCAAAGTAACAGGTCTGATCCACATATAGAGTACTAAACTTCCACGTTGACAACCATCGTAGCCAAGTTAACTATCTACTCCCACTAATACTCTAGTAGCGTACAAGTACTAACTTACTCTTAGCTAACTAGACGATGCCGGCCGCCTTCTGTGGTACACGCTAAACATCGGCACCGGCATCCTCTGCCTCGCCTCGGACTTGCCAGAGGTGCGATAGGGCGCATTGCTCACGCGCGTTGGCCCTTTCCATGCCAGCGTGGTCCACCGAAGCTTCTGCTTCTAAGCGGGAAACCCACTTGACGAGCTGGTAGTAAAAATTGGCGTCATGAATGCGTGCGTGCCTGATAGCCTCTAGGGCTATTTGCCGGGCGCCGACCTCCATGTAGCCGGCCCAGTTGCGGGCGCTCTGCTCGCGACTCAGAGCGTCGGTGCGCTGCTACTCTATGTCCCGCTGGCGGCGCAAATCAGCGATACGCCGCTCCTCCGCCAGGCGGTCGCGTTCCAACAACTCCTGCTCCTCTGTCAGGCGGTCACGCTCTAGCAAGTCATCAATCTCCGCATTGCCATCTAAAGACCGATAGAATGCTTCCTCCCTCCGTCTGCCTTCCGGTGAAAAACCGAACACTAGTTCCGACAGTGACCGCCTCCGGCCTCGCCTGTCATGGACGAGCGGGGGCATGGCGGACATGGCGAGAGTGAGGATAAGTGGCGAGCAATGTCGGGCCGGTGGGGCTTTATTAGGATATGGCGAGTTGGTTCACGGTGCCACCGGAAAAGGCCGGGAAATAGTACTTATAGGCGGAAGGTAGCGCGACGGTCATCGGAATTCAATGCATAAGCAGGCATGGCTTAGCGCGCCAGCTTGCCGTGCAGAACTAGAGAAACTAAAATTCTGACTGTGTCGTCCCGTCCCGTCCGTGCTGGGACGCACGCCGGCATGACGGTCAAACGAGTGCACTCGAATCATCTCCCTCCTTGTCAATAATGATTCCACGGATTTAAAAGGCCCGCAACAATTAAAGCACATCTTTTTTCGCATCAGTTAGCTACCTTAATTACGGCCGGTTGCATGTAGGCACTCAGAATCGCTCGCAGCCAGTACGCGGAGCACCATGCAATGAGTCACAGCCGAGGGCACGCATGCAGCCACTTAAATCGCTGGAATTAATTAGGCTTAAACTTCTACATGCGGTTAATTATTGCCATGCCTTGGTCTTGCTGCTTTGCTCACGGGACTAATAAACCCGGACGGAGGGAGTACCTTGGTTGGTGAGATTTTTGAATTAAGCCTTGCAAACCGGAAAGGAGGTACTAGTACGTGCGCGATCCTCTATTTATTCGTGTAGGATCGAGTAGGTGGTTTCTTGAATTGAGCCCTGCAAACCAGAAAGGAGGTAGTATGTGCGTGATCCGCTATTTATCCGTGTTGGATCGAGTAGGTCGGATAGTGTACGTGTAGGATCGAGTAGGTCGGATGGTGTACGTGTATGATCGCATTAGTTTATGAACGTTAGTTGGGAGATAAGGCATTTGCGAACGTTTTTGCTCGCAGTTTCTTCAGATTCGCATGGCATTTTCTTCAGAGCAGCTTGTCTGTTTCTTCAGAGGTAGGCATTTTTATTCAAAAAACTGCCACTTCGGATCTTGCATCACAACTAAAACTGCCAAGAGCGCATTAGTAGGCTAGCTAGTGATTGATCAGTAACTTGTAAACACTGAGCAAACAGAAATAAGGAACTATTAATGCATCTCAATGATTCACAGATCATATACAAATATGTAGTTCCAAAAGCAAAGATCAGCCACTTCGGATCTTGCGTCACAACTAAAACCAACTAGTACGATTCCCATACATAAGATCAACATGTTAATGCATCTCAATGATTCACAGATCATATACAAATATGTAGCTCCAAAAGCAAAGATCTAGAAAAAACCTGTGTTCTTCCTACTAACATGGATGCTTCTCTTGGTCAACATTCAGTACAAACTGAAAGACAAATTTGTTTGTGAAGTCTACAATTCCTCTTGCAAACGTAAGTGGTTTCACCAATAGCTGGAACCATGAGAATGAATCACACATGACGGAGGAACATCCACTGCAATATGATTTGGTCTTCTCTCGACCACACGGCGAGACTATTTTTGGAATACAAACTTTTAACATAGGCAAAATGATGCCCATTGTATAATCAAACCAAAGCAATGAAGCACCTAGTGTTGGCCAATAAATAGTACAGTGTATTACTTTTCTGCAGTCCATGAAGTGACTATCCTATCTTTCTGTGTCTATTTTCAAATGGCACTGCATGCAGTGACTATACTATTCTCTTGTGCAGTTCAACCAAAATTGCGGTCACTTTGTTTTTTTGCAAAATAGCAATGGGCAGACATCTCTGTCTGCACAAATATCAAGCAGCTAGTAAACATATACCCCACCTTGTATTTTCGGTTTAAACATGTCTCTTCCGCCTAGCATCTGTCATGTTTTGCACTGGACAATTTGATACAGTCATGTTTTGCCCTGGACAATTTCATACTAAATTGATTTGCTAGTTCAGAGCAGAAATATAACGCCTATTCTTCATCAGACCAAGGATATCCATGTTCGCAGTGATGGAAGAGGTGAAATCGATACAACCGAAATTGAGCATCCAATCATTGAATCTTGTCTTGCACCTCCAATGTAGGTCCACCCTGCCAATAAATTCACATGCAAACCACTAGTATTACTATCTAATGACAGTATAAAAAGAGTAGCAAGATAGTAGCAAACCATGTACCTTCGTAATTAATAGCTCATAGTGCCACCAATTGGATATAAAGGTTTGGAAGAAAACATGCTCCTAATGTTGAACCAGTTGAACTTTTTGTGCAGTTCCACTAAAATCGAGCATCCCTGTTTGCATAATATTGGAAGTGTGATTACTGTAAAAATGACACTAGTTGAAGCATAGACTCACAAATATAAGCATTCCAATTTCTTAATGGGAAAAGGTAGCAAGACTGTTTCTAACCACATGTTTGAAGGAATAAATAAGGCAACAATAGCTGATGCCAGAAAGGCATATATAGTTTTTTCTGAAAGAATGATCAACTCCTGACATTTCCTCTTCTTTTAAGCATATTTTGTGCAGTTCAACTAAAATAAAATGCCATCACCGCCTTGACACTGTACAAAAGGAAATGACTTAACATTACATCATGATGTCAGGTATGTAGTCGACAGGCATTAGAGACAAACATACAAACCTCCTCCGATAACATAATGAACATTAATTTTAACAAAGATGTGACTAGCTTTACCGGGATAATTTGAGTGAACTCTACACCCTATGTTCCTTAATATAAGACATTTTTGCGGTTCATTTTAAAGTATCCAAATGTCTAGTATTTAGAAAAATAGGTAGTAGTTTTCTTGAGCACATATCTGGGAAAGCTTGCCACACTTTATTTATGTCCATACGCTAATGCAACACCATTCGAATACTACAAATATACACTAATCCAGTGGCTAGTGTAATAGTAGAGTAGTTATTTTATTACAGGGTACAATACAATGGTTTTACTGAACATATTTCAATAAACTCTACCACTGGAAGATTTCTATAAGAATTAACAATACAAAATGTAAAGGTAACAAGTTTCAGCATTGGTATACTAGTTGTGCATGAGCATTAAACCAAATACAAAAGTATGAAGGTAACTAGCATTATTAACTAATGGTAGTATAAAAAATTTGCAAACCATGTACCTCCAAGGTAAATATCATTTCGAACTCGTGGGGACCTTAAAAATTGCTATCCCAATCTTGTTAATCGATCAAACATAAAAACTTGATTGAACGAATCAAGAGAACAGCCAGAGGATGAGGTGCCCACTCTTGACCTTTCCTCTTGTCTTCATAATTTTTTTGTGTAGTTTAACCAAAATAAAATGACATTAGCGCCTTGGCATTTTGGTGACACTGTACAAAAAGATTAACTTATCTCATGAAAGTGAGGTATGTAATCTATAAGCATTAACAGTGCAAAAATCTAAAGGTAGTAACAAGTTTCATCGTTGGTATACTGGCTGTGCAACATCATTAGAATGCCTTAGCTGAAAAATCTTTAATACATCCACAATCAACAGCTAACCCTGAAATAATCCAGTGACATTAAATGACATTGCTTAAATTTATCGGTGGCATTAGACAGAGTGCGACATTAGTTAAATGTGGCATCACTTTAGAAGTAGCATTGCTTGACTTGACTGCTGGCGTTGTACTAACAGCAAAAAAGTGGCAATAAGAGCATGGGAGGCCAATTCGGACAATGGGCGCACCTGTACGATGTACCTCCACGGACGCATAGAGTGGTGAGGGAGGTATGGTTTCCCAGAGCAACAAATATCCAGGCAGCATATGTGGATTACGTCCCATTTTTGTTCTCTTTAGCCACCTTTTCCCTATGCGAGGACAACAAACCGTCCGACCTGGTCATTCTCTATTGCGTTGTCATGCCTTTCTACCCTTCTTCAACCAAGAGACATGACAATCGTTCCTTAGCTACTGATTTTCCCCTTTTCAACCTAGATGCGGGTTCGATGCCTACTCTCTTGGACAATACAGTATCCCTTCCTTTCCTCATTCAACCCAACATGGATTAGTCTGCATGAAGTAGGGTTTCCTTTAATAGTGCAAATTAAGGTTTTCATCTGCGTGACCAGCAGAGTAGAGGATAGCAAATTCGGAAGATGGTGGAGTGGAAAAATATCCACATGCAGCGACGTGGCAGATGGGGCAACAGAACAAGGGTATGCTTCGAAAAGAGGTAGCATACCTGAGGGTCGGCGAGAAGTGGCTTCGCTTGTGGTCGTCGTCCTCCGCACACACTACGGCAGCGAGCTTGGGGACGGAGGCCATCCCGCACGGGCGCTAGGTCTGAGAGGACGGCCTTGTTGTCAGTGCGTGACCTCGCTCGCCGACGACGAGTGCGTCAATGCTGCACGTCCTTTTCTTCTCCGGCGGATCTGTGACCACCAGTGAGGAAGGAGAGAGAGGCCGTCTTTTTTACATCTGGAGAGAGGGTGATAGTGTGAGAAGCAAGTGGGCAGCTCTTAGCAAGAAAGCGTTGAAGCTCCAACCTATATATCTTTTTTATACTACTAGTACAAAGGTGGAGTAGTGGTAGAGTAGTTTATATTTTCTGTGCATACAGTACCAGTTAGTCGTGCTTCAAAACTGAATGGCACGCCACTAAAAAAATAAAGGTCGATAACTAATGCAGCACCTCGGGCCAACGCGGGCAGATCACATTTTGCATGAGAAATTACACACCATGTTTCATTGACATGTGGTCCCGTTCCAACATGTCAGTGAGACGACGGCGAGTCCTTTTCTACTAGTATTTCCAAACGGACGTGTAGGCCGGGGCGCCTCTTCGTGTACCATGGCAAACTGGCAACCATCCACCGACTCTTTGCCTTTCCCTATCAATTTGGAACTATTGTCGCACGCTCTTCCTCCCTCCTCCATTTGCCTTCACCCTTCCTTCTGAAATTGTTCGATCGTCTTATCCATGGAGGGAACAGGCCGGAAATGACCCTGTTATTCTTGCCCTGATCTGAAAGATGACGTGGTGGAGGAACTCATTGATCGGTGCGACGTCATCACCTCGGCTAGCATGGCAGGTTCGTTAAAGAGCATTCTCGACTCAACTAATAACATTATTACAAGGAACCCAAGGGTCCAGGAACGGTTTGATCTCCCCTATCTTCTTCACCATGACCCTGCTGTCTGGCGCGGGGACGACGGAGGCCTCGCCTTGTGCAAGTTGATGCCGCTTGATAATGATACGTATGATGTTAAGATGCCATCACTTGAGGGCAAGGCTTGGGCAGGCGCAAATGGAGATTGGGTTGTTCATATTGGGTACAACTGCGAGTGGGAACTTGTGAATGTGTACACTCGTCACCGGCTTCCACTTCCAAAAATCTTAGCAGACTGCCCAGAGGTTGAGCACACCGGTATTCTACACACGTTCAAATACGATCATGGTGACTGTCATCTATGAAAGATAGCAATTTGTTGAGTTCCCAACCGCTCTTGGAATTACAGGAACTATCTAGTTGTTGCTATCTTCGACAAGCTTGTTGCCGTCCTTTGTGGTTCGACTGGATGGATATTCCTCAAAAAATCAGTTATGTACATGGATGTGTACTGTGATGCAATTCAATACGAGGGTCTTGTGTTTGCTTCCACCACTCATGGCACTGTTTTTGCATGGGATCCTCGTAGTTTCGGTACGTTTGTATTCCACTGTAATTATAATTGTTTCATCCACATGCATGCGGGTTAGCAAGTTTCCCTTTACTAACTAACCTTCTTCTTGTGTTTCCAAGGTCCTGTGAACATTCCACCACCTTACTTGAATTTTTTTATAAACAAGGGGGAGATGACGATGGTGATGATCGCGAGCATGAGCAGGGCCCATATACTCAGTGGTGCCTGGCAACTTATTCCGATGGATCACCCCTTCTTGTCTGTATACAACCCACTGCTGATGTTACTACTAAGGAAGCAGGTGTTGTCTCCCATGGTCGCACTCTCCGGACCTATTCCAACACCCATTGCATGGTATTCGGGATGGATACTAGTGTGCTAGCGTCAAAACCTTCTCCCTGGTACAGTATTGATAGTCTTGGAGAAAACTCGCTCTTCCTTGGGCAAAACTATCCAATGATGGTGAAAGGCGATCCAAATGTTGTTGACACAATGTTACTAGTACCATTTATAAGAAGCAACTGTATCTATACCTCGGACATTTCGGTGGTTCACTACCCTAGTACTGGTATAGTAGGCCGCTTCAGCCTAGATGATTAGTCCTGTGTTGGTCTCAAGATTGAAAATTGATGGCCCTTCCTAGAGAATCACTTCTGGTTCAAAGCAAGTGTTTCCAATGCCGACGAGTGGTTGAGCTGAAGTGCATTTCATTGCTTGTTATTTGTTGTGTGATGAAAACTTTAGTATTTATAATGTATCCTCGTTGTCGTTGTGGGTTGATGACCTATTGTATGTAATAAAATGATATGCATGTGACAAACTTACTAAATTTATGAATGGCTTTCGAGTCGCTTCTCTGAGTGGGTGATGCGATAAGGCAAAAAAATATTTTCCGAATACATAATTGTATGTGCATTGCAACAGGTTATCGGATGAGGCCAATCAACAATAGTAGTACACTATTTGTACTAGCTTCACATGCTTCACGCATCGGGCGGGTGTTTTTACAGTAGTTGTGAATCCCATCATCCTAGGTCCTCAGATGAGTCCAGTAGCAATTGCATTCTGATGTTTGGGTTCAAACTTTCAGAACTACTTCACTATCTCTACGTCTACGTATACGTAATACAACAAGTTTTAAACTTGAGACCAGCCACCCACCCTCACAAAGAACACTTTTTAACCTAGCACAGACTCCATGAAATTTGGCCACAGTGTGAGCTGGGCCATATGTTAATGTGTTCGTTGTACGTAACCTGCACCTCGAATCCTCGATACTACTACTATAAGTAGTAGGAGTAGTAGGGTGGCATGGGCCAGAACAAGCATTCATGTCTAGGAGTACGGCACACACCACCAACATGACTTCCATCTGACACCATATTTCTTGGAGTCCGTGCTATAGCAATCTCTTCAACCTCATCGTTTCTCTAACTCAGCTATCGCGCGGCGAGCGAGGTGGGGGTTTGCCGATAGTCAGTTTCCTCAACTGCGGTCCCACTTGTAAGGCCAACTCCAACACACAACCCCAAATGGACCTCCGTTTTGCCTGGATTCTGTCTGTTTGGGTAGGGTAATGGGGTCATGTTTGGGCCAGTTCTCGGATGCGGTGGCCGTGAGCCGAACGTGCGGACGCATCCTGGCCGCGTACATTTTTCTTTGCAAACACATATCTTTTTTTAATCATTGATTTTTTGGTACATGGAAATAAATCACCAAAATTTTGACTAGAAAAGCAAGACCAAAGAAAACAAGAACCACAAGAATACATTTTAGAAGATATCCAACTTCCATAACTGCTCCTGTAAGTTGGATTAGTGCTTTCTCAATGCATTCATTGTTGATATTTTTTTCACGAATACGCAAAGCTTGCGTATCTTTTTATTGATAGAAGAAGAGAAAATGAATACAATAGAGGATACAACACATGAGTATGGAACCCAGAGCAGAGAGAGGGATGCATTCATTGTTGATCTGTGGAGGCTCGATCTTGCGTGCTTCTTTCTTCTTCGAGTGTAAAGAAGTAGACGTTGCTTCCTCGCATCTAGTTTCATGTCTAGCCTCTATTCTATCAACAAGTGCACTACTCTCATCTCTAGCCTCTATGTTAGCTAAAAGTGTTAGAACATCAACTAAATTGCGCTCTATCAATATATCAATGTACTCTTCTTCCCAATACCAAAACTTGCATCCATTCAACACAATAAAATTTTAAGTTAGCACAACTAGTCTAATCCGAGAGCAGAACCGAAGATTTGGTCGAGTTCTTCCTCCTTTTGCCGACACGTGGGACATCCAGCATCCAGGTTGTGTCATGCAAGAAAATAGAGTGGTAGTTGAAGCCACGTGATGTGCATCTTGGGTTAAACTGTAAATAGAATCTTACTACTCTTGAGTAACTCCAAAAGCGGCCACCGAAGATCTTTATTGGATTTGTTTTTCATCACCAGCACGTTGAGGTGAAAGATGTGCAGGTTCAGTGGGTCCTCTTGCGTTTTCAGTGACATGTGGGACCGCATATGAGCAAATAGACGACGGGCTCCGTGCGTCTGCTGGCTGGCTGAGAAGAGAGATGGAGGAGAGAGGAGCACAGACTCTAGGAAATTTGTTCTATGTAACCAGCACCTCGATATTCACGTGTGGTTGTTTCTAGAATAAAAAAGGAGGTACCCCTACTTATGTTATTCCCACTACGCCTAGCCTAAGATTAGTAGGTGACCTTGCGCTTGGCTCTTCGCCTCTTTCGGAATTCTATGGTTCTACAGTAGTACTTCTAGCAATCTGACACCAAATGAACTGTTGCACGTCCACCGCTTGAAGCAAAAGTTTCTCCTCGTGCTGCGAGCCACCGTGCACGCGTTGGCGAGGGAGAAGGCATAATCAAGCTTCTCGTCATTCTGCGAGTTGACGGGACACATCAAAGTTATTTAGTACGTACTCTCTCCAAAAAAGGCTGAACATGTCATGGCTACCATCCAGTGCTCCGTCGTTGAGTACACGCACTATTCATGTGCCATCGAGGAGAAAAAACTATTGCGTAGTAGGTGTCGTCGAAGTGCACGACTCACTTACGCACTGCTTATCTGATTATCTCCATTTTCTTGCATGAAACGTGCACCTTGATGCTAGATGTCTAGCGTGTTGGCAAAAGGATGAACAAAGCTCACGTAAAATAAAAGAGTTGAAGAACATAGATTCCCTACGACCGAGAAGGAGCAAGGAACCTCACGGTGGAGTGTCTGCAAGTAACCTTGCACGTTTTCCCCTGTATTTTGCCACCTGCCCACCTATAAACAAGTAAAAGAACATGAACTCTTCGCTAACCACTAGAAATGATACATCAGAATGCTAAGTTGAAGATGTTTTATAATTTATATTCATAACCACGCAACAAGCCACGCATGTATAGGACGCATGCAGCCACACATGTACACACGAAAACACACTAACTCCATCCGATCCAACTCATGCACATACGCGCACAACATGGAGCACACAACGCATGTAGGAGTACACAACACGTGCATGCACACACACTAGGCCATAGAATGCACGTGAATAACATATGCATGCACACACACTCGGCTGCATGGAGGCGTGCGCCATCTGCGGCGACGTCCGGTTCGTCATGCTATGGCGAAGCTCGCACACAACGGCGCCTACGCATCTCTTGCATCACCTCTTTGTCGTCGTTGCTCAACAACTAGTCGGAGACGAAGACGAGCGCAACCTTGGCCTTAGAGCTAGCACTGATGGAATAACACGCACGCTGCACGCACACGAGCGCGTACGGAGTGCCCACGATGTGGTGCGTCCCCAGTGACCTCTACTCCTTCTGCGCACATTGTCTATCAAGGCGGATGCATGCCTAACGATGATGTGGGTGAGATCTTCTAGGACTCAGATGATGACGAGGAAAATTATGAGACACAAGGTGACGTACACCGTCAAGGTCCACGGTCAAGGGGATGCTAAGTGCTAAGTGCTTAGATGTGCTTAGATGAGGTGCTAAGTGCATTAAATGGTTTAGTAACTCAAGTCTTCAATGCATAGGTGCTTAGTTTATTGTTGCTAAGCTTGCTTCATTTAATTAGCTATAGACTCAAAACTGTCTTTCCACTGTTTCTTCCTGTGGTCACCAAACTAGTCTCTCTCTTCTTAATTAACTTGCCACATCATATTTTATGCCTACGTGGCAGGCTTAGCAGCTATACATGGTGGAGCACTGGGAGAGGCCAAGGCTGGTCATAGTGGGGAGTGCTTATACTGTAACATATTACTATGTTACTCTAAACATCTCTATAAACCAGAAAGGAGGGAGTAGTAACATAGACTAGTGTCATATGCAGAATATGGGAGCACATGATATTTCCCTGTCCGGACTGATCCCAAGTTGGCTTCTCACCTTCTTGGCCCAACAAAAACCCCTGCCCCTCCCGCGAGCGCTTCTTGCCCGTCACCAGCTGAGCCCGCCGCTCCACATTGATGGCAAGTTAGGGTTAAACTGTAAATAGAATCTTACTACTCTTGAGTAACTCCAAAAGCGGCCACCGAAGTTCTTTATTGGATTTGTTTTTCATCACCAGCACGTCAATCTGAAGGATGTGCATGTTCAGTGGGTCCTCTTGCATTTTCACTGACATGTGGGACTACATATGAGCAAACAGACAATGGGCTCCGCGCGTCCACTGGCTGGCTGAGAAGAGAGATAGAGGAGGGCTGAGCACGGCCTCCAAGAAATTTGTTCTACGTAACCAGCACCTCGATATAGGCTCGATATAGTGGGGTGGCATGGGCCATAACTAGCATTCACGTCTAGTAGTACGGCACATGCCACCCACACGAGTCCCATCTGACACCAATTTTCTTGGAGTCCGTGCTACATCCATCTCTTCTCCCTCATGTTTTCTCAGCCATCGCGCGGTGGGCGGGGTGGGGGTTTGCCAATAGTCGGTTTGCTCAACTGTGGTCCCACTTGTAAGTGAAAATGCAACACCGCACACATTCCCCCTTGAGCGGCGTGCCAGACCAACCGTGTGGGGGTGCGACACGAACACGGCAGGCTTTTCCTTTCGAACTTGTAACTTGTAAAATTTGGTTTTGCTCCATGGCGCGACCAATAGATAGAAATACCGATTTTCCCTAGAGTAATGAGAAGTTTGGTTCTGGTGCGGTTCATGCATGGAGTACGTACGAAAATTATGAAGTTGATGCAAAAGGTAAGATAATTACTAGTAGTACCATATACTACTACATGGATTTGACGAAAAGATAAAAATACATACGGATCCATCAATGACATCCTCACGCCCTAGTGCGCTGGGTCACCAACCGGCGTGTGAGGAGCAGCGGCGTTGGCGGCGAGCTCAACGTGCTTCTGAACAATGCCATCCAAGGTTGCCCTGCGGTCCAAGAAGTCCAGCATCCTATCGTCCTCCTCTTGCATGTAGTAGTCCTTGTGGATGATTTGCGCGACGTGGGTGTTATGTCAATGGTGTCTTGCTGTGCCACACATTGCGCGGGGAGCGCAACCTCGAGGTGGACATTCTCCCGCGCGACGACGTGCAGTCGCAGGGCCACCAGTGCATCGAAGAGGTTGTCACCATAGTGGCCGTTGAGGGTGGCGGGCATCGCAGAGCCTAGGCGCATCGGCTGGAGGCATACGTCAAGGTCGTCCGTGAGCTTCTTGACGACGGTGAACTTGTTGAGGAAACAGATGAGGACATTGTCAAACAAGGAGACAAAGTTGTTGTCCAAGCGGCCCCTCGCCCTGGCGCCCTTAAGCACTACCTGGAGACGTTCCTCGGTGCCGGGCCATAGGCCGGCGTCGTGGACCTTCTGGCACAGCCGGCTGATGCTTGCGCTCTTCACCTCCATGGGTCTAGCTTAGCTTCTAGTCAACTGGTCTTGCGATTCGAGTGATCACTCTTGCCCTTGGTTAGCGTGTGTAGGTGCGTAGGATTTTGTACTAGATTGGACTGGCGGGGAGCCATTATATAAGAAGTGCAGACTGCATTGAATTCACACGCGTGTTGGCCATCTACTCCTTGGGCCTCTACTGCACCTGCCTTTGGCTGTATGATAGGTGGGCCAGCCACCCGTTGGGCCCACGTGTCATTCACCCAAAGGCAGTTGCAGTAAGTCAATGAAGTTGCGTCCCCCTCCGCGCCGGTGCCGTATAGTCATCTCACCGGACCTTTAGTTGGGGTCAAACGAGAGAAGTTTGATGTTTACTGGTTAATTGGACCCCTTTGCATTTTGCGCCAAGTTTTGACCTTTGATTTAACTAATAAAATGTTAATGCATATAAACAAAAATGTTGTGTAAGTCACCTTACGAAAACCAAATAATCCCAAAACACTTAGGCACGATACATTAACTCCCTCCTCGTTTATTATTTCGTGACATATCAACCAATGAGAGATGTGGGTCGTGCATGCTTTCAATGACTTGAGATTACCAAACATGACATGTAGTGTTTAGTTCATTGCATGTAGTCCTATTAATTAGCAAAAAGACATTAAGTTCTCTCGCCGATAGGAATAAAACAATACACCATGTATTTATTTACAGGGGGAGTAGTGCATTTTTTTGACATGCATAACTAGATATTGCTAGTCAAATACTAAAATCCAGATGGACGTGGTAGTACTCCTAAATCCAGACAGTGGTTCTAGTAGTACTAGTAGTAGTACTACCAATCCATGCAAAAAAAGTAGTATTACTACCAATGTTGTAGCACTATACTACCCGTTGGTCAAATTATTACATGCTGCTCCTCACAGTGAAGTGACAAGACCCTGCGCCGGAGATGACACCTGAGTATAGGCGTCGTGTTCGGCATACCATAGTCAGCCTCACTGTCTGCAGTCACTATCATCATGGCTGTAGAGCTAGCCTGCTTACAACTAGCCGTGTTCGACATAATTTCCCGTGCGTAGATGCCCATGCATTGCACAGAACACCAAGATTGGGGGTGGACGGCGCCGGCAGCGGCCATCGCGCCAAATGTTTCCATCCCTTCTAGATGTGGTGAGGAGGAGATAAGGCTGATTGTGAGAGACAAGGAGTTGTTTATAAATAGGGAACAAGCGTGGGCATCTTTTTTGCAAAAATGGAGAAGTTTGGTTTATATGCGTCAGATCTAGATCCGACGGCTATTGGTGAATGATGGGAGGCACAACATCATCACCAACTCAGGACCTGTTTGATTTGCAGGATTTTGAAAATGCAGGAATATGACACGGCAATATTACAAGTTTCAAACTGATATTACAAATGTTAGGAGTAATGTTGCACCTACGAAGAGGGAATTACTAGGAAGTTTACGTAAGAACTTTTGTTACTTTAGGTGGATGCAGCATTATCGTACAAACTAAAATCCACCGCCCTTACAAGTCACTAATGGGTAAATAAGTTTTGGAGTCTCTGGCCACTTGATGTTTCAGAAACAAATTCAGCTCCTGCGGAGACTTTGTCATTTAGGCTTAGACGCTTGCGGTGATCAGCACGCCATTCATTGTTGCGCCAGAGAACGCCAAACCTCATTACCTTGAGCACACTTGCCTCCAGAACAAAGAACCTAGCCAATTTAATCTCAGATGTGCTACCTCGGTAGTCGATCAAATCAATTTCTGTAAGATGGAGATCAAGGCATTCGATGAGATTGTTATAGTGCAGCACATTTTTCACTTTCAGGTCTTTTTTTATCTGCAAAAGAAGAGAACATATTAGAGCAGCTGGCTGTATAAGATTGCCGTGTCATCAAGAGGTACCAATATCATTCGCTCGTACGATAGGGTTGGCTAGCTAGTGATATTTTCTCTCTCTCTCTCTCTCTCTCTCTCTCTCTCTCTTTCAATTTCCTCTCATTTACCTAGGAGCACGTGAAGATCTTGGGCATTTGTTGCCTTCCACTATGTGGCCGATGCCATATTTCACAAAAGTATGCCACATAATACGCATCAATGTCAAATAAAAAGATTTTGGCACCGCTCTGGCGATGTGAGAGAGTTGGCACTGCTGTGCACACAGACCCACATGTATAAACAAAACAATCAAACCAACTACACCATCCTCTCACTCTCCCAAACAAGTGTTTTTTTTATTGCCTCAGTCCTCTCTCTCTCTCTCCCATGCAAGTGTTTTTTCATTGCGTGAGTTAATTTGGCACCGGAGCAAAGTAGGTGATCCAGATTGGGGCACCAGGTGAGCAATGGAGGGGCATCGATGCCAAATGCATCACAAGTGAATTTGGCACGTGTTTTGGCCTACATAGTGGAGGGTCGTTATAGCCCACTTTTGTACTACCTCGTATTTAGTATAAAATTTTGACCATAGATTTACCTAAGAAAATGCCAATGCATGTCACTAAAAATTACACCATTTGAAATTATGTTCAAATACGAATCCAACGATATAGTTCTTAGTGACATGCATTAACATTTTGTCAGTTAAATCTATGGTCAAATTTTGATACTACAAAATAGGAAGAGTAAACCAGGACGGAGGTAGTACTTGCTCTTAGGGTAACCATAGAGTTACTGGGGTAGTCTAAGTTACTTTCCACTATGACCAGCCTAGGCTACTATAGTAGTACAACAAAAAAATGATGCAGGTGATCACGTGAGAAAAAAATACTAAAAATATTTCTTTCGGTGCAGTGCGTAGATGCAGTTTTGAACACTACACTTTCATCGTAATTTGAGAAAATTATGAAAAAATTGAGCTACGTTGTGATTACCGTTTACTAATAGGAAAGAAGTTTCACCTTGAGGAGTAGCTTCTCCATGCATGGAAAGCATGTAAGGAATCCATCAACTTGATCCAGATTGGGCCGATAGATTTTATTGCCAAGATCTTCACTGTGCGCATAGATTGGGTCAAGCTTGTGGGAATCATTTTCTGGAAGACGGTCGTAAATACATCAAGAAGAAATTTAAAAATGTGAATTTCAAGAAGACGAAGAAGAAGATGAGTGTTGTACCTGAACGATTACGGATCCAATAAAGAGTTCAGAGAATTTGGCAGACGATTACACCAACGCTGTCAATTTTGGCGCATCAATGACCCTGATTTTTGTTGGACCCTCTAGATCTGATACAAGCAATCTCTCAAGGAATGGCGCATTCTCAATGACCATAACATGGAATAGCTAGAGTGATCTCTTCCCAATTGATGTCTTGTTGTGGGGCCAGCAAGACACATAAATCCATCGGAGATTCGTCGAGGCGATGTGGAGGCTAATGAACCCGTGGATCTGCTCAAGACAAAGGTACTCAAGTGCATTACAGTTGCGGAGCAGGTGATCCATAGCCTTCTTCAAGATGACAACGTCAAAGAGGTCGAGCTGCTTGAGTTGAGGGAGAAGAAGGGCGGGAGCGGCATTAATCTGAGGAAGATAGCAGGAGCTGAAGGTGGCATGGCGCAGCGTTGGCGTGAGGTGGAGCGCGGACGACGGCAAAGAGCGACATCGTCCAGCTTCAAAGTTGAGATCCTCGAGCTGATCTAGAGCGAGGGATAAGAACCACTCATCAAACTTGGGTTGGACCTTGCAGTTGGCATTAAACATGCGGATGTCAAGGCGTCTGGTTGGCCCAGGGTGCGATGAAAGGATCTTGGAGACTGCGGCCATGCGTTTGCAATCCCCGTCATAGAGGCAGCTGTCAACAGTGAGGTTGAGGGGGGCGCGACGCCAGAGGGGGCATCACCGCCGGGAGAGCAGGGCGGTCCGCACGGCAGATTTGGTGGGTAGGAGGCCGATGATGACGAGCAGCATGTTGTCGGGGAGGCTGCTGATGAAGTCCAGGCTCACCGGATGCGATTTTGGCTCGAGCGGCCTCCGCTTGTTGGCTGCCTCGCCGTCCATCTCAACCGGCGGCGACACCGGTGTAGACGTGTGCTGGTGCGTGTTGTGTGCTGGGTGTGCGCGAGTGCATCCTTCTGTGCATGTCGCCGCGCAATGGTGAATTGTGCGTGAGTGCGTCCTTCACATGGAAGAAGTGTGTCCTCAATGCACCCTCAGTTTACTAGCGTGCGGGGTGCTACCCCGAGTAGTTTCAACTTTGTTTACTTCACCGCGTGTCAGATGGGCCTCTAGGTTACTTATTTTCACCCACTGCCACATGGGCTAGCACATGAAGATATAGAACATGAGCTGACAAGGCAGCATGTGGACTGGTTGACTGGTAACAATATACGAAGCTATACGCTGACACAGTGAGCGTATAATCTATTGGTATAGAGAGTTCGAGTGAGAGGGGAGGCTCGTGAGAGATAGTAGAGAGGGAGAAAGAGCTACTCCCTCCGTTCGATAATGTAGTTCCAACATTTTTTTAAAGTCAAACTTTTGAAACTTTGACCAAGTTTATAAAGAAATTACTTATATCTACAATACCAAAGATAAATGATAGTATGAAGTAAGTACATGTTGTGATGAATCTAATGATCGTTCCAGATGTAAATGTTTTTCTCCACATATACCTGGTCAAACTTATCTGAGGTTTGACTTTTCAAAACATCCATATGCTTATGGATGTGAGAGAGTCCCTAACTAGAGAGAGAGAGAGAGAGTGAAATAGAAAGAGTGCGTGAAAAAAGTGTGTGTGCGTGTGTGAAAGAGACATGGACAACACACGATAAAAGTAGAGAAAAGGTGTGTGTGTCTTATGCAAACATATCGCACATGCATCTTCGATAATAGAAGCAAGGTGAGGAGATAGTGTGTGGTTGTTTTCAACCAAGAGAGCAAGACCCCTAGCACGTGGCCAAGAGGGGTCTGACAAACAAGGGAGAGAGATTGAGAGAGACGTACGGAGAAAATGCAGACATGGGGAGGAGAGAGTGTATGTTTGTCATAGAGAGATCCCCTAGGGATCGTGATGGGACTACATGGGTGGGATATCGAGTGACAATGTGTGTGCACGATAGATGATACCCCGAGAGATATCGAGTTAGACGTATGGATGGAAGGAGACAATACATGTGTTCCTGATGGCTAGTGAGAGATAATCATACTTAGGGGGGGAGTGCTTGTGCCTATGGTGGAGTGAGGGATTATGGTACTTAGGGGGGTGCATGTCACATAGAGAGAGAATAAGGGCGGAGAGTGTTGGATGGGTCTATATGTATAGCGCGAGCGAGACATGTGTATGTGTGAACCAGGGAGGTATAAAGTTTGAGAGAGATTGAGGAGCCCCGATAAGGCTGAGTGGTGCGTTAGATAGCTGAGAGGGGGAAAGAGATATTCCATCCGCTTGATAATGTAGTGCATGTAAAATTTTTAGAAGTCAAACTTTGGAAACTTTGATCAGGTTTATGCAAATGTTATTTATATCTACAATACCAAAGATACATCATACGAAACTACATCTCATGATGAATCTAATGGTATATGTTTGTCGTTCTAGATGTAATTGTTTTTCTCCATGTACATGGTCAAACTTTGTGATGTTTGACTTTTCAACAAATCTATATGCTATGGACCGAGGAGAGTGCCTAAGTCGAGAGAGATCAAGTGCGTGTGAAGGAGAATGAGTAAGTGTGCAAAAAGAGTATGTGTGTGAAAGAGAAAGAGACAACAAACAATAAAATAGAGAGAGAGTGTGTGTTTTTTCATTTCTTATGCGAACATATAACGCATGCGTCTCTAAGATAGAAAAGCGAGGCGAGGAGATACACGAAGATAGCTAGTGTGTGATTGTTTGCAACAGAGAGAGACACCCCTATAGCACATGTCCAATAGAGGTCTGGCCAACAAGGAACAAAGGTCTAGAGGGACACATGGAGAACATGGACGCATGGGGAGGGAGAGAGGGTGTGTTTGTGACAGAGAGATCCCCTCGAGATCGTGAGGGGACTATATGGGTGGGAGATCGAGGGGGGTGCGCGCGCGATAAAAATATGCCCCGAGAGAAATCGAGATAGACCATGCACATGTTTGGGATGGAGACTAAGATTAGCTAGTCATATACATATAGGGGAGACTGTGTGTGCCTACAATTGAGTGAGAGACCATCATACTTGGGTATCCAGGCATGAGATTGTGTGTGTGTGCGTGTGAGATGGAGAGAGAATGAGGGAGAAAGATAGAGTTTTAGATGGGACTATCGAGTGCGAGTGAGATATGCATGTGTATGTGTGACCCAGGTAGATGGAGAGTTTGAGAGAGAGGGGGAAGAGCTCCGAGACGACAGAGTGGTGCGTGAGAGATTTACGGGCAATGACCCAAGGAATTTTTGTGCGTACGATGAGTGCACCCAAGATATCTAGCTTGGACTAGAGTATCATACATAGTATGCGAGAGAGACCTATATATGGAGTATATATGCATGCGAACTAGAAAGACCCCCCCCCCACACACACACACAAAGAGAGAGAGAGAGAGAGAGAGAGAGAGAGAGAGAGAGAAAGAGAGAGAGAGATAGAGAGAGAGGGAGGGAGGGAGAGAGGGAGAGGGACCAATAAGGTTTGTGTGTCGAGTGTGTGCGACAGA
>NC_041389.1:632641749-632688525 GCF_002162155.2 Triticum dicoccoides
AGAGAGAGAGAGAGAGAGAGAGAGCAGGAGTCCGGGAGAGGGGGAGGTCACGTTTTATGCATCTTTAGGATCGAAAGTATGTCTAGAGGGGGGGGTTAGACTACTTGACCAAATAAAAGCTTAGCCTTTTCCCAATTTTAATTCTTGGCAGTTTTTAGCAAATTAGCACAAGTCAAGCAATCAACCTACACATGCAATTCTAGAGTATAGCAGCGGAATTTAACACAATTGCATATGAAGGTAAAGGGGAGGAGTTTGAGAAGGCAACCACAATTGACGACATGAAGATTTTTGAGCCATGGTCCCAAAGGTGGTGCTATCATACATCCACGTTGATGGAGACTTCAACCCACGAAGGGTAACGGCTGCGCAAGTCCACGGAGGGCTCCACCCATGAAGGGTCCACAAATAAGCAACCTTGTCTATCCCACCATGGTCGTCGCCCACGAAGGACTTGCCTCACTAGGGGTAGATCTTCAAGAAGTAGGCGATCTCCTTGCCCGTACAAACTCCTTGGTTCAACTCCACAATCTTGTCAGAGGCTCCCAAGTGACACCTAGCCAATCTAGGAGACATCACTCTCCAAGAAGTAACAAATAGTGTGTTGATGATGAACTCCTTGCTCTTGTGCTTCAAATGATAGTCTCCCCAACACTCAACTCTCTCACACATGATTTGGATTCTGTGGAAAGAAGGTTTGAGTGGAAAGCAACTTGGGGAAGGCTAGAAATCAAGATTCTTATGGTAGGATTGGGAGACCTCAACACAAGTGTAGGTGGTTCTCTCTCAGAAAATGTAAGTTGGAAGTGTAGGTTTGTTCTAATGGCTCTCTCCACGAATGAAGAGGGGGTGGAGGGGTATATATAGCCTCCACACAAAATCTAAACATTACACAGAACTTACCAATCTCGATGGGACCGAATTGTGAAAATCGGTCGGACCGATTCAACAAATCTAGTGACCATTATGAATTTTGGTGGGACCGACATACAACTCGGTAGGACCAATATGGTTAGGGTTAGGGCATAACGTAATCTCGGTGAGACTGATTACACAACCTCAGTGACATAGATTTTGGTAATAAGCTAACCAGAGAGTTGGTCAGGTAAACTCGGTGGGACCGATTCGCTCATCTCAGTGAGACCGAAATATTACGAAAAGGAAACAGAGAGTTTACATTGCAATCTTGGTGGGACCGATCGCTCATCTCGGTGAGACCCAAATTTTACAAAGGGAAACAGAGAGATTACAATCCCATCTCAGTGAAACCGAGATCCCTATCAGTGAGACCGATTTGCCTAGGGTTTGTGGCAGTGGCTATGACATCTGAACTCGTGGCGCCAGATAGAAACAATCGGTGGGGCCGAGTTTGACTTTTGGTTTAGGTCATATGTGGATGTGAGAAAGTAGTTGAGGGCTTTGGAGCATATCACTAAGCATTTTGAGCAAGAACCTCATTAAGCAACACCTCATCCCTCCTTGATAGTATTGGCTTTTCCTATAGACTCAGTGTCATCTTGGATCACTAAAATAGTAAATGTAGAGTCTTGAGCTTTGAGATTGAGCCAATTCTTTTGTCCTTAGCATTTTGAGGGGTCCACTTTTCTCATCCATGCCATGCCAATCATTGAGCTTTCCTGAAATATTTATCTTGAAATAGCATTAGCTCAGTGAGCTACATGTTGTTAGGAATTACCAAAACCACCTAGGGATAGTTGCACTTTCAATCTCACCCTTTTTGGTAATTGATGACAACATATAGATCAAAGCTTCGACAAATGATAATAAGATTGAAAAACGTTGTCGCTTTGAGAAGTATGTGAAAAGCAAGAGCTCCCCCTAAATTTGTGCATAGTTTAAGATTTGCTTTGGACTGCAAATGCACAATGAGTTAGGATCATGGGTTACTCCTCCATGTCACATACATCTTGGTGGAGCGCTCAAAATGATAATAATTAAATACATGCACTCATCACCAAGCAAAGTGAATGAGATAATATCATCCAATCAAGCAATAATGTAGCATAGTATATGATCAACCACATGATCATCCAAGTATCACACAAAAGCATAGAGTATCTCAAACAAGCAAATAACAAAGTTCAACCACCAAAAACAAGACAGAACAAAAGCAACACTCTCTCTCGAAGCCTATGATCTATACATTTTCTCCCCCTTTGGCAACAAGTTACCAAAAAGTTCATAAAATGCATAGTGCTAGATCGACACTCAGGCTTGGTCTTCAGGTGGTGGTGTAGAAATAACTCCAAGGACAAAGGTATCAGTTGAGGTTGATGGAGCTGGTGGAGTGGCTACTGGAGCTGGTGGCACTAAAGCTATTGCTAGTGCAGATGAAGTAGCTCTTGTGTCTGTAACTGGCACTGCAGCAGATCACTGACCTCTGGGCACTCTAGCAAATGCTTCTGTGGTAGACTTGCCCTTCTTCTCCTCCACTTCCTCCTAAAGTTGCTCAACAACTGAATGTATCTCAGTGACCTTCACATCTAAATTATAGAACTTCTGCTCTATGATTCTCTCCAAGCTCTCCTGGTTTTGAGTCAAGGTGGCCAAACCCTTCTCACTCCTCGGAGTGGAGGCAATCAAGTAGCCAAGGTGATCTTGCTTGCTCTTCAGGAAATACTGAGATGCCTCATCAATGGTTGGCATCTTTGTAGCCTTTTCAGTCCTTGCTTTCTCCTTCTTTTCTTGTGCTTGCACAGATGATGGTTCATTCTCATCCATCACCACAGTGTTGTCCTCAAAGTCTGGGTAGATGGGCTAGTGTTCCTTGTCCAAGAGATATGTGCCAGTGCCCATCTTGGAGTTAATTAGCTCCTGAATCTGTGGGGCATACCCACAACTTCTCTTCTGATCAGCAGCTGTCCTCTTGATAGTTTCAACAATTAGGCTCATGACTTTGAACTTTTGAGGCACATCAAATATGTGAAGCAGGTTAATTGCATGGCCTCTGATCATCTTGTGATCACCTGACTTTGGCAACAGAGTATGCCTGGGGATCCAGTTGATTGTTGGCAAACCTGACAATAGGTAATGTACTGATCCAAACTTGTGTGTCTCAAGTGCAGCATCTGGGATCTCTCTATACATATGTTCCATGGAGTTGTGATCCTTCTTCTTCTTGGCATAGACATCCAAGTCATCCTCATTCTCCTTAGGAGCATTGATCAATTTTGCCCATTCTTCAACTATTGATTGGTACCTAGTACCTTTAGACATCCAGACAATCCTTCCATTTGGGTAGAAATGAGCTGTGGAGTAGAACTGCATAATAAGCTCTTCATTCCACTTTGTGAGCTTCTCCCCAACAAAGTTCTCTACTCCACAAGACTTGAAACTATCATAAACTCCAGGATAGTGCCCTTCATTGTCCCTGATGTACTTCCAGTCCACCCATCTCATATCACAGACTATAGGCTTCTTGTCAAGCAACATTGTCTCATAGAAGTCCTGTTATTCCTTTGTATGGAACCTGTAGTCCACAACAGTTCTTCTCCTGACTGCATAGGGATCAGTCAATCTCCACTGTCTGAGTCTTGCATCCTTCCTGAGCTTCATATCCTCAGCTACTGGATGAGCATCATTGTGATCTGGAATTTTGGGCTTCAACTTCCTCAAGACATGTGACTCGTCATCTTCTTCTTATTCTATAGCAGCTTCAGGCACTGGGGCCTTGTTCTTCTCTCCAGCGGGAATACTCCTGGTGTTCCTCTTGGGTGTAGTTTTGGGCTTAAGTGCAGCTGCCTTGGGAGCTTCTTTGGGATTTTATGGAGCAGCCCCTGATCTTATAGCATTTCCCACAAGATTTTGAGCTTTAGGTGATGGTGCAGCAACCTCTTCCTCTTCTTCCATCATAGAGGGTTTTCCAACTACTCTGGCCATAGTCTTCTTAGCTCTTTCTTTCCTTTTCTTCTCAGCCACTACTTGCACTTTGGGTTCAGATCCCAAAGTCTCTTGAGTTGTTCCTCTGACCTTCAACATAGGAGTCCTCTTGGCTGGAAATTTCCTGTTCATTCCAGGCTTAATGGCAGCAGCTATGCCATATTCCTTCTTCAGCACCTTCTGATACGTCTCCAACGTATCTATAATTTTTGATTGTTCCATGCTATTATATTACCTGTTTTGGATGTTTATGGGCTTTATTTTACACATTATTATCATTTTTTGGGACTAACCTACTAACCGGAGGCCCAGCCCATATTGCTGTTTTTTTTCTATTTCAGTATTTCGAAGAAAAGGAATATACCATAGGCTAGCTTCTAGGGTTTAGCCTCCTTGATCTCGTGGTAGATCCACTCTTGTAAACATCCACAATATCAATATCAATCAAGCAGGACGTAGGGTTTTACCTCCATCAAGAGGGCCCGAACCTGGGTAAAACATCGTGTCCCTTGTCTCCTGTTACCATCCGCCTAGACGCACAGTTCGGGACCCCCTACCTGAGATCCGCCGGTTTTGACACCGTCAGTTGGTCAGTCGCCGCGGGCTCGGCTTCCCGCCGTAAAGGCACCTCCTGCGAAGCACCATTGGTACACGGTGGTCAGAAATAAGCATTTAAAAAGTAATGGTGTCAGGACTTCGGTCATACTCACCTGGGAAGCTGGAGATAAACCGGGGTAGTCAGCCGTAATGGCGACTAGAGCATTGTCTATGCTGAGCTGGTGGAACACCCCATCAATCAGTTCCACCATTATGTCCGGATCCTCTCCGGAGGCCGGATCAAGGGATCTTCCCGGATCCTCGGGTTGTGGAGTCGGGCTTTCTATGCCCTCCACATCCCGGCGCAGTTCCTGCGTCGAAATCATAAAGTAAGACACTTATCTTTGAAAGCACGGATCGGATATATAAACGTCCGCTTACCCAGCTCCGAGGGTTATTCATGGAGAATCCATTCAATGGACTCATGCGGAGGAAGTCCTCCTTCTCCCCCTTGTACAAGCCGGACAGGATCTTCACCAGATCGGCGGCCGATCCCGGCCCCTTGCGGCCATGACGGGTGGCGTCATTCTCCCCGTTGAAATCCCACATGGCGTGGCCGCTATATTGGAGCGGCTGCACCCCTCGCATAATGCATGTGGCCATGACTCCAATCATGGTCAATCCGGAATGGGCCAGTAACCTTATCCGGCCCATCAGATATTGGACACTCCTATCATCTTCCCGTTGAGGGCTCCGCGGGCGCCAACTCAGGCGTTTCTTCAGAGGAGCGTTGCTAAACTCTGGGAGGCCGATCCGAACTGGATCCGGCAGTGGGGCGTCTTCCATATAGAACCACTTCGAAGGCCAGTCTTCGGACGCCTTCTTCGGGGTTCCGGATAGATATCCGGTCCCGGTGATGCACCATATTTCGGCTCCGCCCACTTGATATATCGACCCCTCGTGAGAACGGGGTACGAGGAAAAACAATCTCTTCCACAATGCAAAATGGGGCTCGATGCCCAAGAATAGCTCGCAAAGAGCTACAAAGCCCGCGATGTGCAAAATGGAGGCAGGTGTGAGGTGGTGAAGTTGGAGTCCATAGAACTCCAGGAGCCCCCGGAGAAACGGATCTATGGGAAATCCGAGTCCCCTTATTAGGTAGGGGACGAAGCATACCCTCTCTCCTTTGGAGGGATTGGGGATGCTCTCCGCCTGCTTCCCACCTTTGTAGGTGGCTAGTCCGGCTCGAACCGGAACCATAAAGGCTGGGGGAAGATATCCCTCTGCTTCGAGCGTCACTAACTCGCTATGCAGGACTGAACATCTCCTCCAATCTCCTGGCTGAGGACTAGGAGCGCGAGAGGAGGAGCCGCGTCGACTGTCCATGTTGGAATGGATTTTTGTCAGATGCGCTTCAATGAGTGCTTGCGGAAGGAGGATAGTGTGATTCGGATATGGATCCTCTCCTCTCTTATAGGTGGCTTATTCGTGCAGCTAGGGGGGTAAAACGTAAAAATACCCTGGCTTTTCGCATTCATACGACACGTGGAAGAGGGCCATTATTGGACGTGGAAGCCAAGGAGCGCAACATTTATAAGGAAGCCGGACACTATTCGGCAAACACATGAAGTACGGAGGAGAACCCGCCTTGCAAACGCCAAAGACGATATACGCGCCGGACTCGTCGTCATTGAAGCCTGGTTCGGGGGCTACTTACGGAGTCCTGGACTAGGGGGTGTCCGGATAGCCGAACTATCATCATTGGCCGGACTCCAAGACTATGAAGATACAAGATTGAAGACTTCGTCCCGTGTCCGGATGGGACTTTCCTTGGCGTGGAAGGAAAGCTTGGCAATACAGGTATGTAGATCTCCTACCATTGTAACCGACTCTGTGTAACCCTAGCCCTCTCCGGTGTCTATATAAACCGGATGGCTTTAGTCTATAGGACGAACAACAATCATACCATAGGCTAGCTTCTAGGGTTTAGCCTCCTTGATCTCGTGGTAGATCTACTCTTGTAATACCCACATCATCAATATCAATCAAGCAGGACGTAGGGTTTTACCTCCATCAAGAGGGCCCGAACCTGGGTAAAACATCGTGTCCCTTGTCTCCTGTTACCATCCGCCTAGACACACAGTTCGGGACCCCCTACCCGAGATCCGCCGGTTTTGACGCCGACATGGTCCTTACTTTGATGGTACTAATTTTGCTAGCTGGATGCATAAGATGAAAATGCATATTCTTCGACATAACCCCGCCGTATGGGCTATTGTGTGTATTGGCTTGCAAGGTGAATTCTTTGATGTGAGAGAACCGCACCATGAAGCTAGCGCCGAAGAATTGAAGATGTTGCAATACAACACTCAAGCTTGTGATATCCTCTTCAACGGATTGTACCCCGAAGAATTCAACAAAATCAGCCGTCTTGAGAATGCAAAGGAAATTTGGGACACTTTGATTGACATGCACGAAGGTACCGACTCCGTCAAGGAATCCAAGTTGGATGTGCTTCAAAGTCAACTTGACAAGTTCAAGATGAAGGATGGTGAAGGCGTCGCTGAAATGTACTCTAGGCTTGCTCTCATCACAAATGAGATTGCCGGCTTAGGAAGTGAAGAAATGATCGACAAATTCTTCATCAAGAAGATCCTAAGAGCCTTGGATGGAAAATACGATACCATGTGCACATTGATCCAAATGATGCCCAATTACAAGAATCTCAAGCCAACGGAGGTCACTGGAAGAATTGTTGCTCATGAGATGTCACTCAAGGATAAGGAAGAGCTCCACAACAAGTCAAGTGGTGCTTACAAAGCCTCATGTGAAGCTCCCACATCATCAAGTGAGAAACAAACCTTTAATGAAGAATTGAGCCTAATGGTGAAGAATTTCAACAAGTTCTACAAGAGTAGGAGTAAGGAAAGAAGTTCCAAGTCATGGTCCTACAATGACAAAAGATCTTCGAGTCAAGAGCGTAATTGCTACAATTGTGGAAGACTCGGACACTATTCCAATGAGTGTACGGCACCCTACAAAAGAAGAGAAGATTCTCCTAAGAGAAGAAGTAGAAGAGAAGAATCACCACCAAGAGAGAGAAGGAGTAGAGATGATCGTTATGAACGAAGAACATCCCGGAGAAGCAAGGATTCGGAAAGGAAGGACAAATCATCAAAGAGCTACACAAAACAAAGACATCAAGCTCATGTTGGTGAATGGGTATCCGGCTCCAACTCCGAACATCACTCTGAGAGAAGCTATCTCTCCGACTCAGAACATACTCAAGATGAAGGTGTTGCCGGTCTAGCACTTGTGTCAACCAACTCCTATGACATATTTGATTCAGCAAATCAAGGACTTGGAAGATGCTTCATGGCTAAAGGCCCAAAGGTATCACACCCCGAGTATGTTATTTCAATAGTGATGAAGATGACTTGCTAGGTGATCATGATTTACTTGTTGACAACTCTAGTTATGAATACTATGATGAAACGTCAATTAATCATGCTAATCAAGATAAAATGAATGACAATGATAAGGAGAAGATTGAGCTTCTAACTAAAGAACTAAACACTCTTCAGTTAGCTCATGAAACTATCTTAGGAGATCATCGAGAACATTTAAGGGCTCATGAGAAATTACGTTTTGAAAAGCTCAACCTTGAGCAAGAACATGAGTTTTTAAAGGCTATCAATAATGATCTTCGCAAGAAAAGTTCTTCTTACATTGCCAAGCGTTTACTCTTATCTACTTACATGCCTCAAGTCAAGTCTAGTAACAAGAACAAGAAAGATTCATCCTCTAGTAGTAACAACAATCATCATGCTAAATCCAATGTTGTTGCTTCTAGTAGTTCTCTTGATTCCACTAATGATTCTCTTAGCGAAGTTACACTTGAGCAAGAAAATAGCTTATTGAAGGGAATTATAGAGAAAGGTGTTTACAAGAGCCTTGCCGGAAGTAAGCAATTCAAGGAAATTGTGTGCAAGCAAGGAAGGCACCGGAAGAACCAAGGTGTTGGTTTTGAACGAAAGTTCAATGCCAATGGAATTGAGTGGGAAGAAGATCAATACCCCAAGATGAAGTTTGTTCATCAACAAGAGAAGTATGATCCTACTTCTTTCAAAGGGACACAAGCTCAAGATGATCTTCCACCACAAGACCACAAGCAGAAAGGCAAGGACAAGCTTCAAGAGGAGATTGATGCATTTGAAGAAGCTCCTAAGGCCTTGGTCAAGTGGGTTCCCAAGACTACATCAAGTTCTTCTTCATGAAGTACGACTACAACTCCAAGGATTCCCATCAAGATGGTGTGGATCCCGAAGAAGAAGAACTAGAGAGTTCTTGAGGGTGACTCCGCCAACATACTTCTCTCTTATCATTTTGGCAAGAACAAGTGCAATCAACTTCCACATCTTGCACTAGTTCATGGAGTCACAAACCCTCTTGTTGGTAAGACAAGGGACAAGGTAACCCAATGCTTTCATAGACATCATTTTGTGCGTGCATCACTCTATGTCTATGGATATCCTTGTTTGTTCCTTGTGGGACTAACCCGTGTAGGTATTGAAAGTGCAACTCACTCCAAAGGATTGCTCCAAATGATCTACATCAACATAGAGCATCCACATCTTCAACACCTGCATGAAGTCATCATCGACAAAACCCAAGGTTAGTTCATCCCTGTTAGGGGGGATCTCACATCTAGGGGGAGATTTACTCTAAGAATTGAGCTAAAGCAACTCTAATGGTGTGAACACAACAATGCATTATGTAAAAGTGGCAACCTCACTTGAGCTTAAACGATGAGTATGACCTATGATCAAATGTTCTCATTTGACTCCTAAGTCAATATACTCATATATAGATGACCTAGTCATCGCCAATTGCTTGATAGATGCTAGAATTGGTTGTGCATGCTTTGTCACATATTTTATCTGCCATTCTTTTGTGTGAGCATGTCATTTTCATATTTTACTCATTCGAGGACATCCACTTGTTGTTTTGCTTGATTGGCTTCTTTTCTTTTGCCGAGTGGATGGACAAGAATGCCTAAGAACCCTCTCTAGCTATCTATGCTATTCCTATCTCAAACTCTATTCATGCTATATCACAAAGTTTGATCAAGTCAGATTCGAACCACTCTGTGTGAGGAGCACTCGGAGTCCCCGATTCGTCATAGACTTAAAACTTCCAAAACTTCTTTGTGCATTTCGATCTGACCGATTCATCCATTTCGGTCATACCGAGATCACTAAGTCGATCTAGGTTTTCAATCTCGGTGCAACCGATTTGAACTTTTCTGTCACACCGAGTTGCAGTAACTGCTTGCAGTCATGCATCTCGGCGCCACCGAGTTGTTCCACTCGGTCACACCAACAGGGTCAGGCTATTTATATCCCCAGGCCAAAATTTGGAAACTTATCCGAACCCCTTCGCCCACGCTCAGCCTGCTCTGCCTCCCTGGGTCTCCGGATCGTCCTCCTCGTCGCCAGCTGCCTCTCGCTGCTGGTCTCCGCCGCCGTCAACGGGAATCGTCTCCGCCGTTGCCGCCGTAGCAGGTCCGTCGCCGCACTTAGGGTATGGACTTGATCCTTGTGCTAATCTCTCTCCGATTCCTAGCACATTGTTTTGCCATGTATCTTGCCACGATTGAGATCACCCTATCCAGCGAAATCACTCCATAGATTAGTTGTGGATTGAAAATTTAGGGTTAGGTTTCCGCTGAAATCATCTCGGACCAACCGAGTTGTAGAAATTGGTTCCACCGATTTGGCTTAGGCCATTACACATGTGATTCTCGGTCTGACTGAGAATTGCAAATCGGTGTGACCGAGTTCAGGACTTTGCGAAATCCTATCAGTCTTGGTGCCACCGAACTGTGACTCGGTCTGACCGAGTTCACTAGTTTAGGTTCCAAAAGCTGCTTTGGTATCACCGAGTTTACAAATTCGGTAGCTCCGAAATGCTTTCTATGGAAATCTAAAACTAAGTTTTTGAATCATTTGTTTTGCAAAAACCTCTGTACTTTATGATGCTCATCCCATCTACCTCATCTATATCTATTCATAGGGTCTGCTGTCACGGTTTGCACTATGTCAGATCAGAGTGACAGTTAGAACAAAGCTGAGGAGCAAGTTCAGATGAGTGAGGGCACTAGTCCCTCTAGCAGCTATGATGAGGGTAGCAGGAGCACACCCAGCTACTTGCCAAAGGCAGCCACCAGGACTAGAAAGAAGAAGACCTCAGATTCTGAAGATGAGGACTATGTGGCAGATGAGGATGAGGCCATGCTACGTCTTGAGCTTGCGTTGGTTTTCCTCGAAGAGGAGAGGGTGATGCAGCAATAGTAGCGTAAGTATTTCCCTCAGTTTTTGAGATCCAAGGTATCAATCCAGTAGGAGGCTCCTCAAAAGTCCCATGCACCTACACAAACAAACAAAGAACTCGCAACCAACGCGACAAAGGGGTTGTCAATCCCTTCACAGCCACTTGCGGAAGTGAGATCTGATAGAGATAGTATGATAAGATAAATATATTTTTGGTATTTTATAATATAGATGCATAAAATAAAGATGCAAATAAAAGTAGATTGGAAGCAAATATGATAAGAGATAGACCCGGGGGACATAGGTTTCACTAGAGGCTTCTCTCAAGATAGCATAAGTATTACGGTGGGTGAACAAATTACTGTATTGTAATTGATAGAAAAGCGAATAATTATGACGTTATCTAGGCATGATCATGTATATAGGCATCACATCCATAACAAGTAGACCGATTCCTGCCTGCATCTACTACTATTACTCCACACATCGACCGACTCCTGTCTGCACTAGAGTATTAAGTTCATAAGAACAGAGTAACGCATTAAGCAAGAAGACATGATGTAGAGGGATAAACTCAAGCAATATGATATAAACCCCATCTTGTTATCCTCGATGGCAACAATACAATACGTGCCTTGCAACCCTTTCTGTCACTGGGTAAGGACACCGTAAGATTGAACCCAAAGCTAAGCACTTCTCCCATGGCAAGAAAGATCAATCTAGTAGGCCAAACCAAACTGATAATTCGAAGAGACTTGAAAAGATAACTCAATCATACATAAAAGAATTCAGAGAAGATTCAAATATTATTCATAGATAAACTTTATAATAAACCCACAATTCATCGGATCTCGACAAACACACCGCAAAAAGAGATTACATCAAATAGATCTCCACAAGAGAGGGGGAGAACATTGTAATGAGATCCAAAAAGATAGAAGAAGCCATCTAGCTAATAACTATGGACCCGTAGGTCTGTGGTAAACTACTCACAACTCATAGGAGGGGCAAGGATGTTGATGTAGAAGCCCTCCATGGTCGATTCCCCCTCCGGCAGAGTGCCGGCGAAGGCTCCAAGATGGGATCTCGCGGATACAGAAGGTTACGGTGGTGGAAATTGTGTTTCGGGTGCCTCCTGGATGTTTTCGGGGTACGCAGGTATATATAGGAGGAAGAAGTACGTTGGTGGCCACTCGAGGGGCCCACGAGATAGGGGGCGCGCCCTACAGGAGGGGGGGCGCCCTCCTATCTCGTGGCCGCCTCGGCTGCTTCTTGACTTGCACTCCAAGTCCTCTGGATCAAGTTCGTTCCAAAAATCACTCTCCCGAAGGTTTCATTCCGTTTGGACTCCGTTTGATATTCCTTTTCTTCGAAATACTAAAATAGGCAAAAAACAGCAATACGGGCTGGGCCTCCGGTTAGTAGGTTAGTCCCAAAAATGATATAAATGTGTAAAATAAAGCCCATAAACATCTAAAAGGGGTAATATAATAGCATGGAACAATAAAAAATTATAGATACGTTGGAGACGTGTCAAGCATCCCCAAGCTTAATTCCTGCTCGTCCTCGAGTAGGTAAATGATAAAAAAGAAATTTTTGATGTGGAATGCTACCTAGCATAATTCTCAATGTAATTTTCTTTAATGTGTCATGAATGTTCAGATCCAAATGATTCAAGATAAAAGCTTATAAAACATAAAAATAATAATGCTTCAAAGCATATTAACAAATAATCATGTCCTATCAAAATAACATAGCCAAAGAAAGCTTATCCCTACAAAATCATATAGTTAGGCCATGCTTCATTTCCATTACACAAAATACTCCCATCATGTACAACCCCGATGACGAACCGAGCAATTGTTTCATAATTTTTAACGCACTTCAGCTTTTTCAACTCTTACGCAATACATGAGCGCAAGCCATGGACATAGCACTATGGTGGTAAATGGTGGTGGTTGTAAGGACAAAAAGGGAGAAGATAGTCTCACATCAACTAGGCGTATCAACGGGCTATGGAGATGCCCATCGATAGATATCAATGTGAGTGAGTAGGGATTGCCATGCAACGGATGCACTAGAGCTATAAATGTATGAAAGCTCAACAAAAGAAACTAAGTGGGTGTGCATCCAACTTGCTTGCTCACGAAGACCTAGGGCATTTTGAGGAAGCCCATCATTGGAATATACAAGCCAAGTTCTATAATGAAAAATTCCCACTAGTGTATGAAAGTGACAACATATGAGACTCTCTATCATGAAGATCAAGGTGCTATTTTGAAGCACAAGTGTGGAAAAGAGATAGTAGCAATTGTCCCCTCTCTCTTTTTCTCTCATTTTTTTCTTTCTCCTTTTCCCCCTTTTTTTTCTTTCTCTCTTTTTTTCTTCTTTTTGGTGGGCTTCTTTGGCCTCTTTTATTTTTATAAAGTCCGAATTCTCATCCCGACTAGTGGGGGAATCATAGTCTTCATGATCCTTTCCTCACTGGGACAATGCTCTAATAATGAAGATCATCACACTTTTATGGATTTACAACTCAAGAATTGCAACTCAAAGCTAGAACAAGATATGACTCCATATGAATGCCTCCGGCGGTGTACCGGGATATGCAATGAATCAAGAGCGACATGTATGAAAATTATGAAGGTGGCCTTGCCACAAATACAATTTCAACTAAATGATCATGCAAAGAGCAATATGACAATGATGAAACGTGTCATAATAAACGGAACGGTGGAAAGTTGCATGGCAATATATCTCGGAATGGCTATGGAAATGCCATAATAGGTAGGTATGGCGGCTGTTTTGAGGAAGGAAAATAATGGGTTCAATACCGGCGAGAGTGGCGCGGTAATAAGAAAAGCTAGCAAAGTGGAAGGATGAGTGTGCGTATATCCATGGACTCACATTAGTCATAAAGAACTCATATACTTATTGCAAAAGTCTACTTAGCCCTCGAAGCAAAGTACTACTACGCATGCCCCAAGAGGGATAGATTAGTAGGAAAAGACCATGGCTCGTCCCCGACTGCCACTCATAAGGAAGACAATCAAAAGAGCACCTCATGCAACAAATTTGTCACACAACTTTTACCATACGTGCATGCTACTGGACTTGCCAACTTCAACAAAAGTATTTCTCAATTTCATAATTATCCACTAGCATTACCCTAACATTACTACCTTTATATCTCAAAACAATTATCAAGCAACAAATTGATCATAGCATCCAATTCAATTTCTATGATAGTTTTTATTATATCCAACTTGGATGCTCATCATTCTAGGACCAAATTTGTAACCAAAGCAAATACCATGCTGTTCTAAAAGACTCTCAAAATAATACAAGTGAAGCACATAGAGTATTCTAGCAAATTCTAATCAAATAGGCTTCTCCCAAAAGGTGTGTACAGCAAGGATGATTTTGGTAAACTAAAAAGAAAAGACTAATATAATACACGACGCTCCAAGCAAAACACATATCATGTGGCGAATAAAAATATAGCTCCAAGTAAAGTTACCAATGAACGAAGACAAAAGAGGGGATGCCTTCCCGGGGCATCTCCAAGCTTAGGCTTTTGGCTATACTTGAATCTCTTGGGGTGCCATTGGCATCCCCAAGCTTAGGCTCTTGCCACTCCTTATTCCATAGTCCATAAAAGCTTTACGCAAAACTTGAAAACTTCACAACACAAAACTCAACAGGAAATCTTATAAGCTCCGTTAGTGAAAGAAAACAAAACCACCACATAAGGTACTGTAATGAACTCATTCTTTATTTATTATGGTGTTAAACCTACGGTATTCCAAGTCTCTATGGTTCATACCCTTACATACTAGCCATAGATGCATCAAAATAAGTAAACAACACACGAAAAACAGAATCTGTCAAAAACAGAATAGTCTGTAGCAATCTGTCACTAACGCAAACTTCTGGAACTCTAAAAATCCTACCAAAATAGGACGGACTGTAAAATTTCTTTATTGATCAGCAGCAAAAAGAATCAACGCAAAAGAACGTTTCTGTGATTTATTGAATTTGTTCTCGTGGGCATAAAGTTTCTGTTTTTCAGCAGAATCAAATCAATTATCATCATAGGTTATCTTATAGGTTCTACTTGGCACAAACACTAATTAAAAGATAAGAACACATCTAAAAAGAAAGTAGATGCAAAATTTATTACTAAACAGGAACAAAAACAAAAAATACAAAGAAAATTGGGTTGCCTCCCAACTAGCGCTATTGTTTAACGCCCCTAGCTAGGCATAAAAGCGAAGATAGATCTAAATAGTGCCATCTTTGGCACTTGATTCATCAAGAGGGCTCGAACCTGGGTAAAACATCGTGTCCCTTATCTCCTGTTACCATCCGCCTAGACGCACAGTTCGGGACCCCCTACCCGAGATCTGCCGGTCTTGACATCGACATTGGTGCTTTCATTGAGAGTTCCTATGTGCCGTCACCATCGGGAAGGATGCCTTTCCCCGTCTTTAAAGACGGCACCATCGTCAAGGGAGCTTTGGCCGCCGGCCAGACTATCCGGCTAGGCTGTTTTCTTATGACCGCCTGTTCGGCCACCGCTCCGACAATGACCTCTCAGGTCATTAAAAGTGATCTTCACGTCAGCTCAAAATTCGCCGAGCAGCTAGATCCGATTGAGCTATCCTTCGTAAACGAGCTCTTGGATCGCATCGCCGCCCTGGGAGTCGCTACTGACTACGATCAGATTGGGCTTAAAACCGATCTGAGAGAAATTAACTCTCCCCAGGTTACCCACCATGTTGTTGTGGTAGAGGAACAATGCGGCGACTCTTCTTCTATGTTAAAAACCAACTATGTACGGATTCCTGATCCCTCCATGCCGGATTCCCGCGGAGGGACGAACGCTAATCAAATACTGAACCTAAAGTCAGGCATCGGACCAGATTTGTTGGAAAGCGTTCAGCAAACCAAGCTTTCGAATCCGGAAGCTTCTTGGCCTTTGAGCCTCAGATTGGGCGGGGTTCCGAACTTAATTCCACCCGCCCACCCAAACATAAGCGATCTATCTCAAATACAGCAAGAGCCCGATGAAACAGTACATCATTACTGGGCCAGATTCCTCCTGGTTATGAACCGGATAAAGGACTGCCGTGAAGAAAGCATGATTTCTATCTTCTGCAACAATCGCACGGACAAGGGAATCATAAACGCCATTAGTCGTCGTGAAGTTACACGCTTCGCCGACCTAGCGACCATTGTACAAAAATACTGCACGATGGAGAGTGCCTGGAAAACCGAAACTAGGTTTTGGGACAATCCGGCCCTGAATACAACCCCAGTCCGAAATAAAAGGGTGCGTCATACTCAAGCACCTGGGTTAAAAACCAAAAAGCAAAAAACCCCTAAACGGTACGGAACCGTACTAGAGAGATGGCTCAACGGACCCTGCAAAATCCATAGTACAGAGGGCGCCACTCCAACACATAGCCTTCGAGCATGTTGGATACTATGGCAGGTGGCCAAAAGTGGCGAAGGCTTTTTAGCCCCGGGCAACCAGCCCAGCAGTACCAGTACGGTATTAATAGTCTTCGAGACTTTCGCATCAAATAACATGCGGAAACGAACAATCCGCAGCCTCGCCGAAGTCTACCAAGTAGCAACAACAAATCCATGGAGCGACACGGCTATCACCTTCAATGCCAGCGACGAACCTAAATTCCGAACAGCTAGAGCACCAGCCACATTAGTCCTCGGTCCTATAGTGGACGACTTTCGTCTTACCAAGGTACTCATGGATGGCGGCAGCGGATTAAACCTCATCTACGAGGAAACCCTTCAAAAAATGGAAATTGACTGGAGCCGCATTGAGCGAAGCAGCATAACCTTCAGGGGAATAATCCCTAGTCGAGAAGTACGCTGCACAGGAAAAATCACACTAGATGTAGTGTTCGGCTCGCCGGACAATTATAGGTCCGAAGAGGTCACGTTCCAAGTGGCCCCATTCGGCAGCGGATATCACGCTTTGTTAGGGCGAGAGGCATTCACAATCTTCCAAGCTATACCCCATTACGGGTACAAGAAGCTCAAAATGCCCGGACCCAATGGAATAATCACTCTCGCCAATGATCCAGATACAGCACTCCGCGCTGAAAATAAGACAGCCGCACTGGCCCTAGAGGCATTATCCGAAGCCCTAGCGGCAGAGGAACTAACTGCGCTGCGCTCCATGGTGGATAGGGACGATGTGATACTTGATAAGAGGTCCAAGTCCACCTCTTTTAAACCAGCAGACGAAATAGTCAAATTTCAGGTCCATCCAACGGACCCCACAAAGACGGCCTCCATTGGGGCACAATTAAATCCTGATGTAGAAGCCGCACTACGAGAATTCCTCCGGGAAAATTGGGACATTTTTGCCTGGCACCCTTCAGACATGCCAGGAATCCCACGCAGGCTGGCAGAGCACAGCCTAAATATCCTAAAAGGATTCAAGCCAGTCAAACAAGCTCTTCGGCGATTTTCCGAACCCAAAAGACAGGCAATGGGAGAGGAGCTAGCCAAACTCTTAGAATCCGGATTCATCAGAGATATAAAACATCCGGACTGGCTAGGCAACCTAGTAATGGTACCAAAAAAGGACAAATCCTGGCGCCTCTGCGTCGATTTCAAAGACCTTAACAAGGCCTGTCCAAAGGACCCTTTCCCTCTCCCTCGCATCGACCAACTCATCGATGCTACTGCAGGGCACGATTCATTGTGCTTCCTCGACGCATACTCCGGATACCATCAAATCAAGATCGCGGAAAAAGACCAGGCCGCAACGGCATTCATTACTCCATATGGGCCATTCTGCTTCAACACAATGCCCTTCGGACTCAAAAACGCTGGCGCAACATATCAGCGCATGATTCAGACATGTCTGGCTACCCAGATAGGCAAGACAGTAGAGGCATACGTAGATGATGTGGTCGTCAAGACCAAACACGTCGAAACTCTAGTAGAGGACTTGAGGGTGACATTTGACAACCTCCGAGCATATGACATTAAGCTCAACCCGGAAAAATGTGTCTTCGGAGTACCAGCCGGAAAGCTTTTGGGCTTCATTGTATCCGGTAGAGGAATTGAAGCAAACCCCTCCAAGATCCGAGCTCTGTCACAATTGGATATCCCAAAAGACCTCAAGCAAATACAAAAACTAACTGGGTGCGTAGCGGCTCTAAGCCGCTTCATCTCCCGTTTGGAAGAAAAGGCTCTGCCCCTCTATCGCCTCCTCCGGCGCACCGAACACTTCGAATGGATGGATGCTGCCACGGCCGCACTCGAAGAAATCAAAGCCATACTGGCAACAAATCCGGTCCTAGCCGCGCCCAACCTGGGCGAACCTATGTTATTATATATCGCAGCAACACATCAAGTTGTCAGCGCGGTACTCGTCGTCGAACGAGAAACAGAAGGGCACAGATTCCCTCTTCAAAAACCAGTGTACTACGTATCCACTGTCGTAACTCCATGCAAGTCCCGGTACCCACATTATCAAAAGATAGCGTATGCGGTGTTCATGGCATCCCGGAAGCTGCGACACTACTTTCAAGAGTGTTCCATAACGGTGGCCTCCGAAGTACCCCTCAACGATATTATAAACAATCGCGACGCAACGGGCAGGATTATAAAATGGGCCATTGAGCTCTTACCATTTGACATAACCTACAAACCACGGCGAGCTATAAAGTCGCAAGTTCTGGATGACTTCGTCGCCGAATGGACCGAAGCCGAACTCCCTAAAGAGTACGGCGCGTACTCTAATTGGATCATGCATTTCGACGGATCCAAAATGTTGGCTGGCTTGGGGGCTGGCGTCGTCTTGACGTCCCCAACTGGAGACATAGTCCAATATGTACTTCAAATAATGTACATGGACTCCAACAATGCAGCCAAATACGAGGCCCTTCTACACGGCCTCTGGATGGCAATCTCCATGGGCATTCAACGCCTAGAGGTGCGTGGGGATTCAAACCTCGCAATATCCCAAGTAAATGGGGACTTTGACACCAAAGATCCAAAAATGGCAGCTTACCGCAACGCTGTCCTAAAAATGTCAGCTCGGTTCGAAGGACTTGAATTCCACCATGTAGCCCGGGATAATAACCAGGCATCAGACGTGTTGGCACGCATCGGCGCAAAACGCGATGTCGTCCCTCCAAACATCTTCCTGGAACGGCTCTTTAAGCCATCCGTATTATGGGAAGAGGAGTCCGGAAATAACAATCCGGAGCCAGCTGCATCACCTAACTCAGACCACTCTGACACAATCGGCGGCTCAGCCAATGAAATAACACCTTCAGCCCACGAAATAATGGCAGTAATTGCCCCGTGGACGGAACCATTCCTAGCCTACTTAATCAGGCAGGAACTTCCCGAAGACCAAAATGAGGCCCGCTGCATAGTTCGGCGATCTAAAGCCTACAAGGTCCATGAGGGAGAACTTTACAAAAAAAGCACAACCGGAGTCCTTCAAAGGTGTATCTCCGAAGAGGAAGGGCGAAATCTCCTGGCTGAAATTCACGCCGGACTCGGCGGGCACCACGCTGCAGCCCGGGCCCTTGTAGGCAAGGCCTTCTGTACAGGATTTTATTGGCCGACGGCCCGGGCAGATGCTCAGGACTTAGTCCAACAATGCGTTGGTTGCCAGCTCTTTGCTAATCAGAGCCACATGCCACCCATCGCCCTCAAAACTATACCCATCACCTGGCCGTTCGCGGTCTGGGGGCTTGACATGGTTGGACCCCTTAAAGGGGGAACCCACAAGCACAAATACTTATTGGTCATGGTGGACAAATTCACCAAATGGATTGAGGCCAAGCCAGTTAAAACGGCAGAATCCGGACCTGTGATAGACTTCATATCCAGGGTAGTACACCGTTTTGGCGTCCCCTACAGCATCATCACTGATAACGGCACGAATTTCATGGCCGACGAGGTTAAACTCTGGTGCAAAAACATGGGCATCAAGCTCGACTACGCTTCAGTCTATCACCACCAAACTAACGGTCAAGTCGAGCGAGAAAATGATCTAATCATGAGCGGCATCAAACCCAGAATAGTGCGGCCCCTCAAGGAATCTAACATGCACTGGGTAGAGGAGCTCGACTCCGTACTCTGGGGGCTGCGGACCACGCCAAACCGAACTACCGGATTCACACCATTTTTTATGGTGTACGGCGCAGAGGCAGTTCTGCCCTGCGATATAATTCATGACTCACCTCGCATGCGCATATACGAAGAAAGAGAAGCCGAGTTGGATCGGCAGGACAGTTTGGACGCCTTAGAAGAGGAGCGGGACGTGGCAAAAGCTCGTTCCGCATTCTATCAGCAGCAGGCTCGAAGGTATCAAAGCAGAGAAGTACGGGCCAAAACTTACAATGTTGGCGAACTTGTTCTACGCCTGCCGGACAAGAAAAAGGACAAACTTAAGCCCAAATGGGAAGGTCCCTTCATCATCGACCAAGTCCTGACCGGCGGAGCATACCGTCTACGTAACGCATCTCACAATCGACTCGAGCCGAACCCATGGAACGCAGCCCGTCTCCGAAGATTCTACGCCTAACGCCGGACTTAGAGTTCGTCTCACTCCTCCGTCCACCTTTTTACATTTTCACTGTCTCTTGTCCCCCTCCTTCTTCCCACTTTTTTTCAATACCTTTTATAGGCTGACTTGCGCACTGATTCGCACACACTTGATCTCCTAGCACTCATTATACCTGGGGGCTTCTTTAACAGAAGCTTATTTATACGGGCTTCATGCCCAACACATGTATTATACTTCCGCATGTACCTTTTATTCACCATTATATGCATCGATATGACTTAAGTTTTGGCCAAGCTGGGTTGCCTGGCTCCTGTGCTTACCCCTACATTCCCGATTGTTCGGCTAGGAGGTAAAGGGAGCACCTCTGCGATGGTTACTGCCGGGTCAGCCGGATGTGTACCTCAGACTGGGTAAAGCCGAAAGCTAGCGTTCTTAAGAGAATATTCGGTCGGTGACTTGAAAGATGATTTATTACTTACTTATTTATCTGCCCCCAGATGCTTTTTCTGCTATTTTCGCAGTCCGGACATGCACTTTAGGGCATGCCTCCCAGGGAAAGGAACCCTTAACGGAACTATTCTCCCTGGAAGATGTTTCTTACTAACCATGTAATATAACATAGCTAGTTGGGCACTTGTCTGATAAAGCAATTATGACCCCGACGCCTTGTCTCCATGCATGCCCCGGTTCTTTTATAACCGTAAGGGTATTCGGACACACTCCGGACTGTTGGGTCCCGAGGTTGAAGCGAAAAGGTCCACAAAGACAAACGATCTACAATCCAGCTAGAAGGCATTTTACATGTCATTTTAAATTACATCGTCAAACTGACTGATTGTACTCCTCTTCAATCCCATCTAACAGGCTGTCTAATTTACAGTCCTGTTGGGAATATTTCGCAGCCAGCTCTACCTAGCCGTACATCAAGCTCACAGGGATCTCCTTCCCATCAGGCCCCACAGGTCCGACCTCGGCCATGTGGTTTGGGTCAGCCTTCGGGTACAGCGTCTTCACCATGGCCCAGGCCTCCCTGGCGCCTTGACGGCAGGCCGATATCTTCCACAGACGGAGGCGTCGCCGTACTCCCTGAAGCTTCTCAGCAAGCCCTCCAAGGCCCTCAGGTAGGGAGACGGAAGGCCATAAGGCCTGAACGACGCCACTCATTGCCTGTCGAACACGTTCGAGCAGTTGCACCAGCTCGGGAAGTTGGTCACCCGTTGAATCGGGCATTTCCTCCGCAGGGCGACCTGTGAGCACACCTAAAGACACATTTCTGTCAATCGACTTCCTCGCCGAATTCTTCTTTTCAAAGGAATTTGCTCAAGCACTTACTATAAATGCCGCGACGAAGCCGCTGATTCTCCTTCACGGAGCCAGACAGCTGGGCCTGAACACCTTTCAGCTCTTCTCCTAGCTGGGTGTGGGCATCCTGGAGCTTGTTTCTCTCCTGCTGCACCTTCATAAGCACCCTCTCGCCGGCCTTTAGCTGACGCAGTAGCTGTTGCTTGTCCGGATCTAGTCCGGCGCCCTCTGCAATATTATTGTCAGATTTACGCACACGCCGCACTTTGTTAACTACTTATCTTTTTGAAGTACGTATTACCAGCGGGGGTCTCTGTGGCTCCCCCTGTGGCGGCCAGTGCGGCCTCAAGTTGGGCCTTGCACTCTTGAAGCTCCTGGGACAGGTGGGTATTCTTCTCCGTAAGATCCTGCATAATAAATGATCCTTAAATCAGTTATTTTAACTATTTTAAGTCTCGGGGGCTACTGGCATATATAACTATTAAAATTAATTACCCGTATGCCCTTCACATGCTGCTCTGTGGCTCTGGTTAAACCATCTTGAGCGGCACGGAGGTGCGCGTCTCCCGCTTCAAAGGCATTCAACGCCTCCGGGGAGAAACACGTGTCACGAAGAACTGTCCGGCGACGCCTGTGATTCATGGCGCTCTCCACCTCAGACCGGGTGGCGGACAGCCTGTCAGCATCCTCCGTCGGAGGAACATCCGGCTCATGCCTTGTGTTCGCCTCCCCTTCCGGACCACGCGATGGAGCATGGCTGGCGGAGGCTTGATTGGAAACCTCTCCGAACACTGTCCGGCGGGCGCTCTTTCTCCTAGAAAAGTTATGAGCATTAATATACCTCCTAGGGATCCTTCCCTTAAAAACAACGGTGTGCTGTACCGTTGCAGCGACTTTTCGATTTGCGTCACACTCCTCTTCCGCCTGTTGGGCCGAACTGACCCTTGCTGGTCAGCCACCGCAGGTTCGGCTTCCCGCCTCAAAGGCACCTCCTGCGATGCACCATCAGTATAGGATGGTCAGAATTGAGCATGGATCAAATGATGGTGTCAAGACCTCAGTTGTAGTCACCTGGGAGGCCGGAAACAAACCGGGGTAGTCAGCCGTAATGGCGACTAGGGCATTATCCATGCTAAGTTGGTGGAACTCCCCGTCGATCAGCTCCACATTTATGTCCGGATCCTCTTCGGAGGCCGGATCAAGGGATCGTTCCGGATCCTCGGGCTGTGGAGTTAGGCTTTGTATGCCCTCCACGTCCCGATGCAACTCCTGCGTCGAAATCACGAAGTAAGATACTTGACTTTGGAAGTATGGATCGGGTAGATAAACGTCCACTTACCCAGCTCCGAGGGTTATTCATGGAGAATCCATTCAATGGATTCATGCGGAGGAAGTCCTCCTCCTCCCCCTTGTACAAGCCGGACAGGATCTTTGCCAGATCGGCTGCCGAGCCCGGCCCTCTGCAGCCATGACGGGTGGCGTCATCTTCCCCGTTGAAATCCCACATAGGGAGGCCCCTATATTGGAGTGGCTGCACCCTTCGCATAATGCACGTGGCCATGATTCCAATCATGGTCAATCCGGAGTGGGCCAGTAACCTAATCCGGCCCATCAGATAATGGACGCTCCCATCATCCTCCCGTTGAGGGCTCCGCGGGCGCCAACTCAGGCGTTTCTTCAAGGGAGCATTGCTGAACTCCGGGAGGCCGATCCGAACTGGATCCGGTAGAGGGGCGTCCTCCATGTAGAACCATTCCGAAGGCCAGTCTTCGGACGCCTTCTTCGGGGTGCCGGATAGATATCCGGTCCCGGCGATGCGCCATATTTCGGCTCCGCCCACTTGATATATCGACCCCTCATAAGAACGGGGTATGAGGTAAAACAATCTCTTCCACAGTGCAAAATGGGGCTCGATGCCCAGGAACAGCTCGCAAAGAGCTACAAAGCCCGCGATGTGCAAAATGGAGGTAGGTGTGAGGTGGTGAAGCTGGAGTCCGTAGAACTCCAGGAGCCCCCGGAGAAACGGATGTATGGGAAATCCGAGTCCCCTTATTAGATAGGGGACGAAGCATACCCGCTCTCCTTTGGAAGGGTTGGGGACGCTCTCCGCCTGCTTTCCACCCCTGAAGGTGGCCAGTCCGGCTCGAACTGGAACCATGAAAGCTGGGGGAAGATATCCCTCGGTTTGGAGCGCCACTAGCTCGCTGTGTGGAACTGAGCATCTCCCCCAATCTCCTGGCTTAGGGCTGGGAGCGCGAGAGGAGGAGCCGCGTCGACTATCCATGATGGAATGGATTTTTGTCAGAGGCGCTTCGATGAGAACTTGCGGATGGAGGATGGTGTGAGCTGGATCTAGATCCTCGCCTCTCTTATAGGCGGCTCGTTCGCACGGCTAGGAGGTAAAATGTAAAAATACCTTAGCTTTTCGCATTCATACAACACATGGAAGAAGGCCATTATTGGGCGTAGAAGCCAAGGAGCGCAACATTTATAAAGAAGCCAGACACTATTCGACAGGAACATGAAGTTTGAAGGAGAACCTGCCTTGCAACGCCGAAGACAATATACGTGCCGGACTCGTCGTCGCTGAAGCCCGGTTCGGGGGCTACTGAGGGAGTCCCGGACTAGGGGGTGTCCGGATAGCCGAACTATCATGGTCGGCCGGACTCCAAGATTATGAAGATACGAGATTGAAGACTTCGTCCCGTGTCCGGATGGGACTTTCCTTGGCGTCGAAGGCAAGCTTGGCGATACGGATATGTAGATCTCCTACCATTGTAACCGACTTTGTGTAACCCTAACCCTCTCCGGTGTCTATATAAACCGGATGGCTTTAGTCCATAGGACGAACAACAATCATACCATAGGCTAGCTTCTAGGGTTTAGCCTCCTTGATCTTGTGGTAGATCCACTCTTGTAAGACACATCATCAATATTAATCGAGCGGGGCGTAGGGTTTTACCTCCATCAAGAGGGTCCGAACCTGGGTAAAACATCGTGTCCCTTGTCTCCTGTTACCATCCGCCTAGACGCACAGTTCGGGACCCCCTACCCGAGATCCGCCAATCTTGACACCGACAGGGGGTGATTAGACTACTTGACCAAATAAAAGCTTAGCCTTTTCCCAATTTTAATTCTTGGCATTTTTTAGCAAATTAGCACAAGTCAAGCAATCAACCTACACATGCAATTCTAGAGTATAGCAGCGCAATTTAACACAATTTCGTATGAAGGTAAAGGGGAGGAGTTTGAGAAGGCAAATGCAATTGACAACACGGAGATTTTTAAGCCGTGGTTCCGATAGGTGGTGCTATCATACATCCACGTTGATGGAGACTTCAACCCACGAAGGGTAACGGCTGCGCGAGTCCACGCAGGGCTCCACCCACGAAGAAGCAACCTTGTCTATCCCACCATGGTCGTCGCCCACGAAGGACTTGCCTCACAAGGGGTAGATCTTCACGAAGTAGGCGATCTCCTTGCCCATACAAACTCCTTGGTTCAACTCCACAATCTTGTCGGAGGCTCCCAAGTGACACCTAGCCAATCTAGGTGACACCACTCTCCAAGAAGTAACAAATGGTGTGTTGATGATGAACTCCTTGCTCTTGTGCTTCAAATGATAGTCTCCCAAACACTCAACTCTCTCTCACGGGATTTGGATTTGGTGGAAAGAAGATTTGAGTGGAAAGAAACTTGGGGAAGGCTAGATTCTTATGGTAGGATTGGAATATCTTGACCTCAACACAAGTGTAGGTGGTTCTCTCTCAGAAAATGTAAGTTTGAAGTGTAGATTCGTTCTGATGGATCCCTCCACAAATGAAGAGGGGTGGAGGGGTATATATAGCCTCCACACAAAATCTAACCGTTACACACAACTTACCAATCTCGGTGGGACCGAATTGTGAAACTCGGTCGGACCGATTCAGCAAATCTAGTGACCCTTAGGATTTTCGGTGGGACCGACATGCAACTCGGTAGGACCGATATGGTTAGGGTTAGGGCATAACGTAATCTCGGTGAGACCGATTACACAAACTCGGTGAGACCGATTTTGGTAATAAGCTAACCAGACAGTTGGTCAGGTAAACTCGGTGGGACCGATTCGCTCATCTCAGTGAGACCGAAATGTTACGAAAAGGAAATAGAGAGTTTACATTGCAATCTCGGTGGGACCGATCGCTCATCTCGGTGAGACCGAAACATTACAAAGGGAAACAAAGAGATTACAATCCCATCTCAGTGAAACCGAGATCCCTATCGGTGAGACCGATTTGCCTAGGGTTTGTGGCAGTGGCTATGACATCTGAACTCGGTGGCGCCGGATAGAAAGAATCGGTGGGGCCAAGTTTGACTTTTGGTTTAGGTCATATGTGGATGTGAGAAAGTAGTTGAGGGCTTTGGAGCATATCACTAAGCATTTTGAGCAGGAACCTCATTAAGCAACACCTCATCCCTCCTTGATAGTATTGGCTTTTCCTATAGACTCAATGTGATCTTGGATCACTAAAATAGAAAATGTAGAGTCTTGAGGTTTGAGCTTGAGCCAATCCTTTTGTCCTTAGCATTTTGAGGGGTCCACTTTTCTCATCCATGCCATGCCAATCATTGAGCTTTCCTGAAATATTTATCTTGAAATAGCATTAGCTCAATGAGCTACATGTTCTTAGGAATTACCAAAACCACCTAGGGATAGTTGCACTTTCAGCATCAAAGACTGATATAAACCATGTTTCCATATAAACTTGCATTCAAATATTTAAATTGGAGAACATGTTGTCTGCAATCCACACATGAACGGATATATGTGTATATCAAACAAGTTCATTCATTTGACTTTCGACATGTTCATGGAGTACTATAATATTGTACAACATGCTACTCGATTGAGGTGTTCAATTTTGGATTTACTTCACTATTTTGACCTGGTGAACGAGCTATTTCATTTAATTGAGATATTTCATTTTGGGTTTGATTCCCGTTTTTGAGTGGGTCAACTATTTGTCATATAGTAAATCGCTAGCAACGAGCATGTAAAAACACATTACTCCCGAGCATCATCTCTCCATCTAAAAAAGAAGTGGCAAGCTAATATTTCAAAATTTGATTCGAATCGACTTGGTAAGGTAGACATGGACGCTCGTTCTCCCAAAATTTGAACGAACCGTTAAACATCCTCTGCTCAGTGGAATTTGCCCGACCAAATAAATGGGAGACGTGAAATTACCGTCCTATGTGGGACACGCATCAATTGGCCCGTTGTACATCGAGGGTAGGTTCGTAACTTCATCCAAGCGCGCCTTCTCCTCGGCCGAAATGAAATGTGTCGAATAATTCATAAACCATGGTGGGCAAAACATGCTCTCCTCGCCCAAAATAGCTCGCGCCCACTATTTCAAAACACGCTCTCCTTGCTCGAAATCGCTCGCGCCCACTATATTTCAAAACACGCCCTCCTCGCCCGAAATCGCTACCGCCCACTATTTGGGGAGAAGCAAAGTTACTCTACTATCCCCGACCCTTAGTACACAGACCCAAGCCGAGAAGCCTAAAGACAGGAGTAGAGCTGTAACTCCCCCTCAAATTTCAGACAAATGCGTCTGTAAGACATGGTTCCACTCCCCTCCCAATTCCCCCCCCTTCCCCATTCATACCTCGTGGGCGCCAAATCACCTTCTCCCCGAAAGCTCCCTTCTCCCGAGCCGCTAAACCTCAGCCCCTCCTCCATGGCGCCCCCACCACACCAATTTCATAGCCGCCCTCCTCCCTAATACTGGAGACGTTGTCCATTTGTCATCGTGCACTGGGTCGTGTGACTCTTACTCCGTGCTGCTGGAGCTGCCTCAACGACGGCCGCGCGAACCGTACCGGAGCTGATTCACCCCCGTCGTTGTTCACGACGCCGGAGCGGCTCCAACTTTGGATCCATCCAGAGTCCCGGCGCTGCTTCCCCGTAGCCGCCGACCATTGCGACATTGTTGTTTCCCTCCCACTGGTCGCCACCGCAATCGTGTCGGCCTAACCGACTCGACAGCTGGACCTGCCTACTTCACCATGCCGCTAGATAGGTCGCACCCTCATCTCAAATAACTTTATTTAGGCGTCAATTGTCTGAATTTTTATTTTGGGCCAATCGATTCCCAATGGGAAGCAGCACCCCTTGAGGCGGCGGAGCTCCTAGGCTACCGGTTGGCTGGTGTCTAACGTAAGGGTGCAGGGCCGCAAGTTCGCCGCGGAAGCAGCGCTTAGATGGCTATCTAAGAGTTGCGTGGGTTGAAGGTACTGCTGCCGCCGGATCTAGATGGCGGGGAGTCTTTGTGGATTGGCCCGGGGGCGGCGTAACCATGGCAGTGCGGTGGTGTGCGGAGTGGGGTTTTGGCTGGGGCCACGGACGGTGGAGGCAGGCTGCTCTGTCGTTGGTCGCTGGCTCTTCGGGGAAGATTCCGAACAGTGTCAGCCGGGAGGCACAAGACGGCCGTCAAGCAATCCGGCGTAGATCCGACAGTACCAAAATAAAATAAAATCATGTGATCCCAATTTAGTCTTCAGTCAACAGACGTGTGACCACTCTCATACCTTGTTGTTGATCTCTTAGTGTATTTCTAAGAGATGTGTCGTTCTTAACATTATGTGTTATCTGCATCTTCAGCCACACCGTCTTCCGACTCACCGCAGCTGCTCCAACAAGGGAAGCATACACCAGAAGGGAGCTATAGTCCCCACTCAACAACTCCCTGCATCAAATGTGCGTGCCCGACATGGACAGCCACAACAACTGCAGGGCCATCGACAAGTCAGCACATGATGCTCACTCCTATGGATGGCGGCCAGCTAGGTTGTACCCTCATCTTACTTGTGTGCAACATTTATGGCTTTGTTATTCATCTAAGCATGGAAAATAGATTGTCACATTTCACTATACATTCATGTTGATCTCTTACGGGTCTTGTTCAGGAGTTAACGTTGTTCCATAGTTCAGCTAAGATACTTGTTCTTTAGGTAACGCTATTCCATAGTTATCATCCATCAGCCAATGCTATCCCACAGGATGGTGATTATAGTATTATACCACTTCTAGTATTACCTATGTTGTTCTTTAATACTTTTGTGTGCCATCTAGTTAATCTGGAGTACAAACGATACATATTCTGTAGCTTTCATCTGTGTTCTCCCTTTAGTTTTTGAGACCTATTGCTGCTAGTTAACCCCAGCCCTACTATTTATGTCGTCTCCTACAGGCACTCATTACATAAATCTAACTACTAATTGTCTTCCATGCATGTCGGATATAATTGCACACACTGATATATCCACAAGAACCTCATAGAGCAATGTAAAGGCCAATAAACTTGAGGTCAATGATACCCAATATGATAGAACATGTAAAGGCAGTTCTTCAGAAGACTTGCAAAAAGATGATGAATCCTCTTCACCCCACAAGGTCCTTGCTCTAACTTGGCCCGTGATATGGGTACAACATGCATATAATGTCCTGGAGTGTATCTACTCTATTGCAATGCCATGTGCTTAGCATGCTGATCATGCATGTAAATATGTCACGCCTTCCTATTTTTCAGTACCTATTCCATTCATGATAACATGTTTTCAAATTCAAGTACTGTCATTCTACTCTATTGCAATGCCATCTGCTTAATTTGGACATCATGCTTCTTTATGCGTTGTTATTCATCAGTATGTACTTCATCTGTCTACCATACCATGTGTTTTTACATTGAAGTGATGTTCTAGTGCTCTGTTGCAATGCCATCTTAGTTTCCCAATCATACACGTGTATGTTGCCTTAGTTTGTTCTGTACATATTCCGCTAGCATACAGTTTTACATTCAACTATTGTTTTTTTACTGTGTTGTCCTGTCATATCCCTAGCTCTTACACCATACTCCCTCCGTCCGGATTACATGTTGCCAAAATGGATAAAAAAGGATGTATCTAGAACTGAAATACGCCTAGACCCATCCATTTTTTTCGGATGGAGGGAATACATGTCAATATGTCATGCCTTTCTATTCTTCAGTACCTATTCCATCTCTCTGTTGTAGCATGTTTTATAATTGAAGCACCATTCTTCTATACAAGCCATGCAAGGGGAAGACGACTATGTTAGAATCTGAAGGGTTACAAACAAGGTCTTTGCAAAAGATCCAAACGCCAGGAGATAATAAACCAACTCCAGTTTTTATAGATACTGCTCCAGCACAGAGAAACCCAACTCCTACTGATAATAAGCAGATTCTAGTGGCCAAAGAACTAGTCCGCTCCAGTCCAGCAAAAATATGTCAACTCCATTCTAAGAAGCCTGTGTGTATCCTTGCATCATAAAATTTTATAGCATGCTGATCATATTTTCTACATGTTTCTTACACATCTCTCTTTTAGAAAATAAGCTTAACAGATAGAAGAATTTCTGCACTGGTATCGTCTGTGAGGAAAATTCTTGCAGGAATTCTCTGTGCTCCAATGCAGATGTAAGTACCTATTCTATATCACTATATTTTTACATCAGCATGTATTTTGTTAATCGGCGTGAATCCAACCTTTATCTGATCTAAATTTAGTTGTAGAAAAATGTATGATTAAAGGCCACAATGTTGATTTTTGTAAGGAAAACTGCCTGGTAGTTTTGCATCCTGAGCTGCATGAGTGTACTATCTCATATCAGTGGGTTTGAATACTTTGGTTCTGCAGTTGGTTTTCAGTGTTTTTTACTGTGTTGTCATGTCGTATCCCTAGCTCTTACATCATACTCCCTCCGTCCGGATTACATGTCGTTGAAATGGATAAAACTGGATGTATCTAGAACTGAAATACGCCTAGACCCATCCATTTATTTCCGGATGGAGGGAATACATGTCAATATGTCATGTCTTTCTATTCTTCGGTACCTATTCCATCTCTACTGTAGCATGTTTTATAATTGAAGCACCATTCTTCTATATAAGGCATGCAAGGGGAAGACGGCTACGTTAGAATCTGAAGGGTTACAAACCAAGTCTTTGCAAAAGATCCAAACGCTAGGAGATAATAAACCAACTCCATTTTTCATAGATACTGCTCCAGCACAGAGAAACCCAACTCCCACTGATAATAAGCAGATTCTAGTGGCCAAAGAACTAGTCCGCTCCAGTCCAGCAAAAGAATGTCAACTCCATTCTAAGAAGCGTGTCCGTATCCTCGCATCATGAAATTTTATAGCATTCTGATCATATTTTCTACATGTTTCTTACCCATCTCTCTTTTAGAAAATAAGGTTAAATGATACAAGACTTCCTTCATTGGTATTGTATTCGAGGAAAATATCTTGCAGGAATTCTCTGTGCTCCAATGCTGATGTAAGAACCTGTTGTATATCACTATATTTTTACATCAGCATGTATTTTGTTAATCGGCATGAATCCAACCTTTATCTGATCTAAAATTAGTTGTAGCAAAATGTTAAAGGTGCCAATGTTGATTTTTGTAAAGAAAACTGCCTGGTAGTTTTGCATACTGAGCTGCATGAGTGTACTATCTCATATCATGCACATTACTGAATTGTAGTGCTGCTCTGGTTGCCCATTCATGCATTGTGTCAATGTTGCTTTCGTATTACCTTACCTGGCTGATGATAGTTGTGCCATATTGTGTTAATTTGGTGTAGGCTAGTTTCCCAAATGTTCGTTGTGTCAATGTTGCTTTCCTATTATCTGACTTGGCCAATGATAGCAATGCTAGTGTGTTAATTTGGTGCAGGCTGCTGAAGATAAGAAGAAAAACTCTGAAAACAGCAAGGTAACCCCATTGTTCTTTCCAATAAATCTAGGCCAGTTAATATGGCAATAACTCATGATTAATCTGTTTGGTTCCCCTCCTAATTTATGTTATGATACAGTGGTCGAGACACTCTCCACTATCAATAATGCAAGCCTGCCAAAATCGGTATCTAAATCTGTTCAGTATCCTCTGTCTCGAATGCAACAGAAAAATGTAGGTTTGTGAACCAATTAATGGTTGAAGCAATGACGGAAATGGTGGAGGAATCAGAGGTGCAGAGTCATGCAACACAACAATTGATCAATGTTTTCAGAGACAATGTAGCAAAGCAGCAAGAACTTGCCCACATGCTTATGGGCATCATCCGTGCTGAGGTTGCAGATTGTGACGTTGTAGATCGTTAGGTTCTGTTCATTTATTTGCACTAGCATCAATCTTTGATTGCCCAGTGGATGTAATTTCCTGTAATATATGCTGGATGTGCAATGTTTTTCCCTCTATGTCGTACCTTTGCTTGATCGGTTTTGGTCCTGTGCATAATTGCTCGTCGTAATGGGCTCAAATTATCTAATTTGGCCTAAAGACATGTATGAACTTTAGTGGGCCCATTAAGTTAATGGGTCATTACCAGGCCGAAAGTTAATGGTCGGCTCTCTTACCTCTTGGGTCGTTAACAGGTCGACATCAAAGCGGGAAACAGGTGGGCCCAATTGATTTCACGGGCCATTAACAGGTCGTTACTAAGTTCGGGCTACATATGGCCCAACTATACTGTGGGCCTTTAGCAGGCCGAAAGAGACAGCGGGCTTGTACTGGACCATGAAGAGCATGGGCCGCTAAGAGGCCGAAAGTCAGGTCGTATTGGAAATGGCCCAACTGTGTTGTGGGCCTTTAGTAGGTCGAAAGAGAAACCGGGCTGGTATTGGACCATGAAGGGCATGGCCCGTTAAAAGGCCAAAACTCAGGTCCGACTACAAATGGCCCAACTCATTTATGGTCCGTTAACAGGCTTAAAGTCACACAGGGTCGGGAATTGGCCCAACACTTAAATGCGTCGCTAAAAGGCCAAAACTCAGGTCCGACTACAAATGGCCCAACTGATTTATGGGTCGTCAACAGGTTGAAAGACACACCGGGTCGGAAATTGGCCCAACACTTAAATGGGTTGCTAAAAGGCCGAAACGCAGGTCCAACTACAAATGGCCCAACTGATTTATGGGGCATCAATAGGCTAAAAGACACACCGGGCCGGAAATTAGCCCAACATTTAAATGGGTCGCAAAAAGGCCGAAAGATGTACATCCTGAAAATTAGCCCATCCATTGAATGGGCCGTTAACAGGCCGAAATCTCATCGAGGCGATATTGAGCCCAAATATATAGCGGGCTATTAACGGGCTCAAACTGACGATGGGCTGCAATGGTGTCAAATCTTCAACCGGCTATTGACGGGCCGAATTGGCACATGTCGTATGGGCCGTGGGCTTAAATGGACCTGACACAAGTAGGCCTTATATGGGCCGGCCTGCTAATTTTTACTGGGTCGGCCTTTTTCACCGGAATGGGCCACTGTTGGGTCGTGCCATGTGTCAACCTATCATAGGCGCCTCATGTCCAATGAGTGGATGACATCTGTCCCAATGGTGAGGCAACACGTGTTTCCTGCAGCCAATGCTGATTTTACACGTGGAAAATCCCCATTGGTTCGGGCTGTTAACGGGTTATCGGATCCAAAACCGGACACGATAGCTTAACGGCGTTCCGTTACGGTGGATGCCACGTGTTGGTTACCCTTGACGAAAGCACTTCTGTGACGCGTGATTTATTGTCATGGAAGTGGACACTTCCACGATGATAATTTTGGTAATGTCATGGAACACTTCTACGACAGCACAGGTATGACTATCTTGATTCTGTCATAAAATCGTCATGGATGTACATGCATGACAGAAAACATGACCTACTGTGACAAACACGTATCATCACGGAAGTGTATTTTTTGTAGTGAATAAAAGGTCTGAACTTATCACAAGAAAATGCAACTGCTAAAAATTCTTCTCAGTAGTAGCATAATTTCTCTGGGCAGCATATTGGATAACATTTAATTTCTTATCAACTCTTTGTCCTAGAACAACACCTACAACATAATCACTAGCATCACAAATAATTTCAAAGGGTAAATTCCAATCAGGTGGCTGAACAATAGGTGCATAAATCAAGGCTTTCTTATGTATTTCAAATGCTTCTGCACAATCATCATCAAAGACAAAAGGAACATCTTTTTGTAAGAGATTAGTCAGAGGCCTAGAAATATTTGAGAAGTCTTTAACGAACCTCCTATAAAAACTGGCATGACCAAGGAAACTTCTTATACCTTTGATGTCCTTAGGACACGACATCTTTTCAATAGCATCAACTTTAGCTTTATCAACTTCAATATCTCTTTCAAAAAATTTATGCCCCAAGACAATACCTTCATTAACCATAGTGTGGCACTTCTCCAATTCAAGACAAGGTTCTTTTCTTCACATCTCTGCAAGACTCGATCAAGGTTGCTTAAGCAATCATCAAAAGAAGTTCCATACACGGAGAAATCATCCATGAAAACCTCAACAATCTTTTCACAAAAGTCAGAGAATATAGCAATCATACATCTTTGAAAGGTAGCAGGTGCATTACATAAACCAAAAGGCATACGTCTATAAGCAAAGGTACCGAAAGGGCAAGTAAAAGTGGTCTTATCCTGATCCTCATTTGACACAGGTATCTGAGAGAAACCAGAATAACCATCTAGAAAGCAAAAATATGAATGTTTGGATAATCTTTCTAGCATTTGACCAATAAAAGGTAGAGGGTTGATCTTTTCTAGTAGCTTTATTTAATTTGCGGAAATCAATTACCATTCTATAACCTGTAACAATTCTTTGTGGGATCAATTCATCTTTATCATTAGGAACAACAGTAATACCTCCCTTCTTAGGGACATAATGGATAGGACTTACCCACTGACTATCAGCAATAGGATAAATTATACCTGCTTCCAGAAGCTTTAGTATTTCATTTCTTACCACTTCTTTCATCTTAGGATTTAACCGTCGTTGGTGATCAACAACTGGTTTAGCATCTTTCTCCAGCTTTATTTTGTGCTGGCATAGAGTGGGATTAATGCCCTTAAGATCATCAAGAGTATATCCAATAGCAGCACAGTGCTTCTTCAGAGCTTTCAATAATTTCTCTTCTTCATGCTCTGAAAGGTTAGCACTAATAATAATAGGATATATCTTATTTTCATCAAGATAAGCATATTTGAGAGTATCAGGTAAAGTTTTAAGCTCAAACACGGGATCGCCTTTGGGTGGAGGAGGATCCCCTAGGATTTCAACAGGCAAGTTGTGTTTCAAAATAGGTCCCTATTTAAAGAATACTTCATCTATTTCCCTTCTTTCATTCATAAACATATCATTTTCATGGTCTAGCAAATATTGTTCTATGGATGATTAGGAGGCACGGCAATAGAAGGAAGACCAATAATTTCATCTTTACTAGGCAATTCTTTATCATGGGGCTGTCTACGGAATTTAGCAAAATTAAAATCATGAGACATATCCCCTAAACCAATAGTAACAATATCTTTTTTGCAATCTATCTTAGCATTAACAGTATTCAAGAAGGGTCTTCCAAATATAATGGGACAAAATTCATCTTGTGGGGAACCAAGAACAAGAAAATCAGTAGGATATTTAACTTTCCCACACTAGACTTCAACATCTCTAACAATCTCAATTGGTGAAATAGTATCTCTACTGGCAAGCTTAATAGTAACATCAATACCTTCTATTTCAGCGGGTGTGATATCATGCATAATTTCTTTGTATAAGGAATGAGGTATTACACTCACACTAGCACCCATATCACATAAGCCATGATAACAATGATCTCCTATTTTAATAGAAACAACAGGCATGCCAATAACAGGTCTATGTTTATTTTTAGTATCGGGTCTAGCAATTCTAGCAGCTTCATTATAGAAGTAAATAACATGCCCATCAATATTATCAACCAATTGATCTTTAACCATAGAAATACTAGGTTCAACTTTAATTTGCTCAGGGGGTGTAGGTGTTCTAGCATTGCTCTTGCGAACCACAATTGAAGCTTTAGCATGATCCTTTATTCTAATAGGGAAAGGTGGTTTCTCAATATAAGCGGTAGGAACAATAGGATCAACATTATAAGTGATAGTCTTTTCTTCAACTTTAATAGGTTCTACTACTTTTACTTCAATGGGAGGATGATATTTAAACCACTTCTCCTTAGGGAGACCAACATGAGTAGCAAATGATTCACAAAAAGAAGCTACTATCTCAGAGTCAAGTCCATATTTAGTGCTAAATTCACAAAAACCATCGGTATCCATAAAAGATTTAACACAATCAAACTTAGGTGGTATACCTGACTCCTACCTTCGTCGAGTTCCCAATCTTCAGAGTTGCGTTTAATTCTTTCCAATAAATCCCATTTGAATTCAATAGTCTTCATCATAAAAGAACCAGTACAAGAAGTATCGAGCATGGAACGATTATTAAGAGAAAGCCGAGCATAAAAATTTTGAATAATAATTTCTCTTGAGAGCTCATGATTGGGGCATGAATATAACATTGACTTAAGCCTCCCCCAAGCTTGAGCGGTACTTTCTCCTTCGCGAGACCAAAATTATATATTTAATTATGATCACGATGAACCAGATGCATAGTATAAAACTTCTGATGAAATTCCAATTTCAATTGGTTGTAGTTCCATGATCCAATATCATCACATAGCCTAAACCATGTAAATGCCTTTCCCTTCAAAGATAAAGGGAATACCTTCTTCTGGATAACATCCTTGGGCATACCTGCAAGCTTAAATAATGCACAAACTTCATCCACATAGATTAGGTGCATATCGGCATGTAATGTTCCATCTCCAGCAAAAGGATTAGCTAGCAGTTTCTCTATCATACCCGAAGGAATTTCAAAGTAAACATTTTCATTACGTTCAGTAGATTGAGGAGCAACTCTTTGCTCTACTGGTCGGGGTGAAGATACCCAAAACAAGACCCTCAAAGGATTATTTTCCATAGTAACAAGTGATAGTAAATTTCAACACACTATATAAATTTTCCTTACCAAATTTCACCTACCAAAGGCGCTTCACTCCTCGGTAACGGTGCCAGAAAAGAGTCTTGATGACCCACAAGTATAGGGGGGTCTATCATAGTCCTTTTGATAAGTAAGAGTGTCGAACCCAACGAGGAGCAAAAGGAAATGACAAGCGGTTTTCAGTAAGGTATTCTCTGCAAGCACTGAAATTATCGGTAACAGATAGTTTTGTGATAAGATAATTCATAATGGGTAACAAGTAACAAAAGTAACAAGGTGCAGCAAGGTGGCCCAATCCTTTTTGTAGCAAAGGACAATCCTGGACAAACTCTTATATAAAGCAAAGCGCTCCCGAGGACACATGGGAATTATCGTCAAGCTAGTTTTCATCATGCTCATATGATTCACGTTCGTTACTTTGATAATTTGATATGTGGATGGACCGGTGCTTGCATACTGCCCTTCCTTGGACAAGTATCCCACTTATGATTAACACCTCTCGCAAGCATCCACAACTAAGAAAGAGGAATTAAGGTAAACCTAACCATAGCATGAAACATATGGATCCAATCAGCCCCTTACAAAGCAACGCATAAACTAGGGTTTAAGCTTCTGTCACTCTAGCAACCCGTCATCTACTTATTACTTCCCAATGCATTCCTCTAGGCCCAAACAATGGTGAAGTGTCATGTAGTCGACGTTCACATAACACCACTAGAGGAGAGACAACATACATCTCATCAAAATATTGAACGAATACCAAATTCACATGACTACTTATAACAAGACTTCTCCCATGTCCTCAGGAACAAATGTAACTACTCACAAATCACATTCATGTTCATAATCAAAGGGGTATTAATGTGCATAAAGGATCTGAACATATGATCTTCCACCGAATAAACCAACTAGCGTCAACTACAAGGAGTAATCAACACTACTAGCAACCCACATGTACCAATCTAAGGTTTTGACACAAAGATCGGATACAAGAGATGAACTAGGGTTGGAGAGGATATGGTGCTGGTGAAGATGTTGATGGATATTGACCCCCTCTCGATGAGAAGATCGATGGTGATGACGATGGTGATGATTTTCCCCTCCCGGAGGGATGTTTCCCCGGCAGAACAGCTCCGCCGGAGCCCTAGATAGGTTCCACCCAGGTTTCGCCTCGAGACGGCGGCGCTTCGTCCCGAAATCTTCCTTATGATTTTTTTCAGGGCAAAAGACACCTTATACCAGAAGATGGGCATCAGGGGCTTCCTAGTAGCCCACGAGGCAGGGGTGCGTGCCCAGGGGGGTAGGGAGCGCCATCCACCCTCGTGGACAGTGGGTGACCCCCCTCTGGTGCTTTCTTCACCCAGTATTTTTAATATATTCCAAAACTGACTTTCTTGGAGTTTCATGACTTTCGGAGTTGTGCAGAATAGGTCTCTAATATTTGCTTCTTTTCCAGCCCAGAATTCCAGATGCCGGCATTCTCCCTCTTGATGTGAAGCTTGTAAAATAAGAGAGAAAAGGCATAATTATTGTGACATAATGTGTAGTAACAGCCCATAATGCAATAAATATCAATATAAAAGCATGATGTAAAATGGACGTATCAGCGGTCAAGCGAATCTTTCGATATTTGGCTTATACCCCAAACTTTTGCTTATGGTACCCAAGAGGAGCTAACTTCAACCTTGTGGGCTTTTCGGTCTCGGATTGGACGGGAGACAAATTGGACAGGAAGTCAACTTCCGGAGGGTGCCAATTTCTTGGTAGCTCTTTGGTGAGTTGGTTTTCTAAGAAGCAAATTTGTGTGTCTCTCTCGTCCACCAAAGCGGAGTATGTGGTCGCCGGTAGTTGTTGTGCTCAACTTCTATGGATGAGGAAAACTTTAAAGGATTACGGTATCATTTGTGACAAAGTGCCTCTTTGGTGTGACAGTGAAAGTGCCATCAAGATTTCTCTCAACCCGGTGCAACACTTCAAGACGAAGCATATTGAGATTCGGTATCACTTCATCCGGGATCACATTAGGCGAGGGGAGATCAAGCTCAACTATGTCAACACTCATGATAACCTTGTAGATATTCTCACGAAGCCCTTGGATGAAGCAAGATTTCACAAGTTAAGGCATGAGCTAATTAAATATCATTGATTTGAGCAATGTGGCTTGAACCTTTGCACACCCCACCATACTCATCTTGATGTCTTGTTTAGATGTAGGCATGGACATAGGGGGAGTGTTGTTCTCTCAATGAACTCTCCCTCCCCCCATTATGCATAAATTGATCAACTCTTTCACATTAGACATTTTTTTATGGTACTTGTGCTTCAAAGACGAGATTAGGTCATGGGCCCAAGGAATTTTCTTCACGGTGCCATACCAATTGACTCAAACATAGGTGGCTCCGGACACTGCCCCCTCTCTTTGAGAAGTTTGGTTCATGTTTGGTCCTCATTGTAGTTGCATTCTTTTGAGCCGTGTTTGTGTTGAGTTGCCTCGTGTGTGCTTGTTTGTGTGTCAGGTTGCTTGAAGTTTGCTTGCAAAGGCCGTGTTTTTCTGTTTTTCTCGAAACATGCACTTTCTTGGGTTTGCGGTACTACCGTGGCAAGCCACGGTATTACTGCTGGAGATGGGTGGCTCATGTGCTTGCACAGCTGTGTGCACGACACGGTACTACCGCTTCCATCACGGTAGTAATTTTTTACTACCGCTAGAAGAGGTGTACTACCGCCCTGCGTGGGGTACTTCCGCCCGGGCGGTACTACCGCGATGACCCGCGGTACTACCATGCTGTCGTGAGCGCGTGGGGGTTAAGAGTGGGCAGGGGGAGTTCCAACTCCCCCATACCCATTCATCTCTTCCCCTCACAGTGTCTCTCTCTCCCCTGCCCAAGAACGGCGCCGGAGGACCTCGCCGGATCTCCATCTTCGGCCACTCTCCTCGCATTCCAACAGGTGGGATCGAATCCCCACCTCGCCCTCTTGCCATGGAACCCGGTATCTCCCTTAGTCCCTCTCTCTTTGCCCGTTTGTTATGCTTCTAGGTTTTGGGAGATGCATGTGTAGTTCTTGTGATTTTTGGCTAAATATTTGCAAGATGTGACTATAAGAGAGTGCTAGTGCAGTAGATATGCCTTTTGGTACGATGCAACAATGTAGTTTTGATCAACGGTAGTACCGATCTAATTTTACGGATGTTCCTAGATCTATTCTTGCGAAGATCCGTTTCGTGCGGTATTACCGGTCCTCTGGAGCGGTACTACCGCCCGGCGCACGGAAGTAAAAAAATACTTCTTCTCTAAGCACGGTCCTATCGTGCCAACCCGGCGCAGTACTACCGCGGATATAATTTTTTTACTTCCGCATCTTGGGCCAGTACTACCATTGACTAACTACTTTGTTTTGTCCACCCAATCTCATTTCTACTTGTTTCGTTTGGTTTTGGCCTTGGTCTTTGCAATAATCCTTCTCGCTCTTCTCGTGTGTTTGGGTTTGTGTGTCATTGGTGGTGGCTCCGGTTCCAATGCAAGGCAATCGAATCCCAGCCACGACACAAGCTCCAAGCATCTACGCAACCAAGAAGCTCTTGAAGGCTCCAGTGTCCCACAATAACATGTCAAGCACAGCTAACAAGTTCAAGGAGCCAACTGTCGGCATGGATGAAATGCCTCCAGCAGAGTTTCTGATTCGAAGAAAGCTCAACCCCTACGTCAAGCCTAGAGAAATCAGCAGGGGTAATTACTTGTTTTGGACCAAGCAAAAAAATCTCATCTTCTTAGATGTCATCAATGTTGGGATCTACGGTAGGGTGCGTCGACTGCAAATTAAAATTTCCTATGCGCAGAACAACCAAGAACATGCTACGGGAGATGGGTCACAGATTGTTACCACTAGACGCGCAGTGCCATGCAGCGGAAGTAGAGTTGAGGCAGCGCGTTCCCGGATTCGCCTCATGATCCCGGAGTCGTCTCCTCCTTGCCGGTCTCCCACGTAGCCGATCGGATCCCGCGAACAGGTTCACCGGAGCGGCGCAAGTGCACCGCCTCTAACGGTATCCGCGCATGCAGGCGGAACATCGTGCGGCGGACTGCTAGGTCCGATCACACAACCGGTGGCACGTGGAGGTGGCTAGTTGCAACACATGCAAAGCCCTAACGACGGCGCCAAAGCGATCAACAGCATGAGTGTGCCACACCCCCACTTTATATAGGAGTCCGTCGCAGGCTCAACACTTGGGCCTTACACGGACCCTAAAGTCCAAAAGTCTACTCGGTCACATTCCTAGTCCAGTTCGGATCACATCCAACCAGTGTCCTACGAACCGACCTAGTAGGTTCCTTCCCTTAAGCGCGCGGCCCCTTAGGTTCAAGTCGGCTTGGTCACAGGTCGGATCACCTCCGACCTGCACGGTTGGTAGCAGCCTCTAGCAAGGTGTGCCGACCACCAAGCAGACTATGAAGCTGGTTAGGCGAACTTGTACAACGTGTCACACTTCTGTTCCCTTTGCCACACGATATATGTTGTCGGGATCAAGGCTAGATTGTCATCCTTGTGCTAGCCTGACCTCTTTCTCGTTCCAGTGATACCGACCTCAATCCGGATTATCTCATAATCCTTGTCGCATGGCCATGCTTATCCGGGTCGGATCACATGAGGGGCCCAGAGTATATCTCTCCTGATAGAAGGGGCAAATCCCATCTTGTTCAACCATGTCTCGCAGCATGGGACTGGACAAACCCGAAACCTACCTTTGTAACTACCCAGTCATGGAGTAGTGTTTGGTCGGCCTAAAGCAAGTCTGTCACCATCCTGAGTACATGCGTCAGCTCAGGTCTTAGGACATAGAACGTATGTTGTACTAGAGACTCACAGATGACATATCGCTGCGTCTCATAGTTGGGTCTGTCCGACTCGGACCTTATCTCGACTCGGATCCGACTACGTCGAATCCGACTAGACCTTTCCAAGTACATATTATCCGGTTAGCATCCAATGCTCCATGGCTAGTGAGACCAAGCCATCGACCGTGTCATATGCTAGTCTAGTCAGTTGCGCGTCCACACAGCCCTTTCGACTAGGGACCTTTTAGGACAGTCGTCATACAATGCATAGTCCCACAAACAAGTCACGTACTTGCTAATACACATCACTGATAATGTCCAAGGACTATCTTTATTCATAAACACATAGGAAATATCATCATACATGATTGCCTCTAGGGCATATCTCCAACAATCAAGGCCAAGCAGAACACCTATGTGCCAGTTCAGTGGATTGACATGGACTATCTGAAGAAGAATCGGGGATATTTTGGTGAGACTCTAGATTTGGTGGAGCAGTTTGGTATTGAGGACATCATCACTTTCCATCTTTACTTTGACCCAGAGCTGGTGGCTCAGTTCTTTGCTTTTGTCCACTTTCACATGGATGAGAAGTGGACAATGACTTGGATGACAAATGGCAAGATGATGTATGTTGAGTGGAAGGAGTTCATGGCTATGTTGAACATTCCTGATGAGGGGCTTGATGTGCCCATTGGTGCCCATCCTCATGCCAACCCAGAGTCTGCTAACAAGAACAAGCTTCAACCCTTTCTTGTTGAGAAGACCCTCCCCAGTGGCAAGAAGTCTTTTGTGCTGAACCCGTTTCTAGACATCATGCACCGGATCTTCCGCAACTCACTTTTTCCTCTCATAGGCGACAAGGATAAGGTGCACTCCTATCTTGTGGACATGATGCTCATGTGTGAGGAAGCGCGTCGGCAACAACCTGAGCCTCTTGATGTCTCTCATATCATGTGGAGTGAACTTCATTTTGCGGTGTTTCATCGGAAGGTGCCCATCTATGGTCCTTATTCATTCCTCTTGATCTCGAAGACTTGGGAGAAGCTCTTTCCGGGTGAAGAGTTTCTTTCTCCCAACTGGATTTGCCATGAGCCCATCAAGCTGTGCCAAAAGAACAAGTGGGCTAACACCACTACCTGGGCTGAGGCCGAGGCTGCTCGTATGGATGTTGATGAGGATGAGTTTGAGGAGGAGGAGGTTGAGGGCAGTTCTAAGGGGTATGCACCTCCATCTACTGAGCCCTCTTGGGCTAAGAAGCTCAAGGCCAAGGTGAAGTCTCTATTCTGCATGCAGGCCAAGGGGCAGTACCAAACCTAGTTGCTCAGAAGGAGAGTCGCCAGCGCGAGAAGAGGATCTTGAGGAAGCTTGGCGAGCAAGACTCGAGCAGGTCCGAGAAGAACATCATTCTTGAGGCTGCCTGGATGGCGAAGCAGGGTTATTAGTGGACTGAGTCTGATGGGGAGTCCACTCCTGCTACTGAGATAGATGAGGAACTTGATGGGTGATCACGTCAGTAGGAGCTACCACCTGTGTCGTAGGTGTTCTCTTTGCCTTTTTGGTGTCTTGATGCCAAAGGGGGAGAGAGTGTAGGATTTGCGAGTCTTGTGTCTCTTTTGCTTTTGTTTTGTTGAACCTTCATTGCTTTGGTTTGTTGGTTTGTGTTGGTGTGCTTGTGAGACCAGGAGACTTATTCTATCATATGGTGTGAAACATATGCCCTCAAGCCTATCCTTATTGTCTAGTATGGTTAGTAGAATTGTGAGCTTATTTTATCTTGTGCCCATTACTTCATGCTCACTTATTATACCTTGCCTCAATGCTTATTGTCTCTTATACTGTTGCAAGTGTTGCCTTGTCTATAAAATATAGGGGGGTGTTGATCCTAGTATGTGTGTTGTGCAGTCCAAAGCATATCTAAAGACTGCACACATCTAGGGGGAGCATGTCTATATTTTATAGATTTTGAGTTTGCTTATGTTCATTTTATATCCCTATGTGCAAATCCCGTATTGTCATCAATCCACCAAAAAGGGGGAGATTGTAAGAGCATATTTCTCCCTATGTGGTTTTGGTGATTGATGATAGTGCATTTGCGGACTAATCATGTGCATTGAGCATTTCAGATATCTCATGTCTAAGCACAAGACGATTCGTTCCCCCTCGGAGCCTATCAAAGACGGCGGTTCTCTACGTTCTTTTCGGTGGATTTGAGTCGTAGGAAAGCTGTACTATTAAGAGGGGGTCCGCTTCGGAAAGGTTAGGGTGGAATCAACACGTACACATCTGTTTCTTTGCACCACCTTTTCTTTGCTTTATTGGAGCACCGTCCGTTTATCCCTGTCTCTGTGAGATGAAGGCTTCCAAGTGCTATAGTTTCTGTGGCATGCAGTAGTACTGCTCAAGGGAGCAGTAGTACCGCAGGGGTCCGTGGAAGTACCGCTCAGGGAAGCGGTAGTACCGCGCCGTGCGGAACTACCGCTCCTCGCAAGCAGTAGTACGTGCTGCCTCTAGCCCAGAACGCCGTCGCGCACGGAAGTAGGCACATAAGTATTTTTATACTTCCGCCTCTACGTGGTAGTACCACTCCCCGCAAGCGGTAATACCGTGCCGGACTTTCGCACGTCCCAAACTCAGCGGAAGTAGACTCAGACATAATTTATTTAGTCTATGCTTTTTCCATCCCAGTTGAGCCCTGCCCTGTGGTAGTACTGCAGGGGCGCGCTGTAGTACCGCTCCGGCGGTTCTACCGCTCATTGCCTAGTGCAACAGGACCTCACATGGCTTCTACCGCACGAGCGGTAGTACCGCAACAGATGGCAGTAGTACCGTAGCGCCTTGCGGTAGTACCGCGTCTCGCGGGCTGAGTAAGTGGGTAACGGTTGGATCTTTTCCCCCACTATATAAAGTGGGTCTTCTTCCCCAAGAAGACCACCTCTTCCCTCCCCATGCTCCATTGTTTCTCAAAGCTCCATTTTCACCCGATCTCTCTCCCTAGCCAATCAAACTTGTTGATTTTCTAGGGATTGGTTGAGAAGGCCCCGATCTACACTTCCGCCAAGAGAAATTTGATTCCCCACATTAATCCTTCGCGGATCTTGTTACTCTCGGGTGTTTAAGCACCCTAGATGGTTGAGGTCACCTCGGAGCCATATGCCATTGTGGTGAAGCTTTGTGGTGTCGTTGGGAGCCTCCAATTGAGTTGTGGAGATTGCCTCAACCTTGTTTGTAAAGGTTCGGTCACCGCCTTCAAGGACACCAATAGTGGAATCACGACATCTCACATTGTGTGAGAGCGTGTGGATAATAAGGTGGCCCTAGTGGCTTCTTTGGAAGCATTGTGCAACCACACCGCTCCAATGGAGATGTACTTCCTCTCAAAGGGAAGGAACTTCGGTAACACATCCTCATCTCCACCGGACCTTTACTTGTGCAAGCTTTCATTGTGTTGTTTCCCGTGCTTGCTTGTGTGCTTGTTGTTGTTGCATCATATAGGTTGCTCACCTAGTTGCACATCTAGAAAACCTACTTTGATGCTAAGTTTAATTTGGTCAAAAAAAACTAAAAATTGTTAGTTGCCTATTTACCCCCCCCCCCTCTAGTCAACCATATCGGTCTCTTTCACTGACCTTGTGTCGGTCTTCAACAAGCCCCTTGTTGTAGTCAAAGGAATTGTAACGGGGGCCAAGTTGAAAACCTAGAATATTGTTAGCAGTTGTTTCTGAGTTATCTGGTCAAAACCAGATCTGGCGGCTAGGAAAATGGTGGACGCATGCAGAAAGATTAGTCGGCTGACTCCAAATGTTTCCTTATTTGAACTACTTGGAGGGAGTTAAATGCAGCAATGGTACATCAACTTATCATGCATGCTCACTTTCATCCATGATGTCGCAAACTCGACAAACGACTTGCTAAAATCGTTAGTATGCTCACTTTTGTACAAAAGTAGCTATGTAGCATGTGAATCAGTATAGGCCATTTCGGGCCAAAAGAAAATTTTGCAAATGCACCACTGAGTGGCACGTGAGAAGGCGTGGGGGTAGGACTTTTGTAGTAAAGACCTCAAGTTTAGTCAGACCACAAACATTGGTAATATCTATTTCATCTCTCTCTTCCTTCGTCCCTCCCTTCCTCTCTCTTCTAATCAGAGACTGGGGATGTCAATCGTCCGAATCCAATGATTGTCTTCGCCGATGTCGTCGGAGCTTTGTCCACGCGGTAGAGACCCTCCTGACTATGGTTAGTTCATCCTCTCAATTTTGTTCTCTTATTCTTCATGGTTGTGGCTGGGGTGTCAGATAGGGTTTCTGGTAGGTTTGATCAACCATATTTAGGGCAATCCTATCTAGGATCGCATGTGGTAGTTTGATGTGTGATTTCCCTTTTGCTTGTTAGCTAGAAACCTCCCATTTATAGTATAAGAGATTAGGGTTTGTGTAGCTAAGAATCTGGATTGCTCCCCAAAATGCAATGCAGGTGATGTTGATGATGTTTTTAGTGTGAAGATCAAGAATTATGTGGAACAAGACAGAACAAGATATACATGGAAGAAAAAGTTATGTGGAACTGGACAGAACAAGATATACATAGAAGAAAAATTTGATACTTTACCACTGTGCCGCAGATACTTGGTCATTGTTGTGGATGCGGGACCATTTAAAAAATGGGTTATAAACCTAGCACTAAATTTAGTGTGTAATGGACAATTCCTGGGAAAAGAGTAGGTGATGGAATAAGGCCTATTAATTGTCATCAGATTCCATATACTTAGTTAATGAAGTTGTAAAATCAAAGATTGCTTATATGTATGTTGATCGGGTCAACATTATCTAGAAGCATACAGATGATCAAGTATGCAATATGGGCACAAATAATCGCCCATAGTGATCAGTCCAATGAAACCATCACATGCTTACAAGTGTATTGAGGAGATAAAAAATAGTTGATCCTAAATGTGATGGAACTCAATATGAAGTAGAAGAGGAGGGTGAGGGCACAACGATAGTGGATTTTGACAGTGGCAGTGAGACTAAGGACAACGACTATGAGCTAGAGGATGAGGAGGATTTGTATCCATGTAATTTGGGTGTTGTGGTGGAATGGAATGTGGAGGATGTTGTTGGCATCAAGAAAAAACAGGATAAATAATAGGACAATAAAGGAAATGGAAAGGAGAAGGAAGTTGCATAATATGATTATGAGAATGTTGACATACCTCTACCTATGCTACAAGTTGGACCTAATGATCTTGGGTACAACTTCAAAGTCTTTGATCCAGAGGTTGACATAGCAGACCCCAAATTAATTATGATGGTTGTATATTGGTTGATCTTATGTATTACATTTTGTTCTTCGCTGTGTAATCATGTATGTGCATAGGGATGGACGTGT
>NC_041389.1:632688959-632702903 GCF_002162155.2 Triticum dicoccoides
ACGCTCCGCACAACCACACGCACTTTGAATCATTGCATATAAAATGGTGGCATCAATTTCCCCCTTTTCTGCCTTAAGATGCTTGCTCGATTTGAGCATTGTCCATGATTTGTGGCGGGTTTATCCCACCTAGAGCTACATGAGTGGCAAGAGACAATCTAAATCAAACAAGCGATCCATGGGTTGGGGAAGATTGTGACAGGTGAGCACATGCACCACGCGTGGAAGCCAACCAAACCACATCATGCAAAGGCCAAGCAGACATTTCAAAACATGTCGTTCGGTGTCAGTCGAGCATGCCACAATGTACAAAGCCTAGTTCGGCATTCCAAAATAGGATGTCTGGCTAGGAGCCAACATCAACTCACCAGGACACTGATAGCCTGCAAGTGCACAGGGTTTAGTTGTAGCCTTTTTAAATTAATAGTGTTGATCCCACAGGGAGCGCATGATTCAATCTTTGGTCCTTTGCAAGGCGCAAATAATGTGCCTAGAAATTGCAATTGATCTAGAACAGTAACGAAGATAGTAATAAGGTTGCAAGCCTAAAGGCGAATAATGAGTTGAAATAAATAACAAGTAAAATGACTAGAGTTGAGACATATGATTGAAAGAGTTCCCAGGGGTCCAAAATCCCCACTAGTGTGCATCTACGGTGGTGCCTAAACACAAAGCTATATCAGATTCTTAAGCCACTTTACATGTGTCTCTTTTCGGGCCGAGCCGGTACAGATACGTACTCGTGGTATCTTCATATCCCATACGCCACCATCGTTCTTCCACACTCCGGTTATCAAACGGTGATTAAGGGGAAAGAGGTCCCCGTGGATGCAACCACAGTGGTCTTTTTTTTACCCCCTGTTGCAACAATCCGCTACAAAGGGAGAAGGGGTCTGTCACATTACCCAACTCCACAACCACACAATTAGCCAACGGTAATAATCTTCCGTCTAGAAATGGCATACGTTGGATGGTCGACTTCACTCAATGTCAAGAAGATTATCGACATAAACATGCAAAGAGGATAATAAACCCTAATAAAACATCCTATTACACACTAGGGTTCATACATACCCCGGGAACAGCGGGTCTACTCAGACATGGGAACAACAATCATCATGGTAATGGTAAATGAATACATGGATGAATAGATCAACCTATACACTGAAGGATCCACTAGGGTTCTTGATGTTGCAGATGATAAGGATGTGGATGATAGTGGAGATGAAGACAGTGATGATGAAGATGGTGGTGATGACTTTGTTCCCCTTGTGATGAGAGGAATCCCCCTCCTTATCCTAGATAATCCTTCCTCCAGATGGGTTCCGGAGGCTAGGGTCTGCCTTCCAGGTGAGTTTCTGGAGTCTTTGTAGGTCTGATCCACGATCCACTTAGATGGGGTGAAAATAGCTGATCTCCCAGAGGCGATGAGGCACTGAACGACCACTCATGCGAGTGGCACGGTCGCATGGAACGTCGTCGTTCGCTCTAGAGGCGTGATGACAGTGGTTTCTTTAGCCTTCTTGCTTGATTCTTTTTATGGAAAGTGTTTATCACCTTTAATACATGATTCCACTTCCATTTTTAGGGATTTTCTCCAGTAAATGAATATTGCTCCAAAGACCTTTACATGAGGGATTATCATAAAAAATAAGTGCGTGAACGCGGTAAAATTCCACAAAGCCTACCTAGTAGGCACAAAAATAACGGTAAAAAGGTATGATAATTTGGGATCATCAACTCCCCCAAGTTTAAAGTTTTGCTCGTCCCCGGGCAAACACTGCAGCTTGTAATGAAGAGGTCATCTTGGTTATGAGTTGCGGATGAATCAAATGAATGGGTCCAAAGTAAAACTTCGGAAGCTACGGCATATGATTAGCTACACTATGCACCATCACATCCTAATTTCCATGAAATGAGTACGGAGGCTTCCACACTTTATTATCAATCATTAATGAGTCTCCTTCTAACTTTAAGTGATACTTTACTCTCCTCTTTCAATCGGGCAAGTCTTAGAATAATACATCTTGCATTCTCTTGTTCTTTACTCTCCTCTTTTTATTTCATGAATTGCCAAGCCTGCCCCATATCACTAGAGGTTTTCTCTCTTTTTTGAGATGTGATATTAAGGGTATGCTTAATCATCCAAGTCCAATTATTGGAAATTACATTAGTTTCCTTGAATCAATAATATTTTGTTTTTATGTACAAGAACTTATCCATATTTCATACTTGGTTCATTGGTTTTATGAATCCTCACCAAGTAACCATCAAATAACCTGAAATCAGTTCCAATGCATCACATCAAGTTGTTAATTTGTCATTCCTGATTGACACTAGAGATGTGGAAGACTTGTAATCATCATCTAAAAGCAAAGATGTGTAGCACACGAGGATGCATAACCTAGCAAATTCATCTAGATCATTAGGGACTACTCATCAAATCATCCATGACTCAACGGATAAGACTCCTCCCTCTTCACCAAAAAGGTATGCTAGTACTTTTATTACCCGGACTAAATGAACTCTCTCAAACAAAGTTGAACTGGAAATAATAACGATAAGGGAAACGAGAAAGGGTTTCAAAACCCCCCAAGCTTAACATGCTAAGCCAGTTGGATTCATTTAGTCTCCTTTTTATTGGTACCGGTGTTCTCTTTTGATGGTGGAGCGGTGACACCGGTTAGGGCATCAATCAGGAGCTTATTGGCAACCTCCAAATCCATTATGCAAGAATGGTGCATGTGAAGGGTCGCATCCTGGTTGGCTATGATCCTTAAGCTCGTGTCTCACGAATCTTGGTAGTTAAGGCGACCTCCATCTCCCTAATCTTATCAGTCATAGCTTTAGTTTCAACTACTGAATTATTAACTTGTACCTAAGGTGGAGTTGGTTGCACTAGGGCGATATAACGCCTTTTTCTAGGAGGTCCAACTTGCATGCGGTCTCCAATGGTATGCATCCCATGCGCTCTTGGATCAATGCTATCAAATTCTTCCAAATGATCATGGATAATGTAGTTACCGAAACCGCACTTTCCCATGACAACTGGAGTCTCCTTGACAAAATCGATCTTGTCATCAACTCCTCACCGATGATGAGCTTGATGGCCTTGATGGGGATGGTCGTCAGTTTCTTGCCCTTCTCTTTATCTTCCTCTTCTTCCTCCACAAAAGGAGGTTCCTCCGGATCTTCTTTGTAAGAGGTCCAATCGCGGCAGGGCAGAGCCTCTCCCTAATGCTTGCTGGAGAATAGCCCTCCTGCTCCAAGTCCTCTTCTTCTTGAGAAGATGTCTACCTCTCATCCCACGAACGAACCATGGCCACATGCACTTAAAAACTCAAGAAGACTTTGCCAAGATTGGTTTTGTGAGTTTCGATTGAGAAGGGATTAGGGAGACAGGAAGAACCGATGATAGAGGAGTCGTGGCGACGAGGCTCAATGTCCGCCACCACCTCCCTCGCCGCAACTCGCGTAACTCTCCTCGAACTCCGTCGTGGCCTCCACCGTCATGGCTGGGACCACCACAAACTCCCTCCCCTCCATCGCAATGGTCGTGGTCATACCACCCCGTCCAGGGGCAGTGTCGATCCCGACCGTGGCTGCCATACAGGCATGGCCAAGGAGGCGGCCATGGCGAAAGGTTAATGGGTGGGGCGGCATATAACCGATTAATATTTGATGCACGTTTATAACATTTCTTCCATGCACATTTTTTACATTTTTTGAATGCTTGATTAATATTTGTAGAATACAAGATTAAGATTTTTTGAAGACATGGTCAGCATTTTTTGCTATACACATTTGTAACATTTTGAAATGCTTTATTAATATTTTCTTCATGAATGGTCAATATTTTTCTATACACATTTAACATTTTTCTAATGCTTGATTAACTTTTTTTAAAATGCAAGATTAACAATTATACATGGTCAACATTTTTTCTATATACATTTAACATCTTTCATAAGGTTGATTAACATTTTCGAAATAAAAGTTCAACTGTTTTTAATACAATAGAAGGTTAGCATTTTTTTTAATTAATGGTCAACATTTTTTCTATACACATTTAACCTTATTTTCAAAGGCTTGATTAATATTTTTCAAATACTCCCACTGTGAAGAAAATAGAAGACAGTTTAGATCACTACTTTAGTGATCTAAAGGTCTTATATTTCTTTACAGAGGGTGGATGTTAAACATTTTTTAATACATGGTTAACATTTTTTCTATACATATTTAACATCTGTCAAATTCTTGATTAATACTTTTTAAATATTTGTTTAACTCTTTTTCAAAGGCTTGATTAAAACTTTTAAAATACATGATCAACTTTTTTAAAACACATTGTATATTTTTGGTATACATTTTCATACACATGAAAAACATTTTCTGTATACACATTTAACATTTTTAAATGCTTGTTTAAAAATTTTCCAAAATTTTGCATTTAAAGTGTTTTTGTAGTATATTATTTAGAGTATTTGGAAGTATAGACGAAATAAAGAAACCAAAGTGAAAACCCCCCGAAAAACGAGGCCGTGGCCCTTTGTGCGCTTGGGCTGGACCATTTAGGGAGACAACCTAGGTGTTGCAGGAGCCATTGGCCCGTTTATTTTTTCCATAAGTTAAGGACTCACTCGTTCGCTCATGGGAGCAACTAATTAACGAGCGCTCCTACGGGAGTCTCGTAACAATCAGCGTCACTTGGCGCACTCTCAGCTATTCGCCACGTGCCGCGCTCTGGACGCTCCCTCCGGATTTTGTTTTTTTTATTTTTTCGCACGTGTTTTCGGCTTCTTAAACGGTTTTTTCCGGATTTTTTTTACGTTTTAGTTTTCCACCGGTCTTCCCTAGCTTTTCGACCAAAAAAAATTTTTTTAAAAAAATTTTGCGCAAAAAAACGCATTTTTTCGTGAGAGTCACGATTTTGTTTTCGCGAGAGGCACGGCCGTGCCTCTTGGAAACGGAAAAAAAAACATGTTTCTGTTTTTTTCCTTTCACGAGAGGCACGGTTTTGCTTCCGCGAGAGTCACGGCCGTGCCTCCTCGGAAACGGAAAAATATACACGTTTTCTATTTTTATTTCTTTCGCGAGAGGCACTGTTTTGTTTTCGCGAGAGGCACGGTTGTGCTTTCGCGAAAGGCACGGCCGTGCCTCTTTCGGAAAGGGAAAAAACGCGTTTTCTGTTTTTCTTTTTCTTTTTTGAGAGGCACGGTTTTGCTTCCGCGAGAGGCACGGGCGTACCTCTTTTGAAAAGGGAAAAACATGTTTTCTGGTTTTTTTCCGCGAGAGGCACAGTTTTGCTTCCGCGAGAGGCACGGTTGTGTTTTTGTCAGAGGCACGGGCGTGCCTCTTTCGGAAAGGGAAAAAAACCCGTGTTCCCGGTTCGGTTTTTTCGTCCGTTTTTTTGTGAAAAAAAAGTTCGTCAAAATCTATCAACATGGGATCTAGTTTTGAAGATCTCGACACGAGGAATCCAATGGCGAAAGCGGTTCGGGATTTGGACGCACGGTTTAAGAGATAAAACATTTTGAATAAACGGATCTACGAAAAAAGGAAAACACCCAGGTTGCGACAAGTGGCGCTCATGCAGCACGCCACTTGTCGCAACCTGGGAAAGATGGAGTGATCTTCGCAAGGAGTACTCCTTAATTAGTGATTTCGTTCGCTCATTTGTCACAGGAAAATACGTGGACCGCAACAACCCGAAGGCCAGGCAAAGTCCACCCAGGCCAGAAGGGAGCGCCAGGCCAACCCACGCTACCAAGGCCTGATGTGGGCTAAGCGATGTTAAGTAGGTGGTATTTGTGGAGAACTCCTAACCGGCGCCTTTAGCACCGGCTGGAGTTTCTGGCGCCCACGCGCTTCCTGATATGGGCTGGTCCATCACGTGGCAAAAACGAAAGCACTCGCTGCTCACACCAAAAACGCTCCAAAATGATGGCGTACGTGGAATCGAACCCGCACACTAGATTCCTCAAGCATCTTGCGAACCACTGGACTAGCCACATACTTCTGTCTCAAAATTATAAGAATGATATAGCCACGCCATCTGTGTATCAATTATATTTTTGGAACTATTTGATAACAATTTGGATAAAGGTGATTTTCTTTTAGCAGAAGGAAAGTCAATTTGGATAAACATGATTTTCTTAAAAACAGCATGAACAAACAAAGAAACATTGGTCTATTAAAAAAAGATCACGAATTAGAAAATATTCACATATTCACAAAGCTCATTAATATGAAAAAAAAAGTTGACTAATTTGAGAACATTCATCATTTTGAAAAACAGTTCACCAAATTTGGGAAAAATCATCGAATTTGAGAAAAGTTCATCCAATTTTAAAAAAGTTCATCAACTTTGAAAAAAGTTCATCGATTCTGAAAAAGTTCAATGAATTTCAAAAAAGTTCATCGACTTTGAAAAAACATTCATCGACTTTGAGAAAAGTTCATCAAATTTGAGAAAAGTTCTTCGATTCTGAAAAAAGTTCATTGAATTTTAAAAAAAGTTCATCGAAATTCGAGAAAAAATTCATCAACTTTGAAAAAAGTTCATCGAATTTGAGAAAAGTTCATCAAATTCGAAAAAAAAGTTTGTCAATTTTGAAAAAAGTTCATGAAATCTGAAAAAAGTTCACCGAATTTGAGAAAAGTTCATCGAATGAAAAAAAGTTAATTGAGTTTGAAAAGAAGTTCATCGATTTTGATAAAGTTCATGGAATTTGAAAAAAAAAAGTTCACGCATTTGAAAAAACATTCGCGCATAAGAAAATAAAATGAAAAAGGAACAAGAAAAAAAGAGGAAAAAAAACCGCCCAGAAATCAGCTAACCAGTGAGATCACGACCTAAAAGATATAAAAGAAAGGAAAGAAGTGTTAGACAGAAGTGCTTCGTTGTCCTGGTGGTCAGTGCGCTGCATTCTTAAACCGTTAAACGAGGGATCCCGAGTTCGAAATCTTACAATACCATTTTTACTGCAGTTTTGAACCAAAGAGAAAAAAATGAAACAGGCCGGCCCAGCAAGCGCGGGGGGTATGCGCCCGTTTGCGCAAAGCAAAGAAACGGGCGCAACAGGCGCCGAATAGGGTTTGCCGTATTTGTGTGCATTGGGGGCATTGATTGAGATCAGAGCCCTAGACCGTCCGCCTGTGGTGATCTCCTCTCCACCTCTCAGCTCTACTTCTCGAATCCTCCTCTTGTTTGTCTTCAATTTGTACTGGACCTTGGCTAGATCGAGTGAGAATCTTAAGTGAGTGTTAGATCCATGTAACGCTCGCACGCTAGGTCATGTTTCGCTCGGGTTCGCTAGTTGGTATAGTTCGGTTTTTTTTCTTTTTTCCTTTTTTCCTTTACTGTTTCTTTGCTTTTCTTAGTTTTTTCTGGTTTCCTTTTTTCTCGCTTTTACTGTTTGCAATGTTGTTGCATTGGTTTTCTTTGGTTTTAATTTTTATTTAAATTCATTGTCTTCATTTTTTATTTATTTCTTGATTATTTTTTTTTTCATCTTTCTTTAGTTTTCTCTATTTTTTAGTTCTTTCTTTTCCTTTTTTGTGCGGTTATTTCTTCTGCTTTCTTTATTTTTCAATCTTTATTTCCTTTGTTTCATTTTGGCCTTCATTGGTTTTCCTTGTCTTGCTTTGTTTCTTTGTTGGTTTTTATTGGTTACTTTTTTTCAACACATGTCTACTTTTCTGTACAATTGACATTTTTAGTGCACCTCACTTTTGTGGACCATTGTTGAACATTTTTCAAATAAACTATGTACATCTTTTCTTAAATACAAGATTTGTACACTTTTACGAATACATGGTTAATATATTTCAAATACATGATAAAAGTAATAATGACAATATTTTTTTCCCCACACCATATACATTTTCTGTATACATCAGGAACATTTCTATATACGTGGTCAACATTCTTTTTTTCATTCCTATTTTCTTTATTATTCTTCACTTTTCTTGTTTCTTTGTTGGTATTCATCCTTTTTATTTTTGTTTCTTTCTCTCCTGGTTTTGACTCTTTCATATTTTTATTGGTTTTCTTCGGTTTTCATTCTCTTTTTTGGTTTATTAGATTTCTTCATTTATTTGTTGATTTTTACCGGTTTCTATTTTGTTCAACACATGTCAATTTTTTCCAGTAAACATTCTACATTTTTCTTCTACATCAGAAACATACTTCATATATACGTTTAGAATTTTCTAAATACGTGATTAGCATTTTTAACTAATTATTTTATGTCTAATTATTTCCATACACATTGGTATATATCTAATACTCCCTCCGTAAAGAATTGTTAGTGCATATAGATCACAACTTTAGTGATCTAAACACTCTTATATTTCTTTACAGAGGGAGTACATTTTTTATAGACATGTTTATTTTTTTTCAAATACTAGATTAATATATTTTAATACACATTGAACATTTTTAATGGATATAAACAATTTTTAGACACACCGTACAATTTTTTTATACACCAGGAACATTTTTTAATACACATTTAACATTTTTAAAATAGATGATAAATATTTTCTCTTACACATTGTATTTGTTTTGTATATATTTTTGGTATACATGTCAAATATCTTTGTATACACATTTAACATTTTCAAATGCATGATTAACATTTTTCAAATATTTCCTTAACATTTATTAAATACATGATCAACTGTTTAAGTGTATATTGTATATTTATTGTATACATTTCTCGTATACATGAGAAATGTTTTCTCTATACACATTTAACATTTTTAAATGCTTGGTTAACTCTTTAAATGCTTGGCGCGCCAGGCCAGCTCATTTAGAGTAAGTATAATAAGATTATGTAAGCAGACTGTAAGGGTTAAAATATTGTTATTATTGCTGACATGCAGGGGAGAGAAGAGGAGCCGGCTATAGAATAAGAGCCAGCTGCAGCACGTGCTCCTAGGCACTATGTGAGAGTGAAAGGTGAGCCATTTATTAATGAAGTAGCACATCTTTCTATATTACTTTTATATATTTGAAGGCTACAAGATTGGCTATAGATGACATGACAATGTCATATAGCCATCAGTTGGTTGTACTATTAACCATGCTCTTAGGCAGGTGTCTGACGCGAGCGCAACCTACATCCCGCTACAACCAACCTATGTCGGACTGCCGGGTCCTCGTAAATGACATTCATAAAAACACTAAGGCACACATGCTAGCACATTTGGAGAGATTAGATCTACTATTAGCCAGTTCAAAGGAAGAGGCACAAATATCAAGGCTTATAGCCTCGCTAAACACGCTTTCGATCTGGATTCCGGGTGTCATCTGTGGCTTCTCAACCCCCCAACCCCACCTCTAGTGTATCCCTATGAATTTTTTTGATTAATAATGTTTAGACTTTAACCAAAATGGGTTTCCCCCCGCTTTGTATTACAAAGCAACCATCCAAGACAACCAACGATAGGTGCTGGGGCGGAAGCAGCACAGTTACGCCCAAAAGAACGGAAAGAGAAAATACAAAATAAAAAAATGTCGATAACGACGGATCGACAAAAACGGCGAAGCCTCGCGACCGTTGCGTCCACCGAAGATCACCCGCCAAGCTCCGAGACTCTGAAGCGCCTGTAAAACAACACCTCCAAGAAGGGACGTGACGATGACGACGCTGCTGCTAAGAGTTTCCCCCGGTACGTAACGAGGAGAGAGGAAGGGTAGCCCCGACGCCCTCCAGGAAGATCCGGCGGCACCCTCAGGCGCCACCGCGTCGGTGTCGGCCAAGCCAACATGGATTTCTCCCGTCCCAACCTTCACCTCAGGCACTCCGGAGCTCGCCACCAAACCGACCACCACCCTGCGTCAACACGGTCATGAAGTTTTCCACGCTGTCTCACCACGGCACCACGAAGTATGGCCTGCACAACGAAGAAGAGGAGCCGAGACTAGGGCAGCAGCACCGTCGACACACGGGAGGGCTCCATCTCCACCGTCCATGACGGTAGCCGACCGGACGCAATGGCAGGAGCCTACCAGGCCCGTGGCCCCATAGGGCCGGCCGGGTCCTTGAAGGCCCGGACAGCTCCCGCCTTCGCGCTGCAGCCGGCACGCCGTCGGCGTCGCCGCCCCTGTCCAAGCCGCTCCCCTGCCTCCTAGCACAGAGGGCGTCGAGGGCGCGCCGGAGCCGGCCCGTGAGGACCCAGATGGGGCCCTACGGGCCTAGATCTAGGCCGGGGTCGCGCCTTCGACCGCCCAGCACCACCGGACCGCCCCGCTGCCAAGTGGAGGCATCACCACTGCGCGCGCCGCCGGCCGCGCCACCAGGACGCTGGACCGCCACCGGCCGAGCACCACTGCCGCCTACCCCCCGGGAAGGAGGAGCACGCGCGGGAACGGGAGGATCCGCCGCCGCCGACACCACCTGGCCAGATCCGGGGGCGGCTACCGACGGTGGTGGGGAGGAGGGAAGGAGGGGGGTGGACGAGGGGAAAGGGGGCTCACGCCGCCCCAGCCGCCTCCCGGGGAGACGACGAAGGCGGCAGGACGGAGAGAAGGGGAGAGGGGACGGAGCGGGCCGGACGCGCGCGCCGGGCTGCGGCAGGAAGGGGCTGGAGCGCCGGCGGAAGCGGGGGGAACCCTAGTGGGAGGAGGGGTCGGGAGGAGAGCCTCTCCTATACGTTCGGTTGAAGAAGTGCCGTTTAGGCTTACAAAGAAAAGCAAGACATAGCTCTGCCCGATATTTCATGGCCCTGCTGCCGGCCTATCTTGCAATCTCGTTTTGCTCGCCCCATGGCCCGATATCAATCCATATGTTTCTTATCCTAAACTGGGTTAGAGGCCCACGAAAGTTTCGATCGGAAAAAGGAATGCACGTCCAAGATTGAAAAAAAAACACTAGGTCGTGGCGGGCACGTCGCTCTCCAGTGTGAGTCCAGCCAGAAGAGCAAGCAGCGACGCGGCACAATGCCGTGCAGTGTCGTCTCGCAACCACAACCCCACGGTGTCGGTCGCCGTCATCCAGTCACGCGCCGCGCATGCAATGCCGGAGCCCTGGCTTCCCCGACCGTCCCTCTCCGAGACATCGAGCTCGCAATTGACGTCACGGCGGACGTAAATTTGCCCGTTGGCCTCCATGTACAGCACTGTCACTTCACCTGTGTAGGCGTAGCTCAAGTTCCTTTCCTGTCTGCGATCACAGGGCAACGACGTGGACGCTCGCACCGCATGTGTGGTCCGCCTGATCACGCGATGCTCATTTTGTTGATGATATTCAGAGGAAGTTCAAGATGGACATAGCAGGCAGGCAGAAAGACTCTGAGGGGAACCACCACGGGTCGGCCCTCGGCCGGGGCGTGCAGCATGCGCATCATTTGGAGGTTCTCCGGCCCAATGGGAGCGAGGGACGCAAAGCACTCACTCATGCTGCGTGCACATGTCCCTTTTAACCTTTGCTTCTTGGGTGCAAGTGAGAGATCATTCGGAGGTGCGCCGTGGTGCAACCCCTTTCAGCACGCATGCAGCAAGGTTACCTCAACAAGCAAGTTTGCTTCAGCTTTATTCCATTGCATTTGCATGTTTCACGGATGTTCTGAGCCGTAAGTACCGGTCTTTGTGCATGGCGCCGTTCATAATGCTAAAAATGGTTACTTAGCAAAATGATGCAAGAGACTGCCCGCGGATCGATCGTCTCTCCTCCCCTACCTGCCTACTTAGGAGTAGATTTCAAGTTGTAGCTAGATGCTTATTATTGTACTACGAAAAACACAGAATTAGGTAGCCGTGTCAATCTTGAGATAAGATTGGGGAAAGAAAGGGAGGCACTCGCAGCCAGCTCGCTCAGACACGACCGAGAAAAGGGAGGGACGACACAAATGATGAAGTTGGACACAAGCAAACCCTGTTCACCTCTCAACCACCACCCAAATCCCTACTCCATCAACCACTAATTAAGCACCACACTTGGTTTCTTAATCTGTCCAAACACATGGCACCAAAGCCATTGCTTTCTTACGGTGCCAAGATATTGCACCTAGCCAGCCTTTTTTTAGTGGATAAATATTGCACCTAGCTAAAGTGAAGGTTTCAGGTAGTACACTGAGTGGTGAGTAGTGAGGCTAGTACTTACTGGGTCCAACCTTTTGGGCCCCTTTGTCCCTCTCTACCATACGGAGTGGTTATTTATTGTGACACTGAAGTATGAAATGAGCCCTTCGAATGCATGGCGTTCGGCGTTCCACGCAAGGCCGAGGATATGCATCAGGACGGCATTGGCGTACATCCAGATGAAGATGTCTATCATGGCGTGCATGTTGGAGGAGTTTCTGGCGGTGGATGGAGCTTCGGCGGCGGCAGGAGGCATCGCTAACGTTGCGGATGACGGCCTGTACAGTAACTACACGACTGCAGACGAGCCGAACCCTCTTGATCACCTAGCTCTCTCTCTCTCTCTCTCTCTCTGGAATAAACCGTGTTACTTTACAATTGTAGTATTATTTGGTGTCTGCCACTGAGATTAATAAACCATGTTAATCCACCATAATTTCATTTGGTTTCTGTCTCCCAACAAACCATGCATGTCGATGTCGAAAATACAATCATTGTGGCATCGTAGTACATCGGCCTTGAAGATGAAGAGGACAGCAGCACACATCAATCGCCATAGTTGTTGACGAGAAGGGGGAGCAGTCGCCACTGCCTGCCTTGTTGCTTTTCCGCGGAAGTAACAGCTGATGTGAGCTCTCTCGAGACGGGGCCCTCGTTTATTGATTGCTAGCTCCCCTTAATTGACCTAGCAAGCTCGTACGCTCTGCACTGCACACACGTCGCTTAACGCCAAAGCTCTGCACGCTGCATTATGTTCTGCTGGTGCATGTCCGCTAAATCCCCGCGTCCCCGGCCCTTGCGTCGTCCTAAAAAGTGTCATGCTTTCTCAGGGAGGAAAAGTCTAGTTTTTTTTTTTAAAAAAACTACCAATCTATACATCTTCCATCATGATTGTACAAAAACAACAGATGTAATAAAAATTACAATCGTGTCCATGAACCATCTAGTCACGACTACAAGCACTAGAGCGCGCCGCCGTGATCGCCCCTCCCTCATCGGAGTTGGGCAAACCTGGTTGTAGTAGACAGTCGGGAAGTCATCGTGCTAAGGCCCCATAGGACCAGCGCACCAGAGTAGCAACCATCGCGATAAAGAAACTCGTAGATTAGAAGGATCAAACCTGTAAACACCCGAACGAAGACTGGATACAAACAGATCCACCGAAGACCAGCACCGCCCAAATCCCCCGAGATCCGACGGAGACACACCTCCATACGCCCTCTGACGATTCTAGTCGCGCCATTGAGGCAGGGATAGAACGTGGGAGGCATTATTCCTACAAAGGGACTCGCCGCCGCCACACAACACCAACCAAGACACTGAACCTAACAAGAAAGAGAGCAGGGTCCCTCCCGTCGGCACGGGGACGAGATCCTCCGCACCTCCATGGCCTAGAGGCCATCAAAGATTGGGCGGACCAGTGGCCGCACCAACGGGAGGAGAAGAGCTTTTCTTGGGTAGGAGGAAAGAACCAACACGTCGAAGAAAAGTGTAGTTTCATGGTGCCATGGATCATGGATGCATCACCTTTGGGTGTGTTTGAAAGAAGAGTGCTATCATGGATGATGATTATATATATATATTTGTAATGAGAAAAATTCATTACAGGTCCATTTCCTTGCGCTGGCGTTAGCTTTAGTCCCTGTGGTTATAAATACCCGTTATACAGCCACCAAACTTGCTCTAGGGGGTCATCTACGGTCCATTATACGTTTTTGTGTACGTATGCGCTGATTTGGTAGCGGTCAACTTGTGCCACGCGCGTGCTGACTGCCACCTCGTCTCGAGCCGCTCGATTACGCATGCACGTAGTTTTTTTTGCAAAACTGCCAGTTATTAAAAGATCTCCCCCCCCC
>NC_041389.1:632703201-632769752 GCF_002162155.2 Triticum dicoccoides
ACCAAGCCCACCCGCTGCCGCTCGGACCAAGCCCAACCCGCTGCCGCTCCCAACCCTAGCTCGCAGACTCCGTCGTCGCCGCCTCCCTCCGCCGCCGAGTTGCCGCCGCCGCCCTCTCTCCGCCGCCTCAGCCATTGCCATCGCCCTCTCTACTCATGTCCTCTTTGAGCTCTGTTTGATCTGGGCGACGTGGCCGCTCCGTTGTGGTTCCATTGATCCCGTGCCCGGATTGTGGCGAGCAGGTCAAGTTCTACCGCTCTGGCACCGATGAGCACGAGGGCTGAGTCTTCTACAGGTGCACCAAACACCAGGTCAAGTTCCTCTGCCCTAATAGTTAGTTCATATGCATCAGATTGATCTATAAGACTGCACAGGGTGCGGCAATTGGGTCATATTAGGGTACTGCATTTGGCTGCTGCTGAATATGCTTCGTTTAGTGTATTTTATATGTTTTATAGTTAACTGAATATGCCCTAATAGTTAACTAAACTTTGTAGTTAACTGAACTTTTTCAGTTAACTGAATATGCTATGTTTCCTCTGTTTTATAGGTCACCTATGATTTCTGGCGTTGGGAGCTTGAATATGTGCAGCATCTTGTTGAACATAGGGTTCTTGTTGGTGATGTTGTTGTGGATGCAATAGGAGCAGCTGAGGATAAAAGGGAGGATCTTGAGAGGAAGAGGAATGAAGCAATGAACACAAGAAGCACAGCTGGAAGAGGCATGGCTGGGAGAGGTGTTGGTAGAGTTGATTTTGGGTCATTTGGCACACCTAGTGAGAAGAACTTTGCTACCAAGCAACAAGTTGCTATGCTGCTTGGATTTGGTAGAGAAATCCTACTACTGCTGAAGCTGGTGGTGGCTGCTGTTATGGTGCTTTGTGTGTTGTGTTTCATAGTAGTCATGAAGAAGTGAGATGTAGTGAAATCAGTGAGCACACTAAGTAGATTAAGTACTTGTTTTGGGTTTGGATGCATGCTATGATGGTTGTAATGGTTGCATGTTGTGATGGTTGTAATAATGGATAACTGATCAAGTATTATGAAGACTGGAGTTATGTACCAATGTTGTTATGTTATCTTGGAATGTTGAATATGTAGCAATGTGGTTATGTTACTTCTTTGTTTAAACAACAACACATCATGTCTCAATTCAATTCTAATCATTTGACAACCAAATCCATTGCACTTAAAATTCAGTTGACAGGCAAGATAAATTCAGTTGACAACCATATCCATTTCACAACATACTTGGACAAATTCAGTTTACACAGGGACAAGAACAAGATCCATTTCACAACATACTTGGACAAATTCAGTTTACACAGGGACAAGAACCAGATAAGTTCAGTCAAAATCATTCAGCATCCCCTTAAGTTTCTTTATCTTCTCCTTGGTCTCCTCTTTGTGTTTGAATAAGTCACCTATCATGTACTCAAGCTTTCTCTTCTCTTGCTTCAATTGATCCCTCTCCTGCATGACTTGGTCCCTCTCTTTCTCTGCCTTAGCCCTGAATACCTGATGAATGTTTGTTACTGTTTTGTCAGTGCTCTTCTTCTTCTCAAGCTCTTCCTTCAGATCAGCCAGAGAAATTTGTGTGTTGCCTAATTGGCTCATTCCCTGCTACTTTTCAGCCACCAGCTTGACAAAATCAAGCTTGAAATGTCTCAGCTCATTCTCCATTTTTGTCTTCTCTTCCATGATCTTCAAGTTCTGTTCAGCACTCAACACATTTTCTTTTAGCCTTTGTTTTGTCTCCTCTTCATACCTGCTCCATATGGTAGCTAGGTTCATCTTCAATGCTTCATGCCACTCAGGGTCTATCCATTCCACATAGGTGCATTTAGGTACTTCCTATCATCCAAAGAAACATTCAGTTATCTGCAAATCTTCAGATAAAAGCCACGGCCACTGTAAAACGATGATAAAATGGCACTATTATCTGGATTTTTACAAACCTTGTGTGCACAAGCCAGGAATCTTCTTCCACTATCAACTGATTGAAAAGCCACATGCTTGTCACACAAAGATCCATGCTCACATGTAAAGCTAGGCAGATCTGTGGCCAGGCCAGTCCATTGTTTGCAAAAAAATTGTTGCAGGAGGCTAAAAAAAGAAAAAAGAAATGCATTTGTTAAGTATAACCCTAGAAGCTGTTTAACTCTAGTTGTTGTTTAACCCTAGCTGCATGGAGGAGAGGACATGACTAACCTTGCTGATCACTGAGTCATCTTCAGAAGAGGTTGGGAGATCATCCCAGGACACCATGGTTGCTGCTGGAGACCAGGGGAACAGGAGCATAGGAAGGGCAAATGGAGGAGGAAAATGGCGGATGAAGATAAAGATCTGGTGGAAGAGGAGGAAGAAGAAGTGGATCTGGTGGTGGTGGTCCTGGTGGTGGATCGGGTGGTTGCGATGGTGGTGTTGGTGGACCAAAGGTGCATGCACAATGCAAGTTATAAGGTGTGCAAGTACAAAGTTCAACCAGTAGGTGGACCAAAGGTGTTGACCAAGTTAACTAAATTTGCTAAAAAAATCAGTTAGCTTCAGTAGCATCAACAGAAAAAATTCAGTTAACTTATTTTGGATTGTAGCCTTATATAGCAACAACACACTTTTGGATAGTTGCCTTATATAGCAACAAGACAAAGTTGAACTACTCAATGTTGAACAGTAAGTTAAATTAAATATCCGAACTACTCAATGTTGAACATTTTTTCAGTTAACGTTCAAAATTCAGTTAACAGACAAAGTTCAGTTAAGATCAACAGATAACCTTAGCAGCTTCTTCTTTTGGATTGTTGCCTTAGATAGTAATAAGACAATTTTGGATTATTGCCTTATATAGCAACAAGAAAGCAGCATCAACAGATAAGATCAACAAGACGGCACCATCAACAGGTAACACCAACAAGCATCAAGAAGACAGTAGCATCAACAGCACAAACATAAGTTCATAGCACTCCATCATTGGCACTTAGTTCAACAGCAAATAGTACTTCAGCATTGCCAGCAGAAATTAGAAATAACTTATGTGGTGAATATACAAGCACACCTAACAAAATTACACTATTTTATAACTTATATGCTGAAAATTTATATATTTCAGCATACCTAACTAACTGCAACTGCCATCTTCTTCATGTTGGCAGTTCATAGCATTCCATCTTCTTCACCTTCTTCAGTTCTTCATCTTCTGGAGGCGTTCCGAGCGGCGAACCTCCATGTCAACTGCCACCTTCCTCTTCTTCTTCCTCTCTGGCTACGCTGCGATGTCCACATGTGCTTCCAGGGCCAAAACCACCTCCACCTCCTGCTTGACGATGTCAGGAACATCAGGAAGCAGCTCGACGTCAATGGGGCGGTGCTTGTCACCCTCCCTGACGACAGGCGCCACCATCTAGACCTCCGGCTCGGGGACGATAGGCGCCGCCATCTGGACCTCCGGCTCGTCGTCGGAGAGGAAAATCACCTTCGGCTCCTCTCAGCCAGTCGACCAGGACGAGTCGGCGGCGTAGCCAGAGTCGTACTCCGAGTCAGATGATATGTAATCGGAGACGTCGTCACGCCCGAGGAGGTCGGGCTGGTGGTGGTCCCATTATGCCGTGTTGACAGGCGCGGGGATGGCCAAGTCGACGTTATGGACGCGCTCCGCTCACGAGCCAGCGCGCGACGGATCCCGCTTTCATTGCACGGTGGAAGACCAGTACATCCACCACCGGGCTCTCTGACTCGGGTCGTCGGAGTGCGTCTCCTGCATCGCGAAGTGGAAGACGAGCGCAGGAGGGATACCGAAGCGGTTGGTGCAGGCGCAGTCCAACTCGTCGTCGGTCATTACCTTGAGCAGGCCACGCATGTGGTGACGCAGCATCGCAATGCTTGGGAACCACCTCCCGATCTCTGTCAGGTCCACGCGCATCGCCTCGTCGTCGCCTGCGAGGTCATCGATGACCCTCTGCCAGGCGGGGCTGTTCTCCATGTCCGTGGCAGCGGTGTGGTGGTCGGCGACAGCGGTTTGGTAGCGGGGTAACCAAGGCAACGTGGTTTGGTAGCGGGGTGGACTGGAGGTGAGTGCTGAGTGGAGAGTGGAGCGGTGGGTGGGTGGGCTTAAAAGCAGAGAAGGAAACCGAAAAGGCATGGGCCACTAGCAACTACTATAGTTAGTTTAGTACCTGCCCTTGATCAAAGCACTAGTACTTACCCCATTGGCATTGCCCACAACGTTCAACACCTCAGGTCCTGGGTTTGAGACCTAGGCAAAACATTTTTTTGTTTGATTTTTAATTTTTTTTTCTTTCAACAAAATTTGGTATAGATGTTCAGTTTGCAGCAAATTCAGCAATACAAATTCAGTCATAAAAATTCAGTGTGCCTGAAATACAGGAAAGATGGACACAGAAGCAAAAATGCAATGCTGCATCAAGTTCAGTTTGCATCAAATTCAGTTTGCATCAAATTACTTATGTCTGGTACATTTGAAATGAGTTACATTTGAGCTTTAGTAGTTTCTTCACTGAATGAACTACATTTGAGCTTAATGAGCATCAAATTACTCAATGAACCACTTACTGAATGAACTACATTTGAGCTCTGCTAGTTTGTTTCTGCCAAAAATCACTGAATTACAAGTGAACAACACTGCTTCATCTGAAATCATCAAACGTGTTGACTCTTTTCTTCTTGGGCACACGTCCACTTGGCTCTCCTGCTTGCTTCTTCTCTTCAGCTCTTCTTCTCTTAGCCTCTTCTTGCTATTTCTTCTTTGCTTCTTGATCTTGTTTTTTCTTTAGTGCTGCAATAGCTCTCTTTGCTTCTTGCTCTTCTCTTCTCTTCATTGATGCCTTTGCCTTAGCTGCAATTGCTTCGATTTCCCTGGCCTCCTTTTCTTCTTGTAATGTTGCTTTTCTTGTTGCTGAAGCTTCCATCTTTGCCGTTGTTTCCTCAGCCTTCTTCTCTTTTGCTGCTCTTCTTCTTCTGGCTGCCTTCTCTGCTCCTGATAGCAATTTATTGCCTCTTTGCTTCAGCCTCCTCTGCTCTCCTCTCTGCCATCTCATTCATTGCCTCTAGTGCTTCATCTCTCCTGGCTGCCATCTGCCTTTCTTTATCTCTTTTCATCTTCAACAACTTCATGGTCAGGTTGCCACCATTTGTAGCTGTTGTTGTATGTGATGAAGCTTGAGAACTGGATGCCTGTAATATGAATGATGAATCTGGCAGAGTGCCTTCAGTTTATTCTCTAAGTGCAGGCCTAGACTACTGCATCTTAAGAAGCATTGTACATCCAAAGTCTTGCACCTGTGCACAACCAATCATCACATGCTATCATCACTAGTGTATTATTAAATACAACCTAAATGAAATGGACAAAAAGATTAGAATTTACCTGAAAATCAACTAGTGTATCATATTCATCCTCTTGTTGCTGCACTGGGCAATCATTCTGTGTGGCATTGACATCCTCCTGTGTAAGTTGTCCATCATCTTGTGTGACATGAACCTCCTCCTGTGTGACTTGCCCATCATCTTGTGTGACATGAACCTCCTCCTGTGTGACTTGCCCACCATCTTGTTGTGCCATAACTGGTTCATCATCAGACACATCCTCAGAAATATCCCTTGGCCCCCTTCTCACTGGTACTTTTGGCAAAATGCCAGCTTTTCTAGTATTACATCCTTTGATGTTGTGGCCCTGTTCATGGCAGTATGAACATGTTATTGTGCCTCCATGTCTGGTTAGTACCTTTGTGCCATCTTTCTTTTCAATCTCATAAGGCTGCTTTCTCCTACTCTTGTTTGAGGGCCTCCCAACTTTCTTTTCGTAGATAGGTGGTTTGATTTCACAAGCATTCATCTTCTGCCACTCACTCCTATCTCTGCAAGGCTTGATAATTGGCTTGTATGCTAACTTGAATGCTTCTATACTGTAGCAAGAGTGCACCAAAATCTCTGGGTCAATCCTCTCATGTCTACAACATGCAATTGCATGGCGGGATGGAACTCCACTAAGATCCCACCTTTTGCATGTACAACTCTCTTCCTTGAGGTCAACAATGTATGTCTTGCTCCTATTGTCAACCTCGAAGATGCCATCACCAGCCCCTGAAACCATGCATGTAGCTGCCAGCTCTATATTCCTTTCAATTCTTTTTCTTATTTTTTGGCATACAGAACCATGCCAGTTCTCTGACTCTTTTCTTTTGTTGTAGAGTCTGACCATGAGCTGGGTTTTGATTTTCTCAATCATTGATATGAGATGCATCTCCCTGGCCTCAAGAATATATTTGTTGAAAACCTCACCGTTGTTGTTCAGAAGGATATCACACTTGACCAAGTCTCTTTGGAAGCCCCTAACCCAAGTGTTGGGTGGTAGCTGCTCAAGCCATTTGTATGCTTCTAGGCTGATGACCTTCATTTCCTCCATGCTTGCAGCCCACAGCTCTGGTGTTGTTTTCCTTGCACACTTCCATAACTGGTTCTTAAGAACATCTCATTTGTGTGTTTGCTGAAAATTTGGCCATATATGCCTAACACAGTGTCTGTGCTCTGCATCAGGAAAGTGCTGCCTCACTCTCTTGATCACCCCCTTTTGCTTGTCTTACATTATAGTCCATGGCTCTGTGTTCAGAATTCCCAAGTCACTCTTCAGGTTTGACAGAAACCATTTCTATGTGTTAGTGTTCTCTACCTCAACAACTGCAAAAGCTAGAGGGTAAATGCAGTCATTAGGGTCCATGCCAACAGCACACAACATAACACCTCCATACTTTGTCTTCAGGTGGCATCCATCTAAACAAATGACAGGCCTACAGGCTTGCATCAAACCCCTTTTGCAGGCATCCAGAGACAAATAACAACTTCCAAATATGCCATCATTGACACCTACATAGAAAGAGCTGCCTGGGTTTGATCTTTTGAATTCTGCTACATAATCCCAGATACTGTTATACTTCTCTAACTCATCTCCTTCAATGACTTTCTTCACTAGTCTCCTGGCCCTTCTAAGTTTGCTCCTAGTTGTTGTCATGTTCCAGTCCTTCTAAAGAACCCTTAAAAAATTCTTCATGTTCATGTTTTCATTTGTTGTGAATGAATCAAGATACTTTCCTGCCATGAAGGGAGCAGTGAATGACTTGACACTCCATTTCTTTATGCAGGTATGATTTGGGTTATACTTCTTGATCATGAAGCAGTTGATTCTCCCATCAAATGATGCATACAAAGACCATGGACACACATCTTCACAATTGCCTTTAACTCTTTTCCTATCATTTCTTGGGCACTTGATGTCAACCCTTTCATGACAACTATACTCCTTGATAGCCCTCCTTAGTAACTCAACACTAGCAAATGTCTGATCCACTTTGAACTCTAGTTTAGCCAGTTCCTCTTCTCTGAAACTTTTGAAATTCAGCTTAACCTTATCTTCATCAGATGAAGGCAAGCACATGTCCACATCTTCAGTAGGATCATCAGCTTCTTCTTGGACTGCTTTACCTTTGCCTTTGTCACAATCAACATTTTTGTCAAACAAGTTATCATCATCTTGCAAATAAATGTCTGAATCAACAATTTGTGGAATGTAATCTTCATCTGAATCCTACATTACTGAACAACCAACTGTGTCTGCTGCATCCATGTTTAAACACCTATAGGATTTCCTGGCCCTAAACCCAAACTGAGATGAAAGGTAAGTAGTTCCTGGCTGGGGTGGACTTGGTATAAAATCATCTTCTTCTGACTCTGCTCTACTTTCTGACTCTGTTTCATCTTGCTCATGCTCTTGATCAGGCTGAGGCGGCTCCTATTCCACTTGAGGGAGCTCAACCTGCTCCTGTTCCACTAGAGTGAGCTTAGCCTACTCCTCTTGCTGCTGTTGTGTTTGCTCTTCTTGCTGCTAGTGTGCCTTCTCCTTCTTTGGCCTAATTCCACTGAATTTGGCAAATGGAGGATCCTCTTCATCAGAATGAACAGGAACATGAGAAATATATGATCTCGGGCTCTCATCATGATCAAGAAATATTTGCTGAAAATGATTTCCATTCATAACACAATCCTTCATGTTCTCTGTCATAGTGTTGTCTCCATCTTAATCTCTCTTAATGCATTCTTGTACACTATCAACCCAGGAACACACCAATAAGCCCTGATCCTGCCCTCAAACTCATACCCAATTTCCTCAACCAGACTAGCAACAACAGTAGGTGTCCAGTTATCTATGTCACAATAATCATACCCAATGGAGTGGTTTTTGTGGTAATCCCTATGATTGCCTGGACAAAGGAAATAGCCACCATGTATGACCTCAACAGAGAACTGGTTGCTTAGGGGTCCTGCAAAACATTCAAAGTTGCAATGTTCAGACAAGATAAACAGAGACATTTATGAAGGTTCGGTCAAGATGAAAATGTTCAGTTACCACCAGCAGCTCAGTTAAGTAATGTAATTGGACCAAAACAAGGAAAGTGGCAATGCTCAGTGTCAATGTTTAGTTATTGTAGTAAATCAAGTTCAAACATTTCAATATTCAGACTGGTTAACACATATAAATTCAGTTATCTTACAAAGCAAATTTCATACATGTTGCAGAAAGAAAGCACGGATTCATGGCCTCCACTGACCAAATATATGATCTTTCATGGGCAAAATGATCATCTCAAGCGCAAAACGATCATCTCATATCATGATCAACAACCAGGCCATATAAAGCAGAGAAACAAGGGAGAAGCGAGCATGGCCTCCCCCTAACATGCTCCAAAATCAAACCCTAATTTTTCTATGCAAACCCTAGACCATCTCTAGATACAATATCCATAGCACATCTGAAACCCTAGATTTGATCTGTGGCCCTGCTAAACGTCCGCTGCTAAAACCCTAAACCCTACACCATCCCTAGCAAAATGGAGAGAAATAGCCCAAACCCTAGCAGCTGTGCACAATTGACTCGCACGCAAGCTCTTCCCTGAAGCTTTCATGGACATATCGAGCATAGAACCTGCCGGCGACGGTGACATACCATAGAGGGGCGGCGAGGCATGGTCGTCACGACGCGATGGTGCGAGAGGGACGTCAAGCAGGCCCCTCCCAAATGGCGCGGATGGCGGCGGCGCAGCGTCCGACGACGAGCTCATGGTGCCGTCGCCACGCTCGCCCCACGCCGGAGATGACGAACCACCTCGGCAGCGACGACGAACCAGGGGAAAGCAGGGGAGAAGCGAGACAGAGAGTGGCTCGATCGGACCAGGTGTGGCTCGATCCGACCAGGTGGGGGCATCTTTTAATAACTGGCAGTTTTGCAAAAAAAAAACTGCGTGCATGCGTAATCGAGCGGCTCGAGACGAGGTGGCAGTTAGCACCCGTGTGGCACAAGTTGACCGTTGCCAAATCAGCGCATACATACACAAAACCATATAATGGACCATAGATGACCCCCTAGAGAAAGTTTGGTGACTGTATTACAGGTATTTGTAACCACAAGGACTAAAGCTAACGCGAGCGTAAGTAAATGGCCCTACAGTGAATTTTTCTCTTTTGTAATTGATATGGATTTTGTTGAAATGAAAATGTGAAAGGGTTTTCATATATATGGAAAACCTGAGAAATTCTTGGTAATAGAAAATAGTTCCCAATTCGTGATGGAGCTTTGGCAACAAAAGAATTCACAACTACTGGTACTAAAGTAGGGCTCAACAGTGGCGACATTGTTACCATTGATGTGCAGGTAGTGATGATGGGTCTATGGCGTGTTCATCACGTGCATTGTTTTTGGCCTCCTTGCTTTTATATGTGACTCAGTTATGAGAGACTAAGCTAATGCAAGGTAAAACCATGTTTTGTACTTGGTTTGATTGCCCACAAGTCCGAGTCTGCATTAGAGGTGAACTACTAGAACATCGTTTGGTTGCAGGCATGTGCTACCCAGATGCAAGATGCTAATATTTGGTTACATGCAAGATACTATGTGATATGCTAACCTTTTGTGGCCTTCACACACACATAGGCACAACATAGCAATTTGAACAACTATTCACACACACACACACACTAGATTTGAGGTACTACATTAACAAGGTAACCACACAGACAAGCAGACTAAAGAAAATACATTAAACTTCTGAGATCACAGTAAGTGCCTCGTCGTGCTTCTGGCACTTGGCCTCCACCTCACTGCCAGAAAGGTCGAAGACAAAAACCTTGAAAGTGTCAACGGTCCGCACCTTCAAGGTGATGGGGTAGACGATTTGGAGCTAGTGAGCAGCGGTGAAGCTGGTCCGCTCTTTATCAAGGGCTACGGCTAATGTCCCAGAGCATGACCCTCCAGTTGCAGTCGGTGTTTGTCCTCATAACTACTTTGGTGGGATGTTGGTCATGTGCTTACGGAAGCCATCAGGGACTGACAGTAACTCCAACGTAGATGGTAGGATCACCTTGTAGAAGTGCAGTGGACCTGTGTCCTCATGAACATGGCCGAAATTTGTCAACCTGGCCCGACGCATCTTCGACATGTTGCCCTCTACTACTTGCTTGCCCTTTGAACAGTTGCGCTCGGCAACATTGCCAAACAAAGGCTTCCTGACAGAGCACTTCAATGATGAACTAGAAAAGATCAATGGATGTACTTGTAGCATGGACTGGTCATGAAGATCAACACACTAACACATGTAGCCAACTATAGTGAACTACAAGTTGAACATAGTACTGTAAGCAAATATCCACATAAAAACATCAAAACTATCGTGCTACCACACAAACAAACTCTTGATCATGCCACTAGCAAGTCGTACAACAATATCAAGAGTTTTCATGCCGACATCCCAATTCGAGCCCTATAAAACCCTTAACCCGGCCTTGTATTGACACCCAAATATAACCTTATAATGCCATCCGAATCTAAGCACCTTTGACGAATGGTTGGCGAAGGGTGATGAAGCGCGGACCAAGGCGATGCTCGTCTTCCAGATATTGCCACCCCCGATGAGAGAGGAGTCATAGTGGAGAGACGGGAGAGTGTGAGGTAAGAGAGGGATGAGAGAATTTATGTGCGGCTTTGGGAAATAATGCGCTGTCTCCTGCGCATGCAGCCACATGCCCTCCTCACGCTCGCTTTGCTGGAGACAATTGATTCGATCATTCCTCCAAAGCCAAGATGTGAGTTGCTTTGAGTTTTGTGTTGTGGAGGCCCAAACGCACCCGAGGGTAACCAAGAGGCCCAAATTGCATCCCTAGGGCCTCGATGAGTGTTATCTAGGTAATCAAACATGCCCCTAGTGCTTCCACCTGTTATGATCTGTCTCCCTGTGTTCTGCCAAAAAACAATTTGCCACAACTCATAATCTACCAAACATGACATGATAAGTAAAGTAATGGTCAGAATTCTAGGTGTACAATGACACACCCGTGCTACCCACTAGCTGCACCACTGACATAGAGTGAACAAAACCAGTAACCCGAGGGCAAACATTAGGAAAGGAAGAAACCAAATTTCTAAAATGAATCGCGTTTATGGTTCAATCTTTTACTGATAGAAGCATGGTTTAGATATGATTTCTTATTATACTAAAAGATTGTATGATCTTAATTTGGGCTTTGCAAATATTTATTCAATGCACAACTACCGCACCAACTACTGATCTCGTTCTATAAATATTAGGTCCTCACTGCCTTCACTCAACTCGATATATGCCAATCTATTTGTCTCGTGATTTTCTTCACAGACCATTCACCTACAGCTCTCTCGCATGTCGAGATATAAGAGGAAGAGGAAATAGTGGCACTTAGGATATATGAGTTAGACACGTGTAGCATGTTTGGAATAGTAGGCATACAGGAATATCTTCATCTGTGTTGTGCTAAAACTGGTGTAACTGAGCCTCTAGTTCTTTTGGTAAACCTTTCTGTTGCTTCACGAAGTATTGCCGAACCAATAATTTGGTATGTGTGGACACCCCAGAGGAGTTGTCTACTTCAACTCTAGATCGGCAATCTTCCGGAGAAATTGTCACAACTAGGAGGTATAAACTAGCTAGTGGAATTGTCGTGCTTCACCAATAATCTACATTGGTGTTTCTACGTTCTACTCAGTGAGAATGATTGCATGACGCATCCTCATCGTTGTTCATGTGTGTGATCCTGTACAGTAAAAAAATTGGTGTGTAGCATGTTCCCCTACATCCACTAGTAGAGATATCTCACCTTGCTTGGAGCTGACTAAACATCCTCTTGCAGTTCTAAGACATCGGTACACAGAGTTGCACATTCCTTTCGAAATCCCACGGACTCATCCTCATCGAGAGAGCTTCATGAGATCCCCTCATTCAAGCTTTTGTTCACTTGACACACATCTTGATCTGAGAAATAGGTGAGAAACTTTATCACCAGAGCACTGAAAACCCATCCCCATGCTCATATATATCGTGCCACCGCCAACAATCCTTGCAATCGGTGGTGCACGTACTAGCGAAGTACGTGGACTTTTACCACTAAGAATGATCCCAAGAAACCACTCAGATGTGCAGCGGGGCGATCATCGGCACCAAAAACCAAATCACCGTCGCCACATGTTGCCGCAAGTCAATCGTCACCGATGCCAAGAAGAGGGGGGATTTGGGTAGGATTTTACCTCCCCAAGAAGGAGAACCACCAAATCGAAGTACATCAATGATAAATTTATGGCTCTAAATACCAATTTGTCAGCTGCTAGCCGATATATGCTCAATCGAAAGGGAACTTTGGAGGAAATCGAGAAGTATGGGTGACATAAGGTTAGATCGAGAGCTGAATTTAGTATATACGCTACTAGTATCAAGTTTCTGCCATTTCAGAAAAAGTAAATTCAACAACTACCAAATGCCTAGCCACAACCCGCCTTATATAGGTAGCTTAATTACCTAGCATTGCAATGAAAGTTGAAGCTAAACATAGTTTACTGTATAATGGTAAAGATGATCCAACGGTTGAGATGCGAGATGTGGCGAGTAGTGAGAAGGTCATTGTATTCTTGACAAAGCGTTTTGTCCGAAATGCTACACGTAACTGAAGATTATGACAACAGGTATACCATTGTTGATACTGGGGTTGCTCATGTTTTCAATTTGTATGCATCACACTAATGGACACCATCCTCATGAAGGTATTATCTCCTTACCACCGAACTACGGACGGGTGTGGAACTCATCAGTGATGATTGCTGAGTGCATGGCACTAGCAGTGTATTACTCCCTTCGGCCCATAATATAAGAGTGTTTTGACACTACACCATGTCAAATACATTCTTATATTATGGGATGGAGGGAGTATTTAGGAGTAGTGAGATCAGCTGACTTACTGCCCTACGACATGACTAGCCTGATTATTTGAACGAGGCAATGGAGGAGAAAAAAAAGTTATTCCCTCTTATCTACACTTTATACTAAACCAGCGAGTCAATTAATATGGGTTGAAGGAAGTAGTGTCATGAAGATCAACACACTAACACATGTAGCCAACTGAAGTGGATTGCAAGCTGAACATAGAACCATAAACAAATATCCACATAAAAACATTAAAACTATCGAGCTACCATACAAGCAAACTCTTGATCCTGCCACTAGCAAGTTGTACATCAATATCAAGAGTTTTCATGCCGACATGTCCAATTCGAGCCCTATAAAACCCTTAAGAAGACCTTGTATTGACACCCAAATATAACCCTATATCTCCATCTAAATCTAACTACCATGGACGAATGGCTTGCGCAGGGTGATGAAGCGCGGATGAAGCCGATGCTCGGCTTCCAGATATTGCCACTGCAGATCCTCGCCGCCGCTAATGAGAGAGGAGTAGTGGTGGATAGACAAGAGAGCGTGAAGTGAGAGAGGGGTGAGAGGATTTATGTGCGGCTTTGGGAAATAACATGACGTCTCCCACAGATTCAGCCATGTGCCCTTCTTGCGCTCACTTAGTTAAAACGGTTGATTCAATCCTTCTTCCAAAGCCAGGCTCTGAGATGCTTTCAGTTTTGAGCTACGGAGGCCCAAACGCACTAGAGGGTAACCAATCGTCCCAAATTGCATCCCTAGGGCCTCGATGGGTGTTATCTAGGTAATCAAACATGCCCCTAGTCCTTCTGCCTGTTATGATCTGCCTCCCTATGTTCTGCCGATTTTTTTTACCACAACTCATAATCTACAAAACATGACATGATAAATAAAATAATGGTCAGGATTCTAGGCGTGCCATGGCACACCGTGCTACCAACTAGCTACATCACTGACATAGATTGAACAAACCCAGTAACCCAAGGCAAACATTGGGAGAGGACACAACCACATTTCTAAAATGAATCACGTCTGTGGTTCAATCTTTTTACTGACAGAAGCATGATTTAGATATGATTTCTTACTGTACTAGACGATAGCATGATCTTAGTTTGGGCTTTGCAAATGTTGGTTTAATGCATAGCTACCACACCAACTTCTGATCTCGTTCTATAAATATTAGGTCCTCATTGCCTTCACTCAGCTTGATATACACCAATCTATTTGTCTCGTGATTTTCTTCCCAGACCATTCACCTACAGCTCTCTCGCGTGTTGAGATAAGAAGGAGAGGAGATAATGGCACTTAGGATATAGGAGTTAGACACGTGCAACATGTTCGGAATAGTAGGCATACATGAATATGTTCATCTGTGTAGTGCTAAAACTGGCGTGGACTGACCCTCTAGTTCTTTTGGTATCTTTTTGTTGTTTCACGAGGTGTTGACGAACCTCTAATTTGGTATGTGTGGATACCTGAGAGGAGTTGTCTACTTCAACTCTAGACCGGCAATCTTCCTAAGAAGGTATGAACTAGCTGCTGGAATTGTCACACTTCGCCATTCATCTACGCTGATGCTGCTACGTTCTAGTCAGTGAGAATGACCGTATCACACATCTTCATAGTGCTCCCGTGTGTGACTGTGTACGGTAAAAAAATGGTGTGTAGTTACATCCACTAGTAGCGATATCTCACCTTGGTTGGAGCTGATAGACTAAGCATCCTCTTGCAGTTCTAAGACATCGGTACGCAGAGTTGCACATTCCTTTCGAAATCCCACGAATTCATCCTTCATTGAGAGAGCTTCGTTACATCCGCCTCATCCAAGATTTTATTCACTTGCCCCATCGCCTTGATCCAAGAAACATGCGAGGAACTTTACTACCGGAGCATCGAGAACCCGTCCCCATGCCCATATCGTGCCACCGCCAACGATCCTCGCCACCGATGGTGCACGTATCAACGAAGTATGTGGAATTTTATCGCCAAGGAATGATCCCAGGAAATCACTGAGTACTACTAATGTGCACCCGGACGATCACCAAATCACCGTCGCCACATGTTGCCGCAAGTCAATCATCACCGCCGCCGAGAAGAGGGAGGATTTGGGTAGGATTTTACCTCCCCGAAAAGGAGAACCACCAAATCAAAGTACGCCATCGATAACTTTACGGCTCTAAATACCAATTTGTGAGGTGCTAACCGATCTACGGCTCAATCGAGAGGGAATTTAGGAGAAAATCGACAAGTATAGGTAACATACGGCTAGATCCAAAGCCGAATTTAGCACATAAGCTACCAGTATCAAGTTCCTGCCATTCCGGCCAAAGGGAATCCAACAACGACCAAATCCCTAGCCACAACCCGCCTTATATAGGCAATTTAATTACCCGCCATTGCAGCGAAAGTTGAAGCTAAACATAGTTTGTTGTACAATGGTAAAGACGATCCAATGGTTGAGATGCGAGACGTGGCGAGGAGTGAGAGGACCATTGTATTCCTGAGAAAGTGTTTTGTCTGAAATGCTACACATAACTGAAGATTATGACAACAGGTATACCATTGCCGACACCAGGGTTGCTCGTGCTTTCAATTTGTATGCATCACACTAAGGGACAACATCCTCATGAAGGTATTATTTTGTTACCATGATTGTTGAGTGCATGGCAGTAGCAGTGTACTCCCTCCGTCCGAAAAGAGTAATGCTACATCGACGGACCCTTACGGGGTTTTACAGAATGAATTGAGTTGTCAAATTACTATTGGATTAAGGGGAGTGAGGGGCCCCATCCACCTGAAAATAGGGGGGGGGGGAGGATTAGAGGGAAGGTTCCCGTAAAGCTTTGCAACAACCCCGACGATTAGCATTATCCGTCCGAAAATACTTGTCAGTTACCGACAAGTATTTTCGGACGGAGGGAGTATTATTTAGGAGTGGTTGCCATAGATTAACACTAACTGAAGATGAGGCTATACTCTTTTTTTTTTTGCGAGAAAGATGGCGCCATACGTATTCGCCTAATCCGCCTACAACTTGAAGCCGAAGCAGGCCCGTCGTCCACGGTCGCTCTCCACAACCACAAGACACAAGAGTAATTCGACGGGAACCAGACACACTCACCCCCCTGACGAGAGGCTAGTTAAGCGACATGTATTTAATTTTAACGTGACCTGAGCTCGCTGGCCTGATCCGAAGGACCAGAGAGGCAGGAGGGCGTGCGCGCGAGCGATGCCAAGGAGGAGGCAGAGCAGAGGTGTGTCCGTCCGTCTAGTGCGGTGCGTGGTCCATCTATCTGCGTGTAGCCTGACCGTGCCGGTGCTGCTGCTCCCGGAATCTTATCGCGAAACAGAACAAGCGGAGGGAGGTGAGGGAGATCCACACGGGACGCGACGGGGGCGGAACTGTAGTTGCCGGGAGAGCAGTAAGCAACAGTCCAGGTCAGTGCGCAGATCCAACAGAGAGAACAGAGGGTGGCATGCATGCATGCGGCATGCCCTGATGCGCACGAAACACTCCTTTGGACAGACGCGGGATCCCACTGTTCCTCGCCAGCGCCAGGACACATCTCCGTGCGCTCTTCGGTTTTGCCTCCCACGGCCGGTGCACCCTACACACCCACTCACTCACTCACTCAAAATATAAAATAAAATAAAAGATTTGCGGTTTACACATACAAACACTCAACACACACGTACTGCTACGAATTAGTTAATCTATCAGATAAGCAGATGATCTCACTTAATGATCCGACGGGGACACTCACGGGGCCTCGACACGACCACTGATTGCAAGCTAGCAACCACCGGGTCCGAGCTAGTAGCTCTAGCACCAAAGTCCGGTACGGGATGGATGAGGAAATGGATACCTCTAATGACTATATTAACTTCTGCATAAACCACACGTCTACGCGGGACAGAGAACGACGTACAGTGCTCGTGTACGGCACGACTTTTTCCTCCTACTATTTTGTTTATTTTTCGCTTATCAATCAAGATGCGTCTACGATCGCGTACACGTATTGACGTATACATCCATCTTTCGTTTTCACAGAGAAAACGTACGTTGATATTTTGCTTCCACATTCTGGTGGACCTACGGACACAACACGAACTCGAGCTAATCAAACCATGGGGCCATCCATCGACGCGTCAATAGTTAAGCATGTAGCAGTCGCTCTCAGTTGCATCATGACGGATTTATCCGTCTGTATTACAAGAAAATTATTCCGTCGACGCATGATTTAGGGGGTGACGTGCGGGGGATGCGTTTTGGCTTCTGGATTCATTTGCTTCCGGATGAACAGTAACTCAAAAAGGTGGTAAAATATTTTCAAAAAATCTGAATTTTTTAGTGGATGCTCGTGTTAGTGTCGCAAGCACGCTTGACGATTTTCATGTGAAACGGAGAAGTAGTGTTTCGTCGGTGAAAAATTAAATTTGCAGTGACATTTTAGGGTAACATTTGGTGTTTAATTTATTTTTTTTCACCGGACAAAATGTTTAACGTTTTTGCCTAAATTTCGGAGGTAGCATTTAGATGTGACTATGAATATACAAAAATAATATTGAGTTTTTTTTTGACATTCCAAAAACCATTTTTCGCACGCAAGAGCATGTGCTCCCGGGAGCCAAATTGGATTTCCCACGTACTACATGAACTAGAAGAAAATTACTCCTTCGAGTTCATTTGATCTTTTCCTGGATCAGCTTCGCCTTAACTTCTTCTTCTTGAACCCTCTAGAAACTCAGGGCAAGATCAAATCAACTGCTTAACTATCGAAATAGAATGGCAGAGAGCTAACTGATGGATTAGACCTTGATTGATGGGTAACCCTAAAAAGTCCTTGATTGATGGGCGACATGTCGATCGGATTTAATTTAGTTCATTTCATCTCTACTACTAATAAACAATCAAACATGATCTTCTTTAAGCACGCCCATTAAAATGTACACAAACCCGTTATAACCGTACAATTAGCCCCACTAATTTAATCTAACAGCCAACCTAAATCTAATCCCTTCTCTTGTGTGTACTTAGTAATTTAGGTTGGCTGAACATACTCCACCGAGAGGAAATTTCAGCCCCCCTTGCGCAACCGCATCGCCTGTAATCACGCAAGGCCCAGAAAAAGGATCTAATCTAAATTACCCTCAGATAATCACGCAACGCATCCCTGTAATCACGCACCCTCAGGCTTGACACTAACCCACCATCCCTACGCTCCCTGCCTGCCGTCGCCGCGCCGCCCATGGAGCAGGAGCCACGGCGACCCCCGGCCTCGTGCCGTGCAGCCCGCAGCATACCGCGCAACGCGCCGCCGCGCCGTCGAGTGAGCAGGAATGGCCGCGACCCCAGCCTCATGTTGTGCAGCCCGCAGCATGCCGGGCAACGCGCCGCCGCGCCGTCGACTCAGCAGGAGCCGCCGCGCACGTACACAATAAGCAGATACCCATGCAGCTAGATGGATTTTTCCTTGAGGAGCACACGCACCTATGAAAACTGCAAGCCGCCGGCTTGCTTGATCGGTGGCACGACTCAACGGAACATGCAGGCGAACACAACCGTTTTCATGACCGAGCGTGTCTGTGTTCCGGCTCTCCTACCCACGCCATTCTCTGCAAGATCGGCGAAGACAGCTTGAGCCTCCCCTCCTCCCCGCCAAGGACGGAATCACGAAAAGATCTGCTTCATCCAAACCGTGTCCGCGAGGACGACGGGCAGGTACATACATACATATACCAAGATCAATGTTGGCCGATGTTTGTGGTTGCAATTTCATATCCTGGCCGGTGATGTATTGATGCTCATGGTGAGCCATGGAATAATAACCAGGAACTTTTCACCTCTCAGTCATATATACTGGATGAATCCTTGCAAGTAATCTCTTTTCCCTACCCCTTCTTATATTTACAGGAAATTCAAGTGTGGTTCAATGCAATTTAGTTTTTTCGTTCCATCTGACAATTCAGATGTATTATTGATTTGGACAATTTCAGAAATTTTAACCCCTCTTTTGATTTTTGGCTTCCCCAATCATTCTTAATTATTTAATGTCAATATGAGGTACATTTGTTCCCAACATTATACCTGAGAAATGTTAGTTGACCACTTTGGTTTGTTCACGATCTATACTAAAGATAGATTATTAGCGGTGCAATATCTTTGTTGGTTCAATCAAATAGTCCGAGTCAAGCTGGTTTGTGGTCAGACGTGTGATCGTGAGGCGTCTGGAGTTGTGGGCGATCAGTTAAGCCAGCCGCAACGTACGCGCTGCAACACATCGTGTGCACGGCCGGGGCGAGCGAGCCGCTGCAACCACAGGAGGCGCCCTAGGCGTACGTGCATAGCGGAGGCTTGAGGCTCGCGCCGCTAGGCGTACGTGCGTAGCGGAGGGTCGAGGCTCCTGTGGGGGCTACGTCCAACAGCTTCAAAATCGGCGGCATCCACGAGCTGCATGCATGCATGGGTTGTTAGCTGGATGAGGTTAGTTAGCTAGCTCAGCGCGTGGAGTTAGTGGCCGGTGTGGTGGCCGGTTCGTGTGTGTGCCTCCGTGTATAAATACCCCCATGTAATGATCGACCAGATGTGTGGTATTGTGCCCACCGTAGTTCAAGTTGCAGAAAATAGAAGAGGTCGTGCCCACCGTAGTTCAAGTTGCAGAAAATAGAAGAGGTCGTGCGTGCGGCACCGTTCATCGGCGTGGCGCCGTTTTGCGGCGAGGAGTTGGTGCGCCAAAAAAAATAGCGTGCTCCTTTCCACCTTCGTCTCGGCGAGTGGGAGAGAGAGAGAGCTATCCAGGGTTGGTCACAACAGATTACTCATCCTTACTTGCATATACATGCATCGGCATGCGCGGAGATCATATGGCATGATGCACGGCGTTCCACCGAAAAACCGAGTGGTCGTTGAGTATCCCTGGTACATTTACTATATCCCTATAAAAGCACCACAGAGGGCAGATCTATGTAGGGCTCTGCGGTTAATATATTCATATACAGTCTGATATAGTCACAATGACACTACTTAAGTGTGCCAACAATATTATAGCTTTGTGGACAATATTCCTACACACCCTAGAGGCCGTTTAATTTAATATATGAACCTATGGAGGAAGGTCTCCTTGGTTGAACTCAGTTAATCAGCGGCAGACGTTGTCTTTGTGTATGCCAGTACATTTCAAAAAAAAAATCAGATGTTGTGTTGCAGGGCCACTGCTTATTGTAAATTCCATATTTATACCTACACTTGATGCATTTTCAGGTTAGGGAGAGACAGAGGGAGGGAGGGAGACCGGACATGGAAATATGAAGGCAACCCTAAACCCTAAACCCTAATCCTAGCGCCAAGTTTTTTTATTAATTTTTGCCATAGTACCAATCTATAGGTGTCAACAGGTTTTCCTAAGTTGATCCGATTTAGTACATTAGTTCATGGCATAAAAATCTGCTTAGCCTCTCTTTTGCAAGTGCTGACAAATTTTATATATTGTTTTGCAGATGTAAAATTGGCTTTTGTACAAGAAAATAAGATTCAAGATGTAGGCATCCTTATTAGAGCAATTGCATTGTAAAGTAGTTTGCATTTTGTTTTCGGTGACTACACTAGAAGTGAAGACTACAGGCGTATCAGTCAATTTTATTTTCTATTGCTAAATCTATACTTCCCAATCAGAATACCATGTCCACTTTAGAAAATACCATACTTGTACAAAGGAGAAATTGATGGAAGTATTGAGTATTCATTGATAGAATTGAGCAAGTGTTGCATAACTTTAAATTTTTTCCTTGCATGTTGATCATGTGTAAATTCATCTCCAAAATGAGTTTGTTCAAAAAATCTTAGTGACCATAGCCAGACGCTCGATTCTTCACTAGGTTGCTGGATCACAGTGGTGTTTCACTTTTAAAAATACATTTAGAGTGAAATCTATTTTGTATCCATTTCATTTATATTATTTTGCAAGAATTATTTAAAATTTAGAATATGTGAACTCACTTGATCAAAGTTTTAGACGTGCGTTGCACGTGCACGCTTACTAGTCAAGGGGAAAAGATGATCGATCATCTCGCGCCCTACCGCTGTTAATCAATCAATCGACCCACCTTGCTTGATTGGTTACCCGCTCGGAGTGAAATGTCACACCAAGCGTCCTCCACGGTAGTACAAAGTCGACCCCGGGCCCCTGCTTAGGTCCCCGTCACTTCATTAATAATCTTATTATGACATCGGTGTTATCCCGATTAATCAACGGACCGGTCATGTGTCGATCGAAGAGGACACGTCACCGGAGTTAGATTATTGCAGCTTATCAGTTTCTACCGAGGATAACAATGTGCCCATCTCACAACTCGCGTCACACACGTCTCCAGGGTACTAAAGTAACACAAGTGATTATCTTTTTTTTTTGCGAGGGACAAGTAATTATCACTCCAAAGAAAACCAGCGGGACACTTCATTCTATGCTTAACTAAACTCGAGCCTACAGGCTCGAACGTGTTCTCAATTACTCCTACCTCTGATGTTCTTCGTACCGTCTTAACAATTAATGAGTAGATTGAAAAAATAAAGCAAAACTATGAAGCCTAAGAAAACACAATTTAAATAAACTGGTTTGAGCATCATTGGTGGGCGTGTGAAGGTGTGTCTCTAGTGAATCTGTCCTTGATGGATTTGCTCGGATCTGATCGTAGTTCGTCTACGTTCATGTGTTTTCAGGCTGGATCCTTTTGATCTACGTTACTCTTCATCGGCGGCGGTTGCTGTTCTGTCGCGTTGGTCCTATGGTGACTTAGCACTACGACTTTCCGACTGTCTACTACAATAAGTTTTGCCCGGCTCCAGCGAGGGAGGCGCAATGACGGTGGCGCGTCATCGTTTCGCTTCATTGCTTGTAATCATCACTAGATGGTCTACGAATCTGAATTTAATTTTTGTTATTGTGTTTGTTAGATCAGAAGTTTCCTGGGAAAAGAATTGGGTCGACCAGTGATGTGTTTTGATTTTTCATAATTTCTGAGTGAATCTCAACACAGAGACAACGCGGTGGCGTCCGGCCTCGACTTGACGGCCGTAGGTCCACGCCAGGGGGGTCGGGAGGGAGGACACGGAGACGACGACAAAACTCGATACCAGACGGCGGCATCATCACACGACAGTATTAAGTACGCGGTGTACTGTAGGCGAGCATGTATCAGCAGCAAGTTAATTGGCAGGGGCAAGCAACCACCGGCGAGGTCCCTCATCGTGCCAACGCAAATACATACTCGTACTACTGCAGCAGCGCGTGTGGTGCGCCCCAGCTACGTACGAGTACGACGCGACGGGGCCTGGGGAAAAAGCGCGGCTTCAATGCGCGGTTTGGCTGTCGGCGCCAGCACAAGTAATTTCCTTTTCATTCATTCGTTCAAACCACGTCCGTATGTGTCATGTATGGATGACACGTCTCTCTCGGTGCCAACTGCCAAGGCCAAGTACGCTTTGTATGTGTACTGTATCAATCATGAACAGAAGATGAGAGAGAGAGAGAGAGATCGCCCCGCGAGGGGGAACGGGAGGAGGTTCCCCGAGCAGCAGCGATGGGCACCAATTTTATGTGATCCTTTTCCTTTACCTCGTCCTCTGCTGAACTGTATTGTCGTGCGTGCCTATGCTTGCTCCGCCGTCCCCGACGTTCAACCACAACGTGTCTCACATTGTCACTCGCCGGGACGTGCGTGTCGACGAGGCAGGGTCAACCCCATTGTCCCCGTTGAGTATTTATGGGCGTGTTTGGTTACATTGCCAATTGAGCCCGTGTTGACGAATGTATTGCCTAGTCTATTTTATCAGATCGGTCTTTTGGTTGCATTGGCTAGAGCATGCACTTTTACATGGTATCAGAGTCAAGAGATATTGAGTTCAAGACCCGGCTAGCGCAATTAAATTTCAGCCCACTTTCGGTCCACATTTAGGCTTGAGGGGGCCACACGTGAGGGAGAGTGATGACGTATGAATGTATTGCTTAGCCTCTTCCATCAGATCGGTCCTTTGGTTGCATTGGATAGAGCATTCACTTATACAACCTGGCCCGGCAAGCCTGACTCTAGTGAGCCGGTTTGAGGGTATGCAGGCAAAAAGACCCCAGATGCACATAGTTTGATTGCCTGCATGTACCTAGTTGTATGAGACAACCATTTTTAACCCGACGTTTGGTTGCCGCATTGCATTAGGCGCACATATGACATGATGTTTGGTTGCAACCTGCATAGGGTGTTGTCACCACTTCTAATTAACTAGTGGTGAGCTTACCACACACAATCTAAACATGTAGTGTCAGCTAGTTAAACAAATGACAGTTCATCCTAACTACTATCAAATGACGGTTCAAATTATTAAGAGCCATTGGCTAAATAGGGGATAGTTCACCGGTGTTGCTGCTACCAGATCTTCCTCTTCCTCTTCCTCTTCTTCTGCTGCTACTTCTTCTTCTTCTTCCTCTTCTTCAAATCCTACACTGACCTCTGTTAAGCCACATTGCCTCTGCCCACTCCAACATTTTGTTCTTCCAAGCGTCATTGTCAAATGCATGCATACCATGGCCAAAGATAACAACATCGTCAGGCTCGACCTCTTCCTCCCGAGGCACGTGTTCATCAAAGCCCCACCGGAGGATCTAGTTATGCAGAATGCAACAAGCAAGAACAAGCTTAACCTGAGTGGAGTATGGGTGGAATGGCTTATGATCCAGGATCTTAAACCTATTCTTCAGAGCTCCAAATGCCCTCTCAACAGTTACTCTAAAGCTGGAACGTTTGAATTAAACAGCTCCTGTGCAGTCCTAGGATAGTTTCTACCAGAGAACTCGTTGAGATGGTACCTGGTTTTCCTGAAGGGTGGAAGAATACCCAGACGACATGCATAGCTAACATCTCCAAGGTCGAACTTGCCATCAGGGATGTTGATCCCATCAGGTCGACTCATGTTGTCACTGAGAATGTTAGCATCATGCGCTAGCCCCTCCTAGCTAGCCAGCACATGTGTGAACTTCAGATCAAATTCAACAGCAGCAAGCACATTCTGACTTGTGTAGTGCTTCCTCCCCCTATATGTTGCAGACTGTGACCTATGAACTCTGGCAGTAACATGTGTTCCATCTATTGCCCCAATGCAATCCTAAAACTGGCATCACAAGCCTGTGTAGTGCTCAACTTGAACAATACAAGCATATCAAGCCATGAAAAGTGTATATTGTTAATGCTCACCTTGAAGTATGGATACCATCTTGGGCTTCCCCGAATCTTGGGTGGAGTCTGGCCAGATGGTCTCCTGATCATCTCCCCTCTAAGCTCCCCATTAGCAAAAAGCACCTGCTTGAAGTACCTAGAGATGGTCTCCATTGATCTCCTGAACTGTTGTGAATGACCCTGAACCTCTGGTTATGGACAACAACATGGAGGAACATGGCCACTTGCTCTTCCACACTGGTGTTGATGTTATCTTGTAGCGCCCCCCTGCTCCTGAAGGTCTCGACAAGCCTGGCAAATAGTGCTCTTTTCATTCAAAGCACCCATAGTGCCTCGTGTCATTGCAGTTGTAGAAGTAGTTCAGATTTTGGATCCTCTCCTATTCCCGGATAAACAATGGACCATAGCGGATCAAAGGTCTTCCAGCATGACGAACAACTCTCTGGTGCATGAACATGACCCATGCCTGAATCACACTAATTAGTGTTGCTGCCTGAATTATCAGCCTCATCCATGCGTCCATAACCTAGTTGACATCGACGGTTCGTTCAGTGGGAAATCAATCCGACACCTAGCTTAACGGCCTAGCCACCGACCTAACAAAGGGGGAGGGGGTGCTGCTTACCGGCACCGGAGACGAGGACGGCGTAGGGGGAGCCATGGCACAGACAAGGTCGACCAGACAGTGGCCAACAGCAAGGGAAGCACCAGATCCACCACAAACGCCACCGCCTCTTCCGCTGTCGCCGCTGCCTCTAGCGCAGATATGAAATTGCAGCCGCCGCCGGTGTTGAGGCAGTAGGGAAGAAAGGGGGGGTAGTGGCTATGGGTGAGCGAGTGATGGGGGGTGAGGGTAGATTTGGTGCTGGGACGACGCGCCAGATTTCCATCTCCCGCCATCCCCCCTCGCCTTCGTGTCACACCCATCCGTGCGACCTCGCGCCGCTCTCATCCTGGCTCGCGAGAAATTGCCGATCCGAGCGTTTCCAACGAGCCAGGCTCTGGACAGCTTTGAGAAGCATGCGATGCAGGCCCAACAGTGAAACCATGCAACCAAACAGGCCTCTTCCTTCCCACGCGGGCCTGATTGGGCTCGATGCGGGCAACCAAACATGCCTTATGTGTTGCATGTATCACATGTTGAGTATATATGTGTTGCATCTATCACGTATATTGTGGCCCACCTCCTAGTTGTGTATAGTTGAGGTCGAGGCCTACCTGTACTTATATATACGTGCTCCAGCACCTAAATACAACGAATATTGTATTGCCAAACCATCTTTACATGGTATCTATCGCACGTCGATCCTAGCTCTAGCCTAGCCGCCGCCACCGCCGTGCCTCCATCGCGGCGCCGCTGCCGCCGCTGCTCTGTCCACCCGCCGCGGCCACCCGCCACTGTTGGTTGCCACTGCTTTCCGCTGCACTAGCCGCCACCGTCGCTGCTGCTTTCCACTGCACTAGCCGCCGCCGACGCCGTAGGTCCTTGCCGCCGCCGCCGTGTCCTATCATCTATGCGCCGCCGCCGCCGCGCTCTATCCTCCTCGTGCAACTGCCGCACCTCCTGTTGCCGCATCATCTCATGGTCATTGCATCTCCTGCAGCCACTTCACTTCTTCTATATCCCCATCTTTTTTTCTACCGTTGCCCTTCTCCTTCCTTCAGTTGCCGCCTAGACTCACGTCAGTGCAGTATACGATGAGGCCTATAGGCACGTTCATCCATCCAGCTATGTGCTGGTGTGCTTGCTAGCTTGTACGTGCATGTGTGCTTGTTAGCCGGTGCCGCTGCCGTCGCTACTCTACCTCCCGCACTGCTGCTACATCCTTCACTTGTCAGTGACACTAACCCCCGCTAGCCAGCCCGATCGCAAGCTAGCCAGCCTGATTGGAATCCATCCAGCTGTGTGCCTGTCTACTTGCTAGCTAGTACGTGCTTGGGTGCTTATTAGCCGCGGCTGCCTTTTCTTGCCCTAGCCACCGCCGCCGCCGTTGCGATGTCTTCTGCCGCGTTGTCTCTATTCGGCCACATATACGCGGACGCGCCGGCCCCCTTCACCATGCGGCGGGCTTTTCCGGCGGGCCATCCGACCTACTTCGTCGTGCCGGCCGGTACTGGCTCTACGGCTTTACTCGCCACGCCGATGGCTAGCGGCCATGCTCCGCCCGCCCCGGTTCAGCCTATGGCGGCTTCGCCTCGCTGCCGGTCTCATCGTCATGGGACCCTACTTCTTTGGCTGCACTACACTCGGCCCCATCACCGGTGGCGCTTGGTACATGGACTCGGGCGCCACCGCCCACATGACATCTCATCCCGGCACTCTAACCTCCTTCACTCCGGTTTATACTCCTACTCGCATCATCGTTGGCAACGGTTCCTCTTTACCTATCACACATGTTGGTCATACTTCGTTTCCTTCCACATCTACACCTATCACTATGTGTAATATTCTTGTTTCTCCTGATTTTGTTATGAACCTTGTATCTGTTCGTGGTCTTGCTCGTGAGAATCCCATTACCGTTGAATTTGATGATGCCGGTTTTTCTATGAAGGACGCTGATACGTCTCCAACGTATCTATACTTTATGAAGCATTCATGCTATTTTATTATCTGTTTTGAATGATTACGGGCTTTATTATACACTTTTACATTACTTTTGGGACTAACCTATTAACCGGAGGCCCAGCCCATATTGTTGTTATTGCCTGTTTCAGTATTTCGAAGAAAAGGAATATCAAACGGAGTCCAAACGGAGTCCAAACGGAATGAAACCTTCGGGAGTGTGATTTTTGGGAAGAATATGATCCGGGAGACTTGGAGTCCACATACCCTAAAAACATCAACAACGAAGATAGATCGGGAGTTCCGCCACCGCAAGCCTCTGTAGCCACCAAAAACCTCTTGGGAGGCCGTTCCGGCACACTGCCGGAGGGGGGATCCCGCACCGGTGGCCATCTTCATCATCCCGACGCTATCCATGACGAGGAGAGAGTAGTTCACCCTCGGGGCCGAGGGTATGTACCAGTAGCTATGTGTTTGATCTCTCTCTCTCTCGTGTTCTCTCTCTCGTGTTCCCTCTATGGCACGATCTTGATGTATCGCGAGCTTTGCTATTATAGTTGGATCTTATGATGTTTCTCCCCCTCTACTCTTTTGTAATGGATTGAGTATTCCCTTTGAAGTTATCTTATCGGATTGAGTCTTTAATGATTTGAGAACACTTGATGTATGTCTTGTCGTGCTTATCTGTGGTGACAATGGGATATCATGTGCCACTTGATGTATGTTTTGGTGACCAACTTGCGGGTTCCGCCCATGAACCTATGCATAGGGGTTGGCACACGTTTTCGTCTTGACTCTCTGGTAGAAACTTTGGGGCACTCTTTGAAGTACTTTGTGTTGGTTGAATAGATGAACCTGAGATTGTGTGATGCATATCGTATAATCATGCCCACGGATACTTGAGGTGACAATGGAGTATCTAGGTGACATTAGGGTTTTGGTTGATTTGTGTCTTAAGGTGTTATTCTAGTATGAACTCTATGATAGATTGAGCGGAAAGAATTGCTTCATGTTATTTTACTACGAACTCTTGAATAGATAGAACAGAAAGGATAACTTTGAGGTGGTTTCGTACTCTACCATAATCTCTTCGTTTGTTCTCCGCTATCAGTGGCTTTGGAGTGACTCTTTGTTGCATGTTGAGGGATTGTTATATTATCTATCTATGTTATTATTGTTGAGAGAACTTGCACTAGTGAAAGTATGAACCCTAGGCCTTGTTTCCTATCATTTCAATACCGTTTACGCTCACTTTTATCATTAGTTACCTTGCTGTTTTTATATTTTCAGATTACAAAAACATTTATCTACCATTCATATTGCACTTGTATCACCATCTCTTCGCCGAACTAGTGCACCTATACAATTTACCGTTGTATTGGGTGTGTTGGGGACACAAGAGGCTCTTTGTTATTTGGTTGTAGGGTTGTTTGAAAGAGACCATCTTCATCCTACGCCTCCTACGGATTGATAAACCTTAGGTCATCCACTTGAGGGAAATTTGCTACTGTCCTACAAACATGTACACTTGCAGGCCCAACAATGTTTACAAGAAGAAGGTTCTGTAGTAGACATCAAGCTCTTTTCTGGCGTCGTTGCCAGGGAGGTGAGTGCTTCACATAATAGTTATTTTGTTGAGTTTGCTCCCACTACTATTGATGAGAAGAATTTTGCTTATGTGGAGAGTAGTAAATTTTCTACGCTAGTAGATCATGAAAAGAATGCTTTAGGTGCTGGTTATATTGTTGAATTCATTCATGATGCTACTGAAAATTATTATGAGGGAGGAACATATGCTTGTAGAAATTGCAATAATATCAAGTTTCCTCTCTATGTGCTCAAATTTTTCAAGTTATGCTTGTTTTACCTTCCTATGCTAGTTGATTATTGTTCCCATAAGTTGTTTGCTCACAAAATCCCTATGCACAGGAAGTGGGTTAGGCTTAAATGTGCTAGTCATATGCTTCATGATGCTCCCATTATGTTTCAATTCTTATCTTTTATGTGAGCATCATTGTCATCATCATGCCTAGCTAGAAATGCATTAAAGAAAAGCGCCTGTTGGGAGGCAACCCAATTTTATTTCTGTTTCTTTGCTTTTTGTTCATGTTTAGTAATAAATAATTCATCTAGCCTCTGGTTAGATGTGGTTTCATGTTTTAATTAGTGTTTGTGCCAAGTATGACCTTTGGGAAGACTTGGGTGAAGTCTTTATGATCATGCTGTAAAAAACAGAAACTTTAGCGCTCACGAGAATAGCTGCCATTTTTGACTGGAGAGCGATTTTAGGTTGATTCTTTTTGAAGATGATTAATAGATAAATTCCTCAGGTCCACCAATTTATTTCAGAATTTTTGGGGTTTCAGAAGTATACGTTTGATACAGATTACTACAGACTGTTCTGTTTTTGACAGATTTTGTTTTCTATGTGTTGTTTGCTTATTTTGATGAATCTATGAGTAGTATCGGAGGGTATGAACCATAGATAAGTTGGAATACAGTAGAAATTATACCAATATGAATTTAGAATGAGTTCATAACAGTACCTAAGTGGTGATTTATTTTCTTATACTAACGGAGCTTACGAGTTTTGTCTTGAGTTTTGTGTGGTTGAAGTTTTCAAGTTTTGGGTAAAGATTCGATGGACTATGGAATAAGGAGTGGCAAGAGCCTAAGCTTGGGGATTCCCAAGGCACCCCAAGGTAATATTCAAGGACAACCAAGCAACTAAGCTTGGGGATGCCCCGGATGGCATCCCCTCTTTCGTCTTCGTTCATCGGTAACTTTACTTGGAGCTATATTTTTATTCACCACATGATATGTGTTTTGCTTGGAGCGTCATTTTATTTTGTTAGTATTTGCTTTCTGTTACTTATAGTAATGTTTTGCATATCTATTTTCAATAAAAAATTCAAGGATAGCCTTTACCATGCTTATTTTGCAAGTATACATGTTGCTGTTCCAAAACAGAAAGTTTACCGCTGTTGCAAAAATTCCCTAGAAAAGTCAGAGTGTGATATAATGTTGAATCTTGTTGTATATTGACCTCTGATAAATCTTCTACAGATTAGTATTTTTCTCATAATTTTTGGAGTTAGGGAAGTATGATGAATCTTGCATTCTTTACAGACTATACTATTTTGGCAGATTGCTGTTATGTTTGCATTGTTTGCATATGTTTGCTTGTTTAATGATTCTATTTTAGGATAGGAGTATTAAATATGCAGAGACATTTAGTATGAAATGTTGAATAATAATCTTAGTGATCTGTTACAGTAGAAGATGATGAGGTTTTTGCATTGTTTTATACTAACTTATCTCACGAGTTCTTGTTGAGTTTGGTGTGGATGAAGCTTTCGAGATTTAGGAAACCGTGACATGAAAGGAATTAAGGAGACCCAAAAGCTCAAGCTTGGGGGTGCCCAAGGCACCCCAAGATAATATGCCAAGAAGTCTCAAGCATCTAAGCTTGGGGATGCCCCGGTAGGCATCCCACCTTTCTTCTTCAACAATTATCGGTTAGTATCGGTTGAACCTAAGTTTTTGCTTCTTCACATGAGTCGTGCTATCCTTGCAATGCCATTTTATTTTGCTTTGCTTGCTGATTGAATAAAATACCACGATATGAAATTCTTAAATGAGAGAGAGTCTTCACATAGTTGCATAATTATTTAACTACTCATTGATCTCCCCTTATATCTTTTTGGAGTACTTTGTCATTTACTCGTGTGCTTCACTTATATCCTATGAGTAAATGGTTGAATGAGTTGAATGTCATAAATCTGAAATTATATATGTTTCATTTGCTTATCCCATGGGGAGTAATGACTTCACATCTAAGAAGTAGAGGTTGTAAATTTATTGAAGGTTAGCAAGCATTGTATTGGTCATTTGAACAATTCATGAAAGAATATTGAAGGAAGAGAGATTTCACATATAAATATACTATATTAGACATCTTTTATAATTTTGAGCACTCATTAAGTATGACATGCTAAAGAGTTGATGTTGGACAAGGAAGACAACAGAATGGGTTATGTTTTCTCACATCTCAGTTAAAGCATATTGTCATGGATCATTCAAACATGTTGAGCTTGCCTTTCCCCCTCATGCTAGCCAAAATTCCTGCACCAAGTATAGATACTACTTGTGCTTCCAAATATCCTTAAACCCAGTTTTTGCCATGAGAGTCCACCTGAAAGTGCTAGTTATCGACTAGAGGGGGGGAGGTGAATAGGCGATTTTTATCAATGTCTTCAAAACGTGGAAGTTTCGAAGACAAACAATAGAAATGACCTAATTGATATGCAGCGGAAGATAAACTACAACAAGCAAGCCATAGTCAAGTATGCAATAGTGTTAACGTACGAAGACTAATAGCAGCTAGGTAGTAGGATCAGGATGGAAGATAGTATGAAGCCAATCAACAATAGTAGTCAAGCAATGAAGTCAACCGGATAAGACAGATAAGCAATGACTTCACGAAGACAAACTCAAAGTAAAGGAGGGAAGAGATAGAACTAGTCACTTGTTGAAGACACATGATTTGTTGGACCAGTTCCAGTTGCTGTGACAACTGTACGTCTGGTTAGGGAGGCTGAGATTCAACTCAGAAGACCGTGTCTTCACCTTATTCCCCTTGAGCTAAGGACACACAGTCCTCGCCCAATCACTCTGGTAAGTCTTCAAGGTAGACTTCTGAACCTTCATAGACTTCGTTCACCCGGCAATCCACAATGACTCTTGGATGCTCAGAACGCGACGCCTAACCGGCTGGAGGATACACAGTCCTCAAGTGTAATAAGTCTTCAGGTCACACAGACAGAAAGACTTCAGTGATGCCTAACACTCTTTGGCTCTGGTGTTTGGGCTTTGTCCTCGCAAGGATTTCTCTTTCAAAGGCTTCGAGGTGGGTTGCTCTCAAAACGACAAAAGCCGTAAACTTACTCTGAGCAGCCACCAATTTATGGTGTAGGGGGTGGGCTATTTATAGCCACAAGGCAACCCGACCTGATGTGTCCAAAATGACCCTGGGTCACCAAGGAACTGACACGTGTTCCAACGGTTAGATTTCAAACACACACGGCAACTTTACTTGGGCTACAAGCAAAGCTGACTCATCCAGCTCTGGATAAGATTTGCTCTCATTGTCTTTGCTCGAAGACATAGGATTTGGGTTGAGCATCACTTTAGTCACTCTGATTTAGTTCACTTGGACCCCACTTAACAGTACGGTGGTTCCTATGACTCAACAAAGATGAAAAGGAAACAACGAAACAACTCAGTCTTCGCGCTCCATAGTCTTCACTCAATGTCTTCTCATGTCATAGACTTCAGTGTGAATATCTTCACACACCACCATTGTCTTCAATGTCTTCATACAGTTTTAGGGGTCATCTCCGGTAGGTAAACCGAATCAATGAGAGACACTACCTGCGTTATCCTGCAATTCTCACAAACGCATTAGTCCCTCAACCAACTTTGTCGTCAATACTCCAAAACCAACTAGGGGTGGCACTAGATGCACTTACAATTTCCCCCTTTTTGGTGATTGATGACAAACTGGTTGGAGTTTTCAAAGGGAAAGAAGTATGTGAAATCGTAAAGGATAGCGTATGGTCTTCATAAGTGGCAAGGGCTCCCGTTGAAGATGTGCATATAAATAATTTGCTTTTGGAATGCAAATGCACATGGCAGGTTGTACTTGTGGAGATCCTCTTCAACTTATGAAGATAATTCATCATGCATGAAATGATATAGCTAAGAGAATGACATGCATAATGAAAAATGGACGTCTGCTAAATGATCTAAGTGCGGAAGTTATCATCGCACGTGGAAACGCAAATAAGTAGCAGACGACCATCAAGTTTAAGTGTTACAGCTCAAGGGACGAAATGTATCAAAAGCAAGAGTTGTGAACACTAGGCAAAATATAAAGCAACCGCCCTTATGAACCCGCTTGAAGACTATCAACTCATATGCTTCTCCCCCTTTTGTCAGTAATGACCAAAAAGGTTTGAAGACATAGAGCATCTACTCGTCCTCATGAGGAGTAGTTGAAGCAGCAGGGTTGTCGTTGTCGTTTGGCGGTGCAAACGAACTTGGTGCAGTGTTGATGTGTGCAGAAGTAGGAGGCGGTGAAGTAGCATCGTCTTCATCATCGATGACATTGGCATTGACAGTTGCCGCGGAGGAAGAATAATCAGAGTCTTCAAGAGATGGAGTTCTTCGTAGGACAACATTCCATGGAGGAGTGGAGTCAAACTTGAATCTTTCAGTGAAGCCATCGTCTTGAAGATCAGCTTCAGCACTGAGCAGGGTCAAACTCTTCCATGATCGCCGACAAGTTTCGTGAGTGACAAATGCATTCTTGGTGGCAAGGTTTCGAATGCGATTTACATCCACCAAGAGGCTTTGCATCTGACGCTTGAGCCAAAAATGATGCTTATCTTGCTTCATTATGCAGGGCCACAAGAAGTTCTCGGTCATTTCGGACCCGAGAGCGCTTCCGAGGCCTTTGAGCAATGGTGCTCGCAGTGGCTTCAGTTGATGCATGATGAGGCAGACGAATATTTCCAGCCATCTGATAGACACGCGTGACAGCTTGGACTCCTTTCATAGGCTGAGTGAAGCTTTGATGTTCATCATTTTGAAGACAAAGAGGCTTCTTGGCAGGTTTAGGGTATATGGCTTCAACTGACATATCAACCTCTGGTAGGAAGATCACATGATTGCGAGCAGATGGTTGATAGTTGATAGCAGAGTGTCGCTTGATGAGGCGCATGACCCATGAAGCATAGAACTTCAGTCTGAAAAGGTCAGATCCAGATGCAGCCAGTTGTCTGATGAAGAAATCTTGCGCATTGATGCTGATGCCATTGAGGATGTAAAAGACCAACGTCTTCATGGCTCCTTCAAGTTTTGCAACTGATGAATGTCCTTTGATAGGCCATAGAGTCCGCCTGATGATGTGATATATGGTGCGCGGCAGATACTCAAGGTCATCAACAAAGAACTCCTTTGGATATTCAGCATCACGTGGCAAAGGCTTCATCATGCTCAACATCTGGCTCATATTGGGTTCAGGCTTATGGAAGATGCTCTCCAGAGCATTGCGGTGGTTTTGACAACCAAGTTCATAGAGCTCTCCGGGAGTGGATAGGCCTGTAAGCTCAATGATGTCAAGAGCTTTGGCTTCATGATAAACATTTCCTGTCATCCACTCGAGAACCCATGTCTTTGTATCTCTGTTATAACCGCGAATGTGGAGTGTAGCATAGAATTGAAGCAATAGCTCTTCATTCCAATGTTCTTTGTCTGTGACAAAGTTGAGCAGACCAGCATCACGAAAGCAGTCAAGAGCTTCTTCTAAGCATGGCAGTCCAGCAATGGCTTCAGTGTCCAGGCGCATATGAGGGAAAATGCGCCCTTGATCATACAGAACACAGGAGTAATAGCTTCGCTGCTGATGACTCCAGAACTGATCTGATGATATTCTTGGCCTTGTGTAGGGGTTCTTTGAGCTGTCAAAGAATGTGCTGTGGCTCTTGAAGCCATTTGCATTGAAAGACCCTACAGATGTGGCAGTACCAGGAAACCTTGGCAGTCTTGGCTTTGGCTTCTGGACTTGAGGCCTATGCTCAATGTGATAGTCAAATTGAGGACCAGAGACAGTAGGTGGAGGGACCAGAACGGGCTATCTTACGGTGATTAGCTCGCCATGGTTGTATGCTTGCTCAATTGTATAGGGCCTTGGTGGCGGAACAGGAGCAGTGGCAGCAACAGTGGCTTTGAGCTGCACATCAGAAGCTTTAGGAGCATTTTCAGCATTGGCTTCTGGTATGGGGCTTGGGACATGCTCCACATTTGCTTCAGCCATGACTATGTCATCGGCTTCATTGGTGTTGGTGGTGGCAGCCTCAAGGTTTTCAACCTCCACTTGCTGAGCTGGAGGGTCAGGCACAGACACGTTCACATCATGAACAACTTCTTCAGGAATGGGGGGGGGTAGGGACATGTTCTTCTTGACGTTCGTCATCGGCTGATGCAGCCGGATTGTCTTCAGCAGCTGGTGCTTCAGACACGGAGACATTCACAGTAGGAGTGGCTTCTGAAAACACTTGACGTGCAACAGGTTGAAGGTGCACTTCTCCTTCTGGAACGCTCGGAAGAGGGGCTTGAGGCCTTGGTCCTTTGCGAAGCCTTTGTAGTACAGGTGACGCCTTTGGAGATGGAGTGGGCAGGTCCTCATCCTCTTCAACTTGCACGGATGGTGTGGCTTGTTGTTGTTGGGGAGTGCTGGGGGAGTCTTGTTCTTGCGGGCGATCAGTCCATGAAGCATCCTGAGCAATTGGTGTCAGAGGACGACCAATGCTGATGATTTCGCTGTTCGTACGAACAGGCGATGATACCACATTGTATTCAATTTGAGGAAGAACTTCATCATCTTCAACATTTTCATGGTGACCAATGTCTTCAGCAGTGATGGGATCAACTGCTGGAATCTCTTCAGCTTCAGGAGCCTCTGTGGAAGTAGGCTCATGAACAGTCATGTGAAGTTCTTGGGTTGTAGATGCAAGACGAACCACTGAGATGGGTTCAACAAGAAGGGGCTCTACGGGAGCAGCCCGACTCTTCTTGGTCTTGCGCTTCTTCTTGGAGGGAGCAGCATCAGAGGCTTCTGAGGTTTTCCGTTTTCTGGCTTCAGCCTCTGCAGCGCTCGTCTTCTTCTGTTCTGAAGCGGTTGACGTGACTTTTGGCTCCGAGCCAGTCATGCTGCTTGGGAAGACAATGCGAGGTTCATCTGGCCTTGAGGGTGCAGATTGGATAGTCGATTTCTTCTTCTTTGCAGCCATCCTGGGGTCGATGCCAGGACGACCAAGAGCCTTGCGCTTTTCAGCCTCATTGTAGGCAAGCACACACTTGTCAGCCAGATTTTTCATGCGCTCTCTGGAGCCTCGAGCTTCTTCACGCTTCTTGTGAAAGTCTTCTTTGAGCTCATGCATCATGATCTTGAAGTTCTTGACATCTTGCACGTTGAGCGTGGCCACATGCTTCTTGAACTGAGCCTTTTCATAGTCAATCTTGTGCTTCAGTTCGATGATGCGCTGAGCAATAGCTAGCTCAGAAGCAATGGCGCCATTGAAGGCGACGTTGAGGCCAATTGGAAGTTGCAGATCATCAAAGCTGAGATTTGGTGTGTCAAACCACTCATCAATGAAGTTATGGAGGATGGCCACATCAAAGAGAGGCAAGTTATTGAAGATCTCTGCTTCTTCCTTGCTCTTGATCAGTTGCTCAAGAGCATCATCTGCAAGATCGTCATCGCTGGACAGATCAATGTGCTCATCACGCAGAATGGCAGCAGGAGTCAAAGCCTGATCAGTACTCTTGACGATTTTCTTTTTCTTCTCTGTCTTCTTGGAGATGCGGGAAAGATCTTCAGACTGCACACTGTCTTCAGGAGGTGAAGTGGCCAGTGGCTTCACACGAGAAGCTTTTGGAGGTGCAGCTGATGATGAAGCCTTAATCTTCTTTGGCTTCTGCGGCCTTGGAGGAGGAGCTGGGGCTTCATCAGAATCAGCATCATTGTCAGAATGATCCACTTTGGCACCTTGTACCAAGATGTAGGAGATGAGGCCATCAAGGTTTGCAAAGGGGCCAATTCTATTTTCTTCAGCTTCACGTGTGCCATCATCACGGGGAGCAGAGGGACTAGGATTGAAGTCTAATCCCCATCACTTCTTGTTTTCCTTCGCCGAAGCCTTAGCATACTAGAAGTTGCGCTTGAAGATATTGTCGTCACGACACCAGAGCAATGATGATGGGTCGGCTTCTTCAGGCTGTGGTCCACGGACCATGCAAGGATAGAATTCTTGCGCAATGGCTTCAACTTCGTTCTTGGGGGGAAGGCCTCAATAGAGAATATCACCCCAAGGGCTCTTGATAGCATTCTTCTCAGCGTACTCCTAGGTCACGAACTTGTACTTGAACCATTGTTCAGCCCAATAGCGTCGAATCCATTGGATTCGAGTCTTGCACTGATTGTAATCTTCTTCAGGATCTGTTTTGTAGATTTCTGCAAGATCATCAGGCAGATCCTTTGAAGTTCCCCCACGACGTTGTCTGCCACCCTTCCTTACTAATTTCTCTGCAGCCATGAACTTCAAATTGAACGGTTTCAATATGTTCAAAGGCTTCAAAGGCTTTCGCTTGCTGGTCAGACATGAACTGGCTTCAGGAGAATCAATGTGTTGCTGTAAGAATTCTGCAAACGAATGCAGACTATGAGAACCTAGGGATTCTCCCATGGACATGTACCTGTGACAGCATTAGAGATGCGGGGGAAGGGGAAGAGGTCATATGCATTCTCAGAAGATTTTGAAGATAAATCAGTTTGAAGACATTGACCTCATGTTGCGAAGACATTCACTTATATGTTGAGAGTCGGTTCCAGATTTGTACGAATCCGTGAATAAGTACAAGTGAGGAATCTAACTAGATGTGAAGCTTAAGTGAATATACTAGGAAGTATGAGATGCAGACAGAATAGATCTAACTTTGTATAGACAGAAACCAATTTTGGTAAATTGGACGAATCATTGAGGATCAAAAAGCGAGTAAAAATAGAGTTATATTTACCACATGAAGAACTGCTAGATGGGATGAAAGGAGACCGAGCAGTTCAATCCACCGTGCCCTAACTTGGCGACGGAGGACACCTACGGCGGCGGCGGAGAGGACGATGCCCGCGGCCGGTGTGAGGACGACATCGGAGAAGTCACGGCAGCTAAGCGCTTCGTCGCCGGCGTCGTCGAGAGCTAGCGGTGGCGCTAGGGTTTTGACGAGGTGGAGAGGTGGAAGAAGGTTTTCTTGACCGCAGGGGACACGTATTTATAAGTAGGTGTGCGGCACAGCGCAATTACGCAGGTGCCCCTGTCTGTTCACATCCGTGGGACACGCGGCAAGCATGCAACATACTCAGAGTTGTCCCACGTTCCCATGCCTGGCAAGTTTGTCGGATGGTTGTTCCGGCTTCTCCGGATATCGACAATAAAGATGAATCATTTAAATAGGACTTGATGTTTGTCTCTGTGTCTTCTGATGACAAGGATGCAGAGAAGACATTCGACAGTTTCAATAGAATGCATATGATTTGGACAGATAGAGTTTGGGATAGTAAGCATAGAGAGATTAGGGTCCGATCACATTCACTTAGTTCAAAAGATTCAACAATGAAGACATAGCTATAAGTGAATGCTGTAGAGGACAGAATACTAGTATATATATGTATATATATATATATATATATATATATATATATATATATATATATATATATATATATATATATATATATATATATGAGAAAGCAATCAACTCAACATAGTGAAGTAAATCATGAAGATAAGTTGAAAGTTGAAGACAAATCAATATGCGAAGATATTCAACAATAACGCCATGAGTGAAACACTTCAAACCAAGAAATTTGGTGGTGGCGTTACCCACCGTATAGAAAGTATTAGACCCAGACACAACGCACAATTATCGTGGCGCTCCGAAGTCAAATTCCACATTAATGTATTCACACTCAGAATGTAAGTCTTCATTGATTGAAGATATACTTTACTTCGTGTGTTGCACGTCTAAGTCATCAACATGCATAAGTGTTAGGATGTGTGCCTGATCACATGACATTTGACGATTCCAAGATATTTAGCTCACGCCGTAACTTGCAAAACCTTTTCTCATCCAAGGGCTTTGTGAAGATATCTGCCAGTTGCTCTTCAGTGTTGACGTGAATGATGTCAGTATCTTTCTTCATGAGATGATCTCTGAGAAAATGATGATGAATTTCAATGTGCTTTGTCTTCGAGTGCTGAACTGGATTGTTGGCAATCTTAATGGCGCTTTCGTTGTCGTAGAAGAGAGGGACTTGCTTCAGATTGATGCCATAGTCCTTGAGAGTTTGCTTCATCCACAGAAGCTGAGCACAACAAGATCCAGCAACAATGTATTCAGATTCAGCAGTTGAGAGTGATACATAGTTTTGCTTCTTCGAAGACCAACAAACAAGTGATCGTCCCAGAAAGTGACATGTTCCTGATGTTGACGTGCGATCCACCTTGTCACCAGCATAATCAGCATCCGAGAATCCAACCAGATCAAACCTTGAGCCCTTTGGATACCATAATCCGAGTGTTGGGGTGTAAGCCAAATATCTAAGAATTCGCTTCACGGCTAAGTGATGCGATTCCTTTGGTGCCGCTTGGAATCGAGCACACATGCAAACACTAAGCATAATATCTGGCCTAGATGCACATAGGTAAAGTAAAGAACCAATCATGGAGCGGTATACCTTTTGATCGAACTCTTTACCATTGTCGTCGGGACCAAGATGATGTTTGGCTGGCATTGGCGTCGTGTAACCTTTGCAATCTTGCATGCCGAACTTCTTCAGGCAGTCTTTGAGATATTTTTCTTGAGATATGAAGATGCCATTTCTTTGCTGGCAAATTTGAAGACCAAGGAAGAACTTCAGCTCACCCATCATGGACATCTGATATTGCTCTTGCATCATGTATCCAAACTCATCACTATACTTCTGGTTGGTGCAGCCGAAGATTATGTCATCCACATATATTTGGCACACAAACAGTTCACCATCATATGTCTTCGTGAAGAGTGTGGGATCTAGGGATCCTGGTTTGAAGCCTTTGCTCTTCAGGAAGTCTTTGATTGTATCATACCAAGCGCGAGGAGCTTGTTTGAGGCCATACAATGCTTTGTTTAGTTTGTACACCATATCAGGATGTTTTGGATCTTCAAAGCCAGGTGGTTGAGCAACATACACTTCTTCTTCAATCTTTCCGTTGAGGAAAGCACTTTTCACATCCATTTGATATAGCAAGATGTTGTGGTGATTAGCATAGGCTAGCAGTATGCGAATAGCTTCAAGCCTAGCCACAGGAGCAAATGCTTCATCAAAGTCAATTCCTTCAACTTGAGTATATCCTTGTGCCACTAGGCGTGCTTTGTTTCTGACGACTTGACCATGCTCATCTTGTTTGTTCCGATATATCCATCTTGTGCCAATAATGTTATGCTTGTGAGGGTCAGGGCGCTTGACAAGTTCCCAAACATTATTCAGCTTGAACTGTTGAAGTTCTTCTTGCATGGCTTGAATCCATTCAGGTTCCATAAAGGCTTAAGCAACTTTCTTGGGTTGAGATATTGATACAAATGAAAAATGCCCACAGAAATTAGCTAACTGTGTTGCTCTTGAGCAAGTAAGCGGACCAGGTGCGTTGATGCTATCAATTATCTTCTCAATTTGTACTTCATTTGCAACACGAGGATGAACTAGACGAAGGCCTTGCTCATGCTGATCATTGTCATCATTGTAAGGATTGTCTTCGGTCTGAGCATTGTCTTCAGGTTGGTTTGGTGCAGAAATGATAAGGTCCTCTTCAGGCTGTGCTTCAGAGGGCATGATTTCACCAGTTCCCATCAGCTTAATAGATTCACTGGAAGGAGCTTCATCTAGTGTGCTTGGCAGGAGTTCTCATTGTGAACCATTGGTTTCATCAAATCGCACGTCCACAGTTTCAACGACTTTGTAGTGGAAGAGGTTGAAGACTCTGTAAGAGTGCGAATCCTTTCCATAGCCAAGCATGAAGCCTTCGTGAGCTTTGGATTCAAATTTTGACTTGTGATGGGGATCCTTGATCCAGCACCTAGCACCAAAGACTCTGAAGTAGCTGACATTTGGCTTCTTGCCAGTAAGGAGCTCATAGGATGTTTTGCCCAGAAGCTTATGGATGTAGACACGGTTGATGATGTGACAAGCTGTATAAATAGCTTCAGGCCAGAATTTTCTTGGTGTCTTGTACTCGTTGAGCATTGTTCGAGCCATCTCAATGAGGGTTCTATTCTTGCGCTCAACAATGCCATTTTGCTGAGGTGTGTATGGAGCAGAAAATTCATGAGTGATTCCCATTGTATCCAGATAAAGATCAAGCCCGGTGTTCTTGAATTCAGTGCCGTTATCACTTCTGATATGCTTGATCTTGACGCCATAATTGTTCATTGCTCGATTGGCGAATCGTCTGAAGACATCTTGTACTTCAGTCTTGTAGAGAATTATGTGCACCCATGTATATCTTGAGTAGTCATCAACAATGACGAAGCCATAGAGACACGCCGTTGTTGTGATGGTGGAGTAGTGAGTAGGGTCAAATAAGTCCATGTGCAACAGCTCAAAGGGTTGAGATGTCGTCATGATTGTCTTCGAGGGGTGCTTGGCCCTAGTCATCTTCCCAGCTTTGCAAGCACCACACAAATGATCTTTCTTGAACTTGACACCTTCGATGCCTATGACATGCTTCTTCTTGAAGAGAGTGTGTAAGTTCCTCATGCCAGCATGCCCCAGCCTTCGATGCCAGAGCCAGCATTCTGAAGCTTTTGCAATAAGACATACGGCAAGCTGTGGACCTGCTGAGAAATCTGCCATGTATAGATCACCTTTCCTGTACCCTTCAAAGACTAGAGACTTGTCAGATTCCATTAGTACAAGGCAATGATATTTTCCAAATATCACAATCATGTCTAAGTCACAAAGCATTGAGACAGACATTAAGTTGAATCCAAGGGATTCAACAAGCATCACTTTATCCATGTGTTGATCCTTTTAGATTGCAACTCTACCTAGACCCAATACCTTGCCTTTACCAGTGTCAGCAAATGTGATTTGACTCTTGTCGGATGGACGTAAGGTTGAGTCCACGAGAAGACTTCGATCACTAGTCATATGATTAGTGCATCCGCTGTCCATAATCCATTCTGAAGCACGAGGTGTCATACCCTACAGTGTAGTTAGGAGGATAGGCTTCACAATGTATGTTGTGAAGCATAAGCAGTTGACGCACACTTGGATTATCACAGCTTAGATGAAAGTTAGCACACAGTATGACAGGTAAGCGATTCATATGTGGAATACATAGTAAGTCATTTTATCATGCGTCCCTTTGTGTTTTAGGTCCCCAGCAATAATATCGGACGCCTTTGATTGCTGGTTGGAGACCATGTTCTGCAAAAGAGAGTTAGTTCTTCTTCACCATCCACATCTTTAGGGGTGGCTTAGAAGCAATGAGTCTAAGTGCAGCATCTAAGAATTTCGGCTTTGGAGCCCTAGCAAATAGCCTTGCAGGAGATGAATGATACTCATATGAATAAGCAGAAAAGTTCTTAGTATTATGAACATAGCGGTTTGAAGACACACGCTCATATTCATAAGTTTGAGTATGATTTCCCTGCAAAACATTAGCGTTAGGGTGACTCAGGTGAGTCCTGTTTCCGTATGAAGCCGTTGGACCATGTGACGCCTTTGGTCTGGGGTTTGTCTTCTTCCCTGGTGGTGTCATGACAACATTCACAGGAAGATTCTCAAGACAGCTTTTAGGAACCCAGATCTTCTTCATTGGCGGTCCATTCCTGCAGTTAGTACCAATATACCTGGCAAACACTTCACCATTCTGATTTTTGAACAGTTTATAGTTTGCATCAAAGGATTCATCAATGATAATAGGATTAACACAGGTAAAGCCAGATAAAGTGGATGGATCGACTGAAGGTTCCTTTGCAGCAACCCATGTGGTTTTGGGATACTGCTCAGGCTTCCAGTAGGAACCATCAGCATTCATTTTCCTCTCGAACCCAACACCCTATTTCCTAGGGTTTCGGTTCAGAATCTGCTTTTGGAGGACATCACAAAGTGTCTGATGCCCTTTTAGACTTTTATACATCCCTGTTTCAAGCAATGCCTTCAACCTAGCATTTTCATCAGCAATAGTAGTGGTATCCTCAGCAGAGGGGTTAGTTACCACATCAGTAGTTGAAGACAAAGCAACAGTAGCAGCAGTGGAACATTCACCAACAGAGGCAGCGTTATCACACTCAATGCATTTTAAACATGGTGGTTCAAATCCTTCCTGAGCGGAACTGATCTGTTGAGCGCGAAATGACTCATTCTCTTTTTGAAGATCTTCATGAGTCGCTTTCAATTTCTCAAGCTCTTGCTTCCTTTGAAGACAATCATAGGAGAGCTTTTCATAAGTGGTTGAGAGCGTCTCATGAAGACTTTGAAGTTCTTGATACTTAGCATGAAGGTTTTTTATGTCTTCAACTAAGGACTGTGAACGTGTCATTTCCGCGTCCAACAGGTCATCGCTTTTGTCTAACAGTTTTTGAGTATGTTCCATAGCCCTTTGTTGTTCAATAGCAATTTTAGCAAGTGTTTTGTAGCTGGGTTTGGATTCACAATCAGAGTCATCTTCACTTAATATTTGAAAGTAAGCATCGCGTGATTTTACCTTGGCACCGCGTGCCACGAAGCAGTAGGTGGGAGCAGGATCGTCCTTGTCATCATCAGCGTTGGTGTGGGAGTCATTGTCTTCAGTATTTAAGATGGACTTGGCAACGTAGGTTGTGGCTAAAGCCAGACTTGCAACGCCAGAGTCAGACTCAGCTTCAGATTCCACCTCTGCCTCCTCAGAAGCAGACTCCTCCTCTGAATCCATTTCCTTGCCAACAAAAGCACGAGCCTTGCCAGATGAGCTCTTCTTATGTGATGAAGACTTTGATGTGGACTTGGAAGAAGACTTTGATGATTTCTTCTTCTTCTTGTCATCAGAGTCATATTCCTTGCTCTTCTTCTTCTTCTTCTCGTTGTCCCACTGAGGACACTCAGAGATGTAGTGCCCAGGCTTCTTACACTTGTGACATATTCTCTTCTTGTTGTCTTGAGTGGAAGCTTCATCATTTCTTGAACTGGACCGTGAAGACTTTCTGAAGCCCTTCTTCTTGGTGAATTTCTGGAACTTCTTCACAAGCATAGCAAGTTCCCTTCCAATGTCTTCAGGATCATCAGAACCGCAGTCAGATTCTTCTTCTTCAGATGAGGAAACAACTTTTGCCTTCAAAGCACGAGTTCGGCCATAGTTGGGGCCATAGATATCTCTTTTCTCAGAAAGCTGGAACTCATGTGTGTTGATCCTCTGAAGTATATCAGATGGATCGAGAGTCTTGAAGTCAGGACGTTCTTGTATCATGAGGGCAAGGGTGTCAAAGGAGCTGTCAAGAGATCTCAGCAGCGTCTTGACGATTTCATGCTTGGTGATCTCAGTGGCGCCGAGAGCCTAAAGCTCATTTGTGATGTCGGTGAGGCGATCAAACATGAGCTGGACATTTTCATTGTCGTTTCTCTTGAAGCGGTTGAAGAGATTGCGAAGAACACTGATCCTCTGGTCTCTCTGTGTAGAGACGCCTTCGTTGACCTTGGATAGCCAATCCCAGACTAGCTTTGACATTTCCAGAGCACTCACACGGCCATACTGTCCTTTGGTCAGATGACCACAGATGATGTTCTTTGCAGTCGAGTCCAGTTGAATGAACTTCTTGACATCAGCAGGGGTGACACCTTCACTAGTTTTTGGAACGCCGTTCTTGACGACATACCAGAGGTCGACATCAATGGCTTCAAGATGCATGCGCATCTTATTCTTCCAGTAGGGATATTCAGTTCCATCGAACACGGGGCAAGCAGTGGAGACTTTGATTATCCCTGCAGTCGACATAGCTAAACTCCAGGTGGTTAAACCGAATCACACAGAACAAGGGAGTACCTTGCTCTGATACCAATTGAAAGTGCTAGTTATCGACTAGAGGGGGGGGGGGTGAATAGGCGATTTTTATCAAAGTCTTCAAAACGTGGATGTTTCAAAGACAAACAATAGAAATGACCTAATTGATATGCAGCGGAAGATAAACTACAACAAGCAAGCCATAGTCAAGTATGCAATAGTGTTAATGTACGAAGACTAATAGCAGCTAGGTAGTAGGATCAGGATGGAAGATAGTATGAAGCCAATCAACAATAGTAGTCAAGCAATGAAGTCAACCGGATAAGACAGATAAGCAATGACTTCATGAAGACAAACTCAAAGTAAAGGAGGGAAAGATAGAACCAGTCACTTGTTGAAGACACAGGATTTGTTGGACCAGTTCCAGTTGCTGTGACAACTGTACGTCTGGTTAGGGTGGCTGAGATTCAACTCAGAAGACCGTGTCTTCACCTTATTCCCCTTGAGCTAAGGACACACAGTCCTCACCCAATCACTCTGGTAAGTCTTCAAGGTAGACTTCCAAACCTTCACAGACTTCGTTCACCCGACAATCCACAATGACTCTTGGATTCTCAGAACGCGACGCCTAACCGGCTGGAGGATACACAGTCCTCAAGTGTAATAAGTCTTCAGGTCACACAGACAGAAAGACTTCAGTGATGCCTAACACTCTTTGGCTCTGGTGTTTGGGCTTTGTCCTCGCAAGGATTTCTCTCTCAAAGGCTTCGAGGTGGGTTGCTCTCAAAACGACAAAAGCCGTAAACTAACTCTGAGCAGCCACCAATTTATGATGTAGGGGGTGGGCTATTTATAGCCACAAGGCAACCCGACCTGATGTGTCCAAAATGACCCTGAGTCACCAAGGAACTGACACGTGTTCCAACGGTTAGATTTCAAACACACACGACAACTTTACTTGGGCTACAAGCAAAGCTGACTCATCCAGCTCTGGATAAGATTTGCTCTCATTGTCTTCGCTCGAAGACATAGGATTTGGGTTGAGCATCACTTCAGTCACTCTGACTTAGTTCACTTGGACCCCACTTAACAGTACGGTAGTTCCTATGACTCAACAAAGAAGAAAAGGAAACAACGAAACAACTCAGTCTTCGCGCTCCATAGTCTTCACTCAATGTCTTCTCTTGTCACAGACTTCAGTGTGAATATCTTCACACACCACCATTGTCTTCAATGTCTTCATACATTTTTAGGGGTCATCTCCGGTAGGTAAACCGAATCAATGAGAGACACTACCTGCGTTATCCTGCAATTCTCACAAACGCATTAGTCCCTCAACCAACTTTGTCGTCAATACTCCAAAACCAACTAGGGGTGGCACTAGATGCACTTACACCACCATACCTACATATGGATTGAGTAAGATCCTTCAAGTAAGTTATCATCGGTGCAAGCAATAAAAAATTTCTCTCTAAATATGCATGACTAATTAGTGCGGAGAAAATAAGCTTTGTACGATCTTGTTATGGAAGCAATAAAAGCGACGGACTGCATAATAAAGGTCCGTATACAAGTGGCAATATAAAGTGACGTTCTTTCGCATTAAGATTTTGTGTATCCAACTCTAAAAGCGCATGACAACCTTTGCTTCCCTCTGCGAAGGGACTATCTTTTACCTTATGTCTTTTACTTTATGCAAGAGTCAAGGTGATCTTCACCCTTCCCTTTTTCATTTTATCCTTTGGCAAGCACTTTGTGTTGGGGTGATCCTGATATATATATCCAATTGGATGCAAGTTAGCATGAACTATTATTGTTGACATCACCCAACGGTGAATATGTTGGGAGGCAACACTATAAGCCCCTATCTTTCTCAGTGTCTGATTAAAACTTCATAACCACAAGTATTGCGTGAGTGTTAGCAATTGTAGAAGACTATATGATAGTTGAGTATGTGAAGTTTGCTAAATCAAAGCTCTCACATAGACCCTTCCTGAAAATAAGATGAATTGCAATTGTTTGATGACTAAGAATGAAGTTTGCTAGTTTTCAAGAAAGTTTATGGTCTATGCTTTAACATGTGAATTGCTTGTTACTGGTTCGTGAGAAGTTTTATGAGATGAATTATTGTCATGACATATAATCATGCTAGAAAAGGTGATTGAAATTATCATTGATCAAACTTGTGCACCTGCTAGCATTCACACTTCATAAATTCTTTCTTTTATCATTTAGCTACTCGAGGACGAGCAAGAATTAAGCTTGGGGATGCTGATACATCTGCAACGTATCTATAATTTATAAAGCATTCATGCTATTTTATTATCTATTTTGAATGATTACGGGCTTTATTACACACTTTTATATTACTTTTGGGACTAACCTATTAACCGGAGGCCCAACCCATATTGCTATTTTATTGCCTATTTCAGTATTTCAAAGAAAAGGAATATCAAACGGAGACCAAACGGAATGAACCTTTGGGAGCGTGATTTTTGGGAAGAATATGAACCGGGAGACTTGGAGTTCACGTCAGAAGAGCCTCGAGGAGGCCAAGAGATAGGAGGGCATGCCACCCTACTAGGCGCGCCCCTGTCTCCTGGGCCCCTCGAGCACCCCCCGACCGACTTCTTTCGCCTATATAAGTCCACGTACCCTAAAAACATCAACAACGAAGATAGATCGAGAGTTCCACCACCGCAAGCCTCTATAGCCACCAAAAACCTCTTGGGAGCCCGTTTCGGCACCTTGCCAGAGGGGGGATCCCTCACCGGTGGACATCTTCATCACCCCGGCGCTATCCATGACGAGGAGGGAGTAGTTCACCCTCAGGGCTGAGGGTATGTACCAGTAGCTATGTGTTTGATCTCTCTCTCTCTCTCGTGTTCTCTCTTGTGTTCCTCTATGGCACAATCTTGATGTATCGCGAGCTTTGCTATTATAGTTGGATCTTATGATGTTTCTCCCCCTCTACTCTCTTGTAATGGATTGAGTTTTCCCTTTGAAGTTATCTTATCGGATTGAGTCTTTAATGATTTGAGAACACTTGATGTATGTCTTGCCGTGCTTATTTGTGGTGACAATGGGATATCATGTGCCACTTGATGTATGTTTTGGTGACCAACTTGCAGGTTCCGCCCATGAACCTCTGCATAGGGGTTGGCACACGTTTTCGTCTTGACTCTCCGATAGAAACTTTGGGGCACTCTTTGAAGTATTTTGTGTTGGTTGAATAGATGAATCTGAGATTGTGTGATGCATATCGTATAATCATGCCCACGGATACTTGAGGTGATAATGGAGTATCTAGGTGACATTAGGGTTTTGGTTGATTTGTGTCTTAAGGAGTTATTCTAGTATGAACTCTATGATAGATTGAGCGGAAAGAATAGCTTCATGTTATTTTACTACGAACTCTTGAATAGATAGAACAGAAAGGATAACTTTGAGGTGGTTTCGTACCCTACCATAATCTCTTCGTTTGTTCTCCTCTATTAGTGGCATTGGAGTGACTCTTTGTTGCATGTTGAGGGATTGTTATATTATCTCTCTATGTTATTATTGTTGAGAGAACTTGCACTAGTGAAAGTATGAACCCTAGGCCTTGTTTCCTATCATCGCAATACCGTTTACGCTCACTTTTATCATTAGTTACCTTGCTGTTTTTATATTTTCAGATTACAAAAACCTTTATCTACCATCCATATTGCACTTGTATCACCATCTCTTCGCCGAACTAGTGCAGCTATACAATTTACCGTTGTATTGGGTGTGTTGGGGACACAAGAGACTCTTTGTTATTTGGTTGCAGGGTTGTTTGAGAGAGACAATATTCATCCTACGCCTCCTATGGATTGATAAACCTTAGGTCATCCACTTGATGGAAATTTGCTACTGTCCTACAAACCCATGCACTTGCAGGCCCAACAACGTCTACAAGAAGAAGGTTGTGTAGTAGACATCAGACACCAGTACTCAGATTGTCCTTCACCATTGCGATAGTCCTGACGTGCTCTATCCAGTGCACTCCTCCGCCACTGCCTCCACAACCCGAGTCGCCCTCGCCGCAGAGGTCAACCTTTGGCATGCTCATTTGGGACACCCAAACCCCACCACTTTACGTCAAATTCTTAAGAGTTTTTCATTCTCGTGCAATAAGATCAACAACCATACTTGTGAGGCTTGTCGTCTTGGCAAGCACGTTCGTCTTCCGTTTAGCGCATTTACAGCTATTTCCACTTTTCTGTTTCAGTTATCGCATAGTGATACTTGGACATCCCTGGTTGCAAGCAACACAGGCTACCTATACTATTTGGTGATCTTAGATGATTTCTCTCATTATTAGTGGACATTTCCTCTTCGTCGCAAGTCGACACCATTGCCACACTCACCGCCTTTTATTCCTATGTTACCACACAGTTTGGTCGTCCTATCCTTGCATTACAAACTAACAACAGAAAAGAATTTGACAATGTCGCTGTTCGTAACCTTCTAGCCTCCCATTACACTATCTTCCGCCTCACTTGTCCCTACACGTCCCAACAAAATGGTCATGCCGAGCGTATCCTTCGCACTCTTAAGGACTGATCCACACGTTGCTCTTTCACTCTAACGTGCCTCCCTGGTTTTGGCCGAATGCTCTCGCCACCGTCACCCTCCTCATCAACATCCGCCCATGTCGCCCACGCTGGAACTATGCCCCTCACCATATCCTCTTTGGTGCGCCCCCATCTTATGATGGACTTCGTATCTTTGGTTGTCTCTGCTATCCTAGCATCACCGCCACTACACCTCATAAGCTTGCACCTTGCTCCGTCGCTTACATCATCCTTGTCTCACATTGTTTATTCACCTCCTGACATGTTTACTTTGATGAGAAGGTATTTCCCTTTCAGCAGCAGGTACCTCTCGCCACCCGGCCGACGGCCCTTTGGTGACCCCGTCAGGTGGACGGCCCCGCTCGGCTCTTGGACCGCCTCCGGGGTTTGGCGGTTCTCGCCCCGTGGGATGAGCTGCGCTGTAACATCCCAATTTTCAATTAGGATGTTATACATAGATCATCATATGCATATCATATTTATTCTTGCATTTTGTTGTGATCCTGAAAATCTTAAGCAACTCAAGAACCCAAGGAGAGAGTTGGAGGTTTCACAAAATTCATATTTGAATTTATTTCAAATTTGAAGAGAGGATCATTTTGATTTTAATATTTTTCTCTTCAATTATTTCCAATATTAAAAATATAGGAGAGAAGATAAAATGACTTCTTCAACCAGGAGAAATATTGGGGAAAGAATTTTAAATCAAATTATAACTTTATTGGTATTTTATTTGCTCTTTTATTTGAATTAGAAAAATATTGCATTTTTAAAAATTGCATCTTAGTCCAGAAAAATGTTCATCTCGCCACCAGGTTTGGACGGTGAAAATTGTTTCTGGAAATTTTAGAATTTTTTAATATTTATTAAGGATTTCTCCTTCGTGGCAAAATTATATAAAAAAAAGGTTCGGACCGACTGGACCGAAGCCTAGCCAGCCCAGCGCGTCGCCCGCCTCGTCCCTGAGCGCGGGACGGACTCCCGCCGCCGCACACCGCCGAGTCTGGCTCGGCCACGCCCTGCTGCCGCCTTACCCCGCCCCCTCCTCCAAGTCGCCCTCCCCCCGAGGACCTTTAAAAGCCGAGCTGCCCCGCCGCCTCTCGCCACCTCAAGCCACAGCCGCCGCCGCCAATCCCGAGCACCGCCGCCGCCACATCTTGCCTCCGCCGCAGTGCTGCTGCTGTCGCATCATCGCCGCCGCACCCCGCCGACGCCCGTGCTGGTGCCCAAGCCGCCGTCCGCCGCCGCCGAGCCGTTGGCCGACGCCGTTGAACCGGTAAGAACCGGTCGGTTTATTTCGGTTCGGTCGATTAGATCGGTTTATTTATTTTTGTTTACTTAGATAACGAACGTTCGTTCGTTCGTTTTAACGGATGGTATTCGTTAGATTTGTTCTATTAGCGAACGTTCGCGCCGTAGATTTGTTCTATTTTTGGCCAGGGACCTATTGACCAATAGTTTTATCACGATTTAGCCCCTAATCTTAAAACTAGCGTAACTTTTTAACCGTTTATCCAAATTAGATGAAACCAGCGCCTAAATCTTCGTATCGTTCTGTTCTTTCCAGTTAACCAACTTGAACATGATTTTGGTATTGTAAAATTTGAGTTTAGATCAGATTAGTAGACGATCTTGTTTGGTTCGTATGTTGAGATCCTTTTCTCCGTTTGAGTAGTTTATTTTTGCAGATCTTAGTTAATCACATGTACCTATTGTTAAGCTCTAATCCATATGATAATAACGCTGTTAGGTTTTACTTTTGCTAGTCTAAGCCATTTGCTTGTTTCGTGTTTGATTTGGATCTTTTCTCAGTTTTCTTGTTGTTTCGTTTGAATGATTGCTTATGTATGCTACTGTTTGTCTACACTAGATTACCCGGAGTGCGAACCTTGTTACTATGAATTCTAGAGTTTGCAGATCGTCAACAAATCAAGTTACACTTTGATCATACTCTTCTATACCCAGTTTTTACTATGCATTAGTATTGCTCCTCAAATATTTGCATGAGTAGGATTGGGAACATGTGGTCTGGTTGTAGTGCTTGAGGTAGGAACCTAATCCCTTTTCATCACCCTGGGAGTATACGTTATGCTCATTTATTGCTTAGCCATGCTCGTAGACGGGGATTGGATCGTGATTTTCACATGGAAGTTTGAGAGTTATTAATCATGGATAACATTAAGGTGGCAACTTTAATATACATCTAGGTGGATTGGTTGAGGCACCTGGGGAACCCAGTGTTGCCTGTTTAAGGAAATCCCAGAGTACCCGTGTGATTTTTCCTTCGGTTCGCCACCCAGGCTCAAAGGGATCATAAGATTATTCATGCTAGAAACTTCCGTGTGCAGCCACAAGGCATTATGGGCTCTGGCATAGTTGAGTAAGTTGCGTGAGATCTTTAAGAGGTGGACTAGCAGATGTAGGGGAAGTAGGTGTACTAGTCCGACCGGAGTAGAGAGTAAGTGCTTCAGAAAGACTATGTCTCGATCATCTGATCATGGATGCGGTCGAGTCTTGTGGGTAAAAGTGCGCAAACCTCTACAGAGTGTATAAACTAATCATGGTTAGCTGTGTCCCCGGTTATGGACATCTTGAGTATCTGGTACTTGAGTTATTGATTTGATTCCATCACTTTACTTAATGAAATTTATTGGGTTAATGATGATACTTTTAATTGGGATTTGGGTTGGGGTTACCTTCTCAAATATTGGGCAACTTGGGAGTAGTTAAATAAATTTATTCCTTTGATGTAGGCAAAAACAAGCTTTATGCAAAACAATAAACTTACAGCCTCCACCAGCCAAATATTGCATGTAGATATAGTTCTTGCATTTCATTGCTTTACAGCGTAACTCTGCCAGCATATTCAATGTGCTGACCTACACGGCTGCAATGTCTCATGTTGCAGACTACTCAAACGATGAATAAGGTGCGATAGGTCATTGTTTTGCACTCAGTTATACCGTTGGAGTTGATGGACTCATTTACCCTCGAAGCTTCCGCAGTTATTTAGTTTAGATGGCCTTCAGCCATGATATTTTGTGTAATCATACTCTTTATGAGGACTCGATGTAATAAGTGTGTGATTGAACTCTGTTATAATTTCTTGAGTATTGTGTGTGTCAGTATTACTGATCCAGGGATGATACTGATGCACAGAGACTTTGGTCCATTCGGATCGTGGTCGCTACAAGATGGTGTCAGAGCACACGCTGACTGTAGGACGCGACCACTAGAATAAGCCACACGATTTCTCTTCTCTGCTCATTTCTAATTCTCCTCTACTGCTACTCTATAGGTGGCCACTACTAGGGAAAACCCTAGCAGTAGCGCTGGTTTTGTGCTCACTAGTAGCGCGGGTAGGCGCGCTACTAATAAGGCGCTACAGCTATTGCTTAGCAGTAACGCGTGCCCGCACGCGCTACTGCTAGGACAAATAGCTGCATCGTTTGTTCACTCCCACTCTACTGCTAATGTAACTACTGGCAGCGTGTTTTCTCTCCATCGCTACTAGTATTCTTTGTTTATTTTTTTATTTTTAGTGTATTTATGCGCCATCGTACAAATATTGGTAGAATACCAGTTATGAGGTTTACATCATTATGTCCATAACAGTGTGTCAAATGAAGGTGGATTAGGTTCAAGTGGAGGCAATATGTGGTGCATGTCAAAAGTATACTACTAATCCAAACTTGATCTAGTTTGGACTAGTAGTACTTTCGATGTGCACCACATGTTGCCTCCACTTGAATCTAATCCGCCATCACAAGCTATTAAATCATCATCATAGTCATTACCACCAACAATATTTATTTAATCACCACTAACACTAGCTAATAATAATCATCATAGTCATTACCACCAACACTAGCTATTTTATCATCATAGTAATAGTGTAGCACATCATCATCCTCAAACTCATTTCTAGCTAGCTAATCACTCCTGCTGCTCTCTCTTAGGTAAAATAACATAAAACATGTATAGCTCTCCTCCTTGATCAAGTTGGAGCATGCAGATGAACCTGTCTCCTAATCATGGGTAGCGCATCTGTTTGCCGCCCCTAGTACTTCTCTGCGCTCCCCCATCACATATTTGGTCTAGTCTTGCACTATTAAGCATCCGTCGCTAATCTTGAATGCACTAAAGTAATCTGTAGGATATCTTGGCCGTAAGATGATAATACTCACGGTACCTTTAGTCTCGATCCCATAAGGCACAACATTCATCGGGAGTCCCTGTTGAAGAACATCGTATGGTAACATACTTAGCAATGAAGTTTAGCTTCAAAAATAATGTATGGAAAAGATGCACTGAGGACAAATAGTAAAAATCTTACCATCCTTCCTAAATAGATGTGACCGTAGATCATTACGAACACTATTGGTCGCACGTTTTCAGTACTAACATTTCTAAATGCAGGAAGAAAATTTGTCTTCAGCCATGAAACATAATGACTGAGCTCCTCGCAGTTGAGTTCAGCCCCGGCACAGTATACGGTCCTGTCTATCAAGCGCTGGACATGTTTGCCTGCATCGAAATAAGCTGACAATACAAATTAGTTGTCAACTATTTTTGAATAAACAATATGAAAGACATAAATATTCAGAAACTTACATAATGGTATAACTGGAGGCGTCTGCACATCGACCCAGATGTCGGTATTACCTTCAATATCATCTTCCGGACGAATATCAAAGGTGATAACCATATCAGGCTCAAATGCATAAGTCTTGCATAGTGCTCGCCATGTTTTGCATCCAAAATAGGTGTAGTCGTCTGAATTGTATAATTTTACGTTGAAAATATAACCATGCTCGGTCTTCAAGTAAAAATTCTTTTCCTCCATAGTACGACTGAAACCTATCTTATCCAATACAAAAACTCTTGCATGGCAGGGGATACGCTAGTAGAATAGTAAAAAAAAAGACTTGTCATGCTTAATGTCATGCTTAAATTATAAGTTCAAGCAAATGAAGCAAATGTCAAGCTTAATTACGAAAACAGACTTGTCGTTGTGACTTACTGTGTCCACTTCAAAGTTCTCGTCCAGCTTGATGCTGAAGCGCCTATCATCATCTAAGAAGATTCCGTCACACAGGCCGCGCTCGTCTTCGCAGTATTTGCAAATACCGAAATCCTTTTCGTCGTCAGACATTTCCTATGTTCATAGTTAAAACATTAATTGAAAATTGATCGAAGACAACTACCAGGATACTCAACACACAAACCCGGGGCACTCAATATTTCCTACATATTCTGGCACAAGTCATGCCAAAATTCATGGAAAAATTCGGCATGACCTTTGCTAAAGTAGGACATATCGAGCGCGTGAAATTTGCCGGAACAGAAATGAATCAACACTCCAACAAAACATAGGCCACTTGGAGGTGTAGCCTGCAAACATGACCGGCCACTTGGATATTGAGCAACACAAGATATACATTTCAAAATATCTTATAGGACTCAAATTAGCATGCATTCAATAAGCAAAAATAAATCATCTCATGCGTCCGTACATCGTCGAATATTATCACTAATACATCACGAATAGTGTCATAAATATAACATCACTAATACAACTAAAACCCTAGCACACGACGGGTATCGGCGCGGGCGGTGGACACCCACAGAGAAGGAAACATCACGGGATCATAGCTCCAGTGAGATCCCTGGAGAACCTGCCAGGTATTGGAGAACCTGTGCTGCAACGCAAACAAGTAGTGACGGACGTGCGCGTCCTCCTCACTGAGACGGTGACGCACCACCTCCACGGAGTCCTCGAGCCTCTGGACCATCACTGGCCCATGCGACCGCCACCAAAGAATGTTCGGGTCAATGACAGGCTGGCTCCTCACCAACCTGCGCCCCCCGGTAGGTAGCGCCTCCAAGTACCACCCTGGCGGAGCCTAGTCCTGGACATGGCCCATCTGGTCAAGCAGGTGTTGTCCTCCGCCGACTCGACAATGAGGATGCGGGATAGGCATCGTCCACGTCGAGGCGGGAAAAATTGCTTTAACTAAAAAATAGCAACAAGTTCTTACTAACTAGTTCTATTAATTCAACTAGTTCTTACTAAAAATAAACTTACTATAAATAAAAATATTCTAGTACCTAATTAGTACCTAGTTCTTACTAACTAATTAGTACCTAGGAACTACTGCCCTAATTACCATCTAATTTGATGAACCTATAGGGGTGGAAAGTGGTAGCGGATATTCCAATTATCCAACTATAAAGTGAAATAAGTGGTCAAATTTTACTCGTTTTATGATTCATCTTAGAAATTTGATTTGTTTCCACCCTTACATGAACCCTAACTCATTTGAGCCGCATCCGCATCCGATTTGTTGCCACTCTTACATGAACCCTAACTAATTTGATGCAACTAAAATATAAAGAAACCCTAGGCAGAGGTAGGGGAGAGGGAGGAGCAGGCGTGCTCACTTCGGGTGCCTGCGACGAGGGAGGGGCAGGGCGCCGTCGAGGTCAGGGTCGGGGCTCGGGCGTGCGGTGGATGGCGGCGTTGAGGTCGGGGTCGAGGCGGCGTCCGGGGCAGCGTTGAGGTCGGGGGCGGGGGCGGCATTGAATCTGGGGTCGAGGCGGCGTAGAGGGTGTGCGGAGAGCGCGCGGCGACTGACGGGCGACGGCGGCGGTTAGAGTGGAGAGTTGGATTTGGGGGAAGTGGCCGTGGGGAAGGACGAACCCCGTGGTTAAGTCAGAAGTAGCAGTAGCGCGTTCCAGGAAGAGCGTTGCTGCTATGTTAGCTACAACGCGTTCTGGGATACACGCTACTGCTACTCCTTTCTCTTTTTTCCCGTTTTTCATTAAGTTTTCTTCACATTTTACTTTTTTCCTTTCACCTTATTCTATTTCTTTCATTTCCAATTACCTTTCTATTTTCTTTCCATTTAAGTTTATATCCTTTAGCAGTAGCGAGTTTAGATTAAAACGCGCTGCTAAAAATAAAGTAGCGGTAGCGCGGTTCGTTATAGGTCACTACTACTATGTGTAGCCTATCGGCTAAGCCGTGGGAATTTTAGTAGTAACGTGTTTAGAGCAAGACGCGCTACTACTAGAACTTTATCTGTAGCGCGGTTTGCTCAGGCGTGCTACTGCTACTTAGCACCAGCGTGCTTTTCTGACCCTCGCTACTGCTAAAGTTCTATGTATAAGGTTTTCCCTAGTAGTGGGCAGATCCCAGGAACAAGTTCACTCAGCCGGATGACGACACCCCTTTCGGATGACACTTGAAGGAAGTCACTATGTACCTGAACATCAGACTAGCAAGCTTCACGGGGACTTTCTCTACATATATACCAGAAGATGAGCGCTGGAAGATCAAAGTCTGGGTACCTGGGAGGACATTTGCACCCACAATGGAGCCTATTGATTTCTACATGGATGCACCAAGCTGGAGTATAGGAAAGAGCATGGCAGCCCATATCACCTTTGGACGCATATGTGAAGTGTATCACAAGGAGCTGGAGAACACCATTTATCAGATATGTGGCCATCGAGATGAAAAATGGGAGATGATTCGTACCAGGAGGGATGGATCAGTTGCAGCTTACATTAAAGAGATGGGAGATCATATTCGTCGACAAGAGAATCAAAAAATTATCCACATGAAGAAGATCAAGAAGCTGATGAAGAGAAACAACGAGCTAGAAGAGGAACTCAAGTCTACACGCGATGGATATGAGGAAGAGATTTCAGTACTACCGGAGAAGCACGAAGATCTGAAGAGGAAGCTAGGACTACCAGTGGAGAATCACGAGCGAGAACCAGCCAAGGAGATCCGTTCGGAGGACTACATCATCCTGGACGACACCGACACGGATAGCGATACAAGTGATGACAGTGAAGACGACTATGTTGACGAAGCTGGAGCAGATATTATGGAGTCTTCCTCTGATGAAAATTTCTAGATGACCACCATGTAACAAGTAGTATTCCTCCAAGTAGTTAGCAACGATCGAGTTTGTAATCATAGGTTAGATCTTTTTTGTGAATTTTGTGTGCTATTGATTGAAGTGAATTTATTGTGTTTCTCTCATGAGCATATGGGTAGTGAATCTCTCTTAGACCCCAATTCTATTCTGTTTTCTCACCCCTTCTAACCCATCAGATGCCTCCGAGACGTGACAATGGATTTGCATTCCCACCGGAGCTCACTCAGTTGATCCAGCAGCAGAATGCCTTGATGCAGATACTAGTTCAGAACTAGAACCAAGACACCACCACCACCACCACCACCACCACCACCACCACCACCAACAACAACAACAACAACAACAACAACCCACCACCACCACCCCCTGTTGACCACCTAGCCCGTTTTCTAAGGTTGAATCCGCCGGTGTTCTCTAGTAGCACCGAGCCGATAGTTGTAGATGATTGGCTCCACAAGATTGGAAGAGAGCTGACCACTGCAGAATGCACAGATGCGGAGAGAGTGCGCTTTGCCGCACATCAGCTTGATGGACCCGCAACATCTTGGTGGGAGAATTTCACCGCCACATACCCCATTGACACTATTACATGGGATCAGTTTCAGCAGGCTTTCCGCACTGCCCATGTTTCAGCAGGAGCTATGAGCATGAAGAAGCGCGAGTTCTGCAACTTGTGCCAAGGAGGGCGTACAGTGGTCCAGTATGTGGATGAGTTTAGCAAGTTAGCACGCTATGCCCCAAATGATGTAGCCGTAGATGCCGCTAAGCAGGAGAAGTTTGTTGAGGGACTCAATGATGAGCTGAGCATGCAGTTGATGGTGGCATGTTTCAACAACTACCAGGAGTTGGTAGACAGAGCCCTCATGATTGAAGGGCAAGCAGTAACAGATTGATAACCGCAAGAGGAAGTATGGACAGGGGAGGTACACTTCAGGAGCTCAGCAGAAGCCCCACTATTCCCCGTACTCGGGAGGACATACCCACAACCATGGAGGCCATAACCATGGAGGACATACGCACAATGGAGCAAGTTCGCACAACCATAGTGTCCCCAAGAATGGCAATGGGAATGGAGGAAGCAACAGCCAGAACCGTTCCAACCCCACAATGCCAGCCAAGAGGGATCTAAGCCACATTACATGTTTCAAGTGCCAGAAGGCCGGACATTATGCCACTGAATGTCCTGAAGTGAAGAATGGAAATGGCAATGGAGTTTCCGCAAAGAAGCCCAACCCCTTCACCAAAGGTCAGGTGAACCACGCCAGTGTGGAGGAGATTGAGGAACAACCTGACGCAGTTGTTGGTAAGTTTTCGATTAATGCATTTACCGAACTTGTTCTTTTGATACTGGTGCATCACATTCATACATATCAAGGGGATTTGTGGATAAGTATAACCTACCAACCGTAGCCCTTAAGTCACCTATGTTAGTAAGTTCCCCATGAGCGGAGTATATGGCTAGTAGGGGATACTATCAGTTTCCACTAACCATAGGTAGACAAGTTTTCCCCACCGACCTGATTGTTCTGTAGTCACAAGGATTGGATGTGATACTAGGCATGGATTGGCTATCCAAGTTTGAAGGAAACATCGATTGCGCTAGTAAATCAATTCTTCTAACCACCCCAGAGGAAAAAGGATCAAGTATGTACCCCGGCATGTGCCGAGGAGAACTCAGGTGAATTCCTTATCAGGAGTTGTTTAGGAGGAAGTACCAGCGGTGTAGGATTATCCTGACGTATTTCCAGAAGAGTTACCAGGCATGCAACTGGATCGAGACATTGAGTTTTTAATTGAGCTATTGCCAGGCACCGGACCTATATCAAAGAGACCGTATCGGATGCCCGCAAAATATCTGGAGGAAATTAAGACGCGGATAAAGGAGTTACTGGAGAAAGGTTACATTCGACCAAGCTCATCACCCTGGGGAGCCCCAGTGCTTCTAGTGGAGAAGAAGGATGGATCTTTGAGGATGGTTGTTGATTATCGTGCGCTCAATGAGGTAACGATCAAGAACAAATACCCTCTGCTGATGATTAATGATTTGTTTGACCAGTTGCAAGGAACTAACGTTTTCTCAAAGACTGATCTTCAATTAGGTTATCACCAATTGAAGATCCGAGAGCAGGATATACCTAGACGGCCTTTACCACAAGGTATGGGTTATACGAGTATACCGTTATGTCATTTGGTTTGACTAACACACCTGCCTATTTCATGAATATGATGAACAAAGTGTTTACGGAGTTTTTGCATAAGTTCGTCATGGTGTTCATTGATGATATATTGGTCTACTCGAAGAATGAAGAAGAGCATAAGGAGCATTTGCGTTTGGTTCTAGAGAAGCTCAGGAAACATCAGTTGTATGCCAAGTTCAGCAAGTGTGAGTTTTGGTTAAAGGAAGTTGGATTTCTGGAACATGTTATATCCGGAGAAGGAATAGTAGTAGACCCTACCAAGGTTGCTTCTTTCACTAAATGGTTGGCACCCACATCAGTTGGAGAGATCAAGAGTTTTCTTGGACTCACAGTTTATTATTGGAGGTTTATTAAGAATTTCTCCAAGATTGCAAAACCCATGACAGAGTTATTGAAGAAAGACACCAAGTTTAAATGGACTGAGGATTGTGAGGCCAGTTTTCAAGAATTGAAGAAACATTTGGTTACAGCCCCAGTGCTGATTCTCCCAAACCAACGTAAGGATTACCAGGTATATTGCGACGCTTCACGTCGAGGACTTGGAGGTGTACTTATGTAGGAAGGAAGAGTTGTTTCATATGCCTCACGACAACTTTGACCTCATGAGTTGAATTATGCTACGCATGATTTGGAGTTAGAAGCCATAGTGCATGCACTGAAGACATGGAGACATTTTCTCATTGGAAACCACTGTGATGTATACATGGATCATAAGAGTTGGAAATAAATCTTCACGCAGAAGGAGTTGAACCTCATGCAAAGGAGATGGTTGGAGCTCATAAAGGATTACGATATGAGATTGCATTACCATCTCGGAAAGGCCAATGTCGTAGCAGATGCGTTGATCCGCAAGAGTTATGTTAACACGCTCATAACCGGAGGACTACCTAAGGAGTTAGCATATGATCTTCGAGAGCTATGCTTGGAGATAGTTCCGAGAGGTTATGTTGCAGCATTGGAAATTCATTCCACTTTGATGGGTAAGATCAGAGAAGCCCAGAAGACTGGCAAGGAGATTGTCGAGATAAAGGAAAGGATGAGTAAAGGAAAGGCTGAAGGATTTCGTGAGGATGAGCACGACACCTTATGGTTTGAAGGTCGCATTTATGTGCCTAATGACCGCGAGGTTAGGAAGTTGATTCTGCAGGAGGCCCATGATTTGCCGTACTCAATTCACCCAGGCAACATTAAGATATATCTGGATTTGAAGGAAAGTTTCTGGTGGACAGGAATGAAGAAGGATATTGCCGAAGATGTAGCAGTCTATGATGTATGTCAGAGAGTCAAGGTAGAGCACCAGAAGCCATCAAGATTGCTACAGCCGTTGCCGATACCCGAATGGAAGTGGGATAAACTAGGAATGGATTTTATCACCGGATTACCAAGGACTCGTTCCGTCTATGACTCTATCTGGGTTGTAGTCGATTGATTGATGAAAGTACCACATTTCATGCCAGTGAAGACAACTTATACGAGTGCTAAGTTGGAAAAGATATACATGACCAGGATCGTATGTCTGCATGGAGTTCCGAGGACCATTGTATCAGATAGAGGAACCCAGTTTTCTTCAAAGTTTTGGAATCAGTTGCATGAAACTTTGGGTACCAGACTAGAGTTCAGTACAACTTTTCATCCACAGATAGATGGATAGACCGAGAGAGTTAATCAGATTCTTGAAGACTTGTTGAGAGCTTGTGCGCTAGATTATGGATCTAGCTGGGATGATAATTTGCCATATGTAGAGTTCTCTTATAACAACAGTTATCAAGCCAGTTTGAAGATGACCCCTTTCGAAGCCTTGTACGGAAGGAGGTGCAGGACACCGTTATCGTGGGACGAAGTTGGAGATCGATAGTTGTTCGGACCAGACTTAATCAAAGACTCTAAAGAAACAGTTAAGTTGATTTGCGACAGACTTAAGGTAGCCCAGTCCAGATAGAAGAGTTATGCGGATACTAAATGCAAGGAGATAGTTTACGAAGTCGGAGACAGAGCATATCTTCGTGTGTCCCCACTTCGAGGAGTTAAACGTTTTGAAGTCAAGGGAAAGCTAGCACCATGTTTTGTGGGACCATACAGAGTTTTGGAACGCATGGGAGAAGTTGCATACAAGCTGGAATTGCTAGAAGGATTATCAGGAGTTCATGATGTGTTTCGTGTTTTTTCAGTTGAAGAAGTGCCACGCAGAGATGGTTGATATTCCTATAAGAGGTACAGTGCCATGGGAAGCAATTCAGTTAGACAGTGATTTGACCTATGAAGAGAAGCCAGTTAATATTCTCGAGTTTTCCAGTCGAGTTACTCGCAGCAAGGTTATCAAGTTTTGCAAAGTTCAGTGGAGCCACCATACCGAGGAGGAAGCCACCTGGGAGCGAGAATTAGACCTCCGCAAGGACCACCCAAACCTTTTTGCTGACCAACCCAAATCTTGAGGTCGAGATTCATCTTAAGGGGGGTAGGTTTGTAACATCCCAATTTTCAATTCGGATGTTATACATAGATCATTATATGCATATCATATTTATTCTTGCATTTTGTTGTGATCCTGGAAATCTTAAGCAACTCAAGGACTCAAGGAGAGAGTTGGAGGTTTCACAAAATTCATATTTGAATTTATTTCAAATTTGAAGAGAAGGTCATTTTGATTTTAATATTTTTCTCTCCAATTATTTCCAATATTAAAAATATATGAGAGAAGATAATATGACTTCTTCAACCAGGAGAAATATTGGAGAAAGAATTTTAAAATCAAATTATTACTTTATTGGTATTTTATTTGCTACTTTATTTGAATTAGAAAAATACTGCATTTTTGAAAATTGCATCTTAGTCCAGAAAAATGTTCATCTTGTCCTAAATATTAGGTTTGGACGGTGAAAATTGTTTTTGGGATTTTTAGAATTTTTTAATATTTATTTAGGATTTTTCCTTCGCGGCAAATTGTTTTAAAAAAAAGTTCAGACCGACTGCGCCGAAGCCCAGCCGGCCCAGCAAGCCGGCCGCCTCGTCCCCGAGTGCGGGATGGACTCCCGCCGCCGCACGCCGCCGAGTCCGGCTCAGCCACGCCCCTCGCCGCCTTACCCCGCCCCCTCCTCCAAGCTGCCCTCCTCCGGAGGCCCTTTAAAAGCCAAGCCGCCCCACCGCCTCTCGCCACCTCAAGTCGTAGCCGCCGTCGCATCTGTCCTCCTCCGCCGCCGTCGCCCCGCGCTGCTGCTGCCTCGTCATCCCCGTCACCGCCACACCCCGCCGATGCAAGTGCTGCCGCCTAAGACGCCGTCCACCGCCGCCGAGCCGCCGTTCGCCGACGCCGTCGAACCGGTAAGAACCAGTCGGTTCTCGATTCATTTCGGTTTGGTAGATTAGATCGGTTTATTTATTTTTATTTACTTAGATAACGAACGTTCATTCGTTTTAATGGACGATATTCGTTAGATTTGTTTTGTTAGCGAACACTCGCGGCGTAGGTTTTTCTTTCTAGTTTATTTTCGGCTAGGGACCTATCCGCGAATAGTTTTATCGTGATTTAGCCCCTGATCTTAAAACTACCATAACTTTTTACTCGTTTATCCAAATTAGAGGAAACCAGCGCCTAAATTTTAGTATCATTCTGCTCTTTCTAGTTAACCAACTTGAACATGATTTTGGTATAGTAAAATGTGAATTTAGATCAGATTAGTAAACGATCTTATTTCGTTCGTATGTTGAGATTCGTTTCTCCGTTTGAGTTGTTTATTTTTGCAAATCGTAGTTAATCACATGTACCTACCGTTAAGATCTAATCCACATGATAATAACATTGTTAGGTTTTACTTTTGCTAGTCTAAGCCATTTGCTTGTTTCGTGTTTGATTTGGATCTTTTCTCAGTTTTCTTGTTGTTTCGTTTGAGTGATTGCTTATGTATGCTACTGTTTGTCTACACTAGGTTACCCGAAGTGTGAAGCTTGTTACTATGAATCTCTAAAGCTTGGAGATCGTCAGCAAGGCAAGTTACACTTTGATCATACTCTTCTATACCCAGTTTTTACTATGCATTAGTATTGCTCCTCAAATATTTGCATGAGTAGGATTGGGAACATGTGGTCTGGTTGTAGTGCTTGAGGTAGGAACCTAATACCTTTTGATCACCCCGGGAATATACGTTATGCTTATTTATTGCTTAGCCATGCTTGTAGACGGGGATTGGATCGTGATTTTCACATGGAAGTTTGAGAGTTATTAATCATGGATAACATTAAGGTGGCAACTTTAATATACATCTAGGTGGATTGGTTGAGGCACCCGGGGAACCCAGTGTTGCCTGCTTAAGGAAATTCCGGAGTACCCGTGTGATTTTTCCTTTGGTTCGCCACCCAAGCTCAAAGGGATCATAAGATTATTCATGCTAGAAACTTCCGTGTGCAGCCACAAGGCATTATGGGCTCTGACATAGTTGAGTAAGTTGCGTGAGCTCTTGAAGAGGTGGACTAGCAAATGTAGGGGAAAGTAGGTGTACCGGTCCGCCCGGAGTAGAGAGTAAGTGCTTCAGAAAGACTATGTCTCGATCATCCGATCATGAATGCGGTCGAGTCTTGTGGGGAAAAGTGTGCAAACCTCTGCAGAGTGTATAAACTAATCATGGTTAGCCGTGTCCCCAGTTATGGACATCTTGAGTATCTGGTAATTGAATTATTGATTTGATCCCATCACTTTACTTAATGAAATTTATTGGGTTAACGATGATACTTTTAATTGGGATTTGAGTTGGGGTTACCTTCTCAAATATTGGACAACTTGGGAGTAGTTAAATAAATTTATTCCTTTGATCTAGGCAAAAACTAGCTTTATGCAAAACCATAAACTTACAGCCTCCACCAGCCAAATATTGCATGTAGATATAGTTCTTGCATTTCATTGCTTTACAGTGTAACTCTGCCAGCATATTCAATGTGCTGACGTACACGGCTAAAACATCTCATGTTGCAGACTACTCAGACGACGAATAAGGTGCGATAGGTCGTTGTTTTGCACTCAGCTATGCCGTTGGAGTTGATGGACTCATTTACCCTTGAAGCTTCCGCCGTTATTTAGTTTAGATGGCCTTCAGCCATGATGTTTTGTGTAATCATACTCTTTATGAGGACTCATGTATTAAGTGTGTGATTTATAATTCCTCGAGTACTGTGCGTGTCAGCATTACCGATCTAGGGATGACACTAATGCACAGAGATTTTGGTCCATTCCTAGCGCCCCCACGATGCCCCTTCTTGTCCGCCTCGGGCGCGGCCCCCTCGCCAGCGTATTCTCCAGCCGTCTCGCCGTCCGCCTCGCCGGCCTTGGCTGCCCCCTCGCCGGCCTTGGCTGCCCCCTCGCCAGCTGCTGGCTCGGCCGTTGCAGCCGGCTCGCCCGCCGCCGCCGTCTCGGCCACTGCCGCAGGCCCTGCTGCCGCCACAGGCCCCGCTGCCGCTATTGCCCCGCCTCTTGGCGTGATGAGTCACGCCCGGGCCGGTGTGCTCCGGTCGAGCATGCGCTACTCCTCCGATGAGTATGTGTGTGCCGCCTCGACTTCAATGCTGTCACCCATCCCGAGCTCCACTTGCGCTGCCTTTCAGGTTCCCTACTGTCTCACAGCGATGCAGGAGAAGTTCGACGCCCTGCAGTGCAACCGCAAGTGGCATCTTGTTCTGCGACCTCCTCGTGCCAACGTCATGACTGGAAAGTGGGTGTTCCACTACAAGACTCACCCGGATGGTTCTCTTGAGCGCTACAAGGCTCAGTGGGTGGTTCATGGATTTCGGCAGCGCGCGGGCGTGGACTTCACCGACACTTTCACCTCAGTTGTGAAACCGGGCATGATCCGCACCGTTCTATAGTTGGCGGTCTCGCGAGCCTGGCATGTGCATCAGTTGGATGTCTCCAACGCCTTCTTGCACGGTGATCTTGTCGAGCAGGTGTTCTGTGAGCAGCCCACTGGTTTCGTCAACGCGAATCATCCAGACTTCATGTGCTTGCTCTCTCGTTCTCTTTATGGGTTGAAGCAGGTGCCACAGGCTTGGTACCAGCGTATCGCAGCCTTCCTGCAGTCTCTAGGCTTTCGGTCCACTTGCTCCGGTGCCTCACTCTTTGTGTATCATCATGGAGCCGACACTACATATCTGCTGCTCTATGTCCACGACATCATCTTCATGGTGTCTGCCCCCGTGCTCCTTTAGTGGCTGACGGCTCATCTTCGTGATGAGTTCGCCCTCAAGGATTTGTGGCCTCTGCACAACTTTCTCGGCATCGACGTGGTCCGTCGAGCTGACGGCTTATTTCTGCATCAGCAGAAGTATGCCCACGAGCTTCTCGAGCATGTCGGTATGCTTAACTACAAGCCGGCTCCCACCCCCTTCTAGACGAAGGCGAAGGTCTCTGCTACGGAGGGGTCTCTCGCGTCCGATGCACCGTTCTATCACTCCATTGTTGGTGCTTTATAGTACCTGACGCTGACCCGACCAGCCCTGCAGTACGCTGTTCAGAAGATGTGCCTTGCACTCACGCGACTCTCATTGGACCTTGGTGAAGTGTATTCTCCATTAGATACGCGGCACCATGTCCTTGGGACTCACCCTGACGGCCTCCGCCTCCACCGAGCTCATCGCCTACTCAGACGCCGACTGGGCAGGCTGCCCTAACACCAGGCGCTGTGTGTCCGCCTATTGCGTCTACCTTGGGCCCTCATTGACCTCTTGGTCATTGAAGCAACAGCCCACGGTCTCCCGCTCCAGCGCTGAGGCAGAGTATCAGGCCGTGGCTAATGCCGTGGCCGAATGCTCTTGGATCCGTCAGCTGCTCCAGGAGTTGCTTCGTGATGTTCACAAGGCCACTGTTGTCTACTGCGATAACATCAGCGCGGTCTACCTCTGCGCCAACCCGGTGCACCATCGACGTATGAAGCATATTGAGCTCTATATTCACTTCGTGCGAGAGCAGGTTGCCCTTGGTCGTGTTCGGGTTCTCCATGTTCCGACGATGCAACAGTTTGCTGATGTGATGACTAAGGGATTTCCTAATTTCGTCTTCGAGGAGTTTTGGTCCAGTGTCTGTGTCTCCAGCGACGCTTTGACTGT
>NC_041389.1:632769943-632801703 GCF_002162155.2 Triticum dicoccoides
TATATATGTGTTGCATGTATCATGTGTTGAGTATATATATATGTGTGTTGCATGTATCACGTATATTGTGGCCCACCCCCTAATTGTGTATAGTTGAGATCGAGGCCTATATGTACTTATATATACGTGCACCAGCACCCAATCAATACAAAAAATATTGTATTGCCAAACCATCTTGAGGGAGTCCTGGATTAAGGGGTCCTCGGATAACCGGACTATATACTTTGACCGGACTGTTGGACTATGAAGATACAAGATAGAAGACTTCGTCCTGTGTCCGGATGGGACTCTCCTTTGCGTGGAAGGCAAGCTTGGCGATTAGGATATGTAGATTTCCTTCTCTGTAACCTACTCTGTGTAACCCTAGCCCCCTCCGGTGTCTATATAAATCGGAGGGTTTAGTGTGTAGGACAGAGGAACAACAATCATAATCATAGGCTAGCTTCTAGGGTTAGCCTCATCGATCTCGTGGTAGATCAACTCTTGTAATACTCATATCATCAAGACCAATCTAGCAGGAAGTAGGGTATTACCTCCATAGAGAGGGCCCGAACCTGGGTAAACATCGTGTCCCCCGCCTCCAGTTACCATTAGCCTTAGACACACAGTTCGGGACCCCCTACCCGAGATCCGCCGGTTTTGACACCGACATTGGTGCTTTCATTGAGAGTTCCACTGTGTCGTCATCGTAAGGCTTGATGACTCCCTCAATCATCCATAACAATGAAATCCCGGGAGAGATTTTTCTCCCCGGATAGACCTTCATATTCAGCAGCTTCGCACTGCGGCCAACTCGCTTGGCTGTCTGGAGCAGATCGATAGCTACGCCCCTGGCCATCAGTTCAGGTTTGGAAGCCTGAACCACACGACCGACATCCACGGAGACTTGATCTTCGATGGATTCAAACCCATGACCAATGCGCCCTACAGCCGCGATGATCATGACTTAGATCTGCCATCACGCGGCGATCAGAAAATCACACATGTGGCTGCCCCGGCTCTAAATCCGGAGCATATCGTGCTATCCGAGGACGGGGGGCTGGACCCCACCATGGAGGCCTCATACTCTACGACGTTGGAGACGAACACAGATTCAACCTCTATCGAGGCTTGTGTCATCGGACCCCTGTACTTGTCTCTGGATACGGGTTCCAAACCGCGTGTGTCCGCACCCTACGAGCCGGACTAGGCGCCGATCTTGGAGTTTACCTTTGTGGACATCTTTCAGCACTCGCCCTAGGGCGACGTGCTAAATTCATTAAGATCTCTCTCCTTGTTAGGAGATCCTTGGCCGAACTATCTCCGGCTTGAGTGGGTAGCGGACGATGAAGAATTTCGCCGCCCACCCACCACCCACTTGGTAGCCACTGTCGACAACTTGACCGACATGCTAGACTTCGAATCCGAAGACATCGACGGTACGAACTACGATGCGGGAGAAGAAGAGGAACCACAGCCCACAGGGCGCTAGACGGCCACCTCGTCATATGACATTTACATGGTGGATACCCCCAAAGAAGATAATGGCGAGGACAAAAAGGATACATGTGAGGATAAACCTCCCGAGAAGCAGTCGAAGCACCGACATCAGCGGCGCCACTCTAAACTACTCCACGGTAAAAATAGCAATACAGGCACATGAGATAATACCCCGGACAACGCTGAAAACAATGAAGACCTCATAGACCCAGCCGTGAAGCAGGACGAACAGGGAGACGATATACACAGTCCAGGGTCGCTGTCTTACCACAGCGATGCCGAAGACGCCACTTATCAACCCGTCTCCGAAGAAGAGTACAGTTCAGATGACGGCACATTCATCATCCCTGATACACAAGTGGAGCGAGAACGCCTCCAGCAGAGACTTATCGCCACTACTAGGAGCTTGAATAAGCAGAATCAATGACTTAAAGCCGCACAGGATATGCTCGATGACAAATGGAACGAAGTGCTTGACACTAAGGAAAAATATGGCGGTAATCGCCAAACAAAGAGCTATCCCAAACGTAAACTGCTGCCCGAATTCGACGATGAGGCTATACCGCCCATACCGCCGAATAACCGAAGGACAACCAACAGAACCGACCACCTCGTGGTCGAGACAGAGCAGCTAATAACGCCGCACACAAATCCGCACCCCCACTGCATAAAGAAAGGGAGGCAGCGACCTAGAAAAAGCAACATGATTTACGTGAAGACTTGGATAGAAGGGCTGGCATAACAAGGTCCATCTACGGGTCTCGAGACCACCAAAACAAATATGCCGGTCGCTCTCTAGTTCGGAACCAACACCGAACACTACAACCGTTGGACTCACTCCATGGCATAACCAAATACAGGGGCGCGCCGCACCCCCTGTGCTTCATCGATGAGGTGCTGGATCACGAATTTTCCAGCAGGGTTTAAACCGATAAACATCGAGGCATACAACGGAACAACAGACCCTACGGTCTGGATAGAGGACTTTATTCTTCACATCTATATGGCACGCGGAGATGATCTCCACGCCATCAAATACTTACCCCTCAAGCTCAAGGGACCAGCTCGGCACTGGCTGAAAAGCCTCCCCGAAAATTCTATAGGAAGCTGGGAGGAGCTCAAGGATGCTTTCAAGGCAAATTTTCAAGGGACCTATGTCCGACCTCCGGACACAGACGATCTAAGTCATATAACCCAACTACCCGGAGAGTCCGCCTGTAAGCTTTGGAACAGATTTCTGACCAAGAAAAACCAAATCGTCAATTGTCCGGATGTCGAAGCCTTAGCAGCTTTCAAACACATATCCGGGACGAATGGCTTACCAGACACCTCGGCCAAGAAAAGCCCAGGACAATGGCAGCCCTAACCACCCTCATGACCCGCTTTTGCACAGGCGAGGATAGCTGGTTGGCCCGTAGCAGCACCAGCGACCCAGGCACATCCAAAATCAGGGATGGCAATGGAAAACCACGACGCGATAAAAACAAACGTCGAAACAATGAAGATAGCCCAGAAAACACTGCGGTAAATGCCGGATTCGGGGGCTCCAAACCCGGTCAACGGAAAAAGACATTCAAAGGCAGCCGAGAAGGTCCATCCTGCTTAGACAAAATTCTTGACAGGCCCTGCCAGATTCATGGCACCCCCAACAAGCCAGCTAACCACACCAACAGAAAATGTTGGGTCTTTAAATAGGCCGGCAAGCTCAACGCCAAACACAAGGGGAAGGGGTCGCTAAGTCAAGACGAGGACGAGTCCCGCTAGCCGAACACAGGTGGACAGAAAAAATTCCCACCGGAGGTTAAAACAGTGAACATGATTTACGTCACTCATATCCCAAAAAGGGAGCGCAAACGCGCACTCCGAGATGTATACGCTATAGAGCCCGTCATCCCCAAATTCAACCCATGGTCGGCCTGTCCGATCACCTTTGATCGTAGGGACCATCCGACTAGTATCCGTCACGGGGGCTCGGCCTCCTTAGTGCTCGACCCGATAATCGACGGATACCACCTCACCCGAGTCCTCATGGACGGCGGCAACAGTCTCAATATGATATATCAAGACACTGTCCGCAAGATGGGGATAGACCCGTCAAGAGTTAAGCAAAGTAGCACTACCTTTAAAGGAGTGATACCATGTGCAAATGCCCGCAACAGCGGCTCCCTAATGTTGGAAGTTGTATTCGGTTATCCCGATAACTTTCAAAGCGAAGAACTAATCTTTGATATTGCTCCGTTCTGTAGCGGTCACCATTCACTACTAGGAAGAACGGCATTCGCCCGCTTCAATGCAGTCCCGCATTACGCTTATCTTAAACTTAAGATGCCCGGTCGACGTGGCATCATCACAATCAGCGGAAACACGGTGCGTTCCCTTCGAATGGAAGAATACGTCACGGCTCTAGCAGCCGAATCATGGAGTAATCTATGCAAAACGACCAACTCATCGGTTCTTGAAATCACGGACACAGTTAGATGTGTTCGGTGCACACCTAGGTGTAGCATCTCAGATAAACCTAAGCTTGATTAGCGGATATACTCGCACAAAAACAAGAGGACCGTACATGTCTCCCTATATATGTCAAATAGGCTTCCAAACCCCCTGTGTGGTGTGTGGGGCCGCACGCATATAAAAAGTCCATAGTTCGGCTTGACCCTATTCAGACTCAAAAATTATATCTTCATAGTTCTTTAGAACAAACCAATTCTACTTACGATCATACCAGATCCGGTCACTTAGTTCTTTCTTTGTTTTAGGTGACCATCACTCTTTACCCTCAAGGACACAGGCACAACGGAGATAAAGGTGCAGACGTGCAGCAGGGCCCCGTTCTAAGGTTTCTTTTAGATTAAGCCCCTCCGTAAACCTTTTTACTATCTTTTGTTGTTTTCATATCCTCCTGGCTCTTAAAATTACCGACAAGGATGTCGGCGTTATCGTCACGCCGAATAGACCTGTACCTTGAAATCCAGGGTTTCTACCAAGGGCTGTCATTCAGCCCGGTATATTTGTAAAGACCGAATACCTTCGGGAGTGTTCGGCATTGCGAGTTTGGCCTTATATGCATCACCTCCGAATCATGTCTTTAGTCAAATGTTGGGTTTGCCCGGCTCCCACGTTTTGCTACCTTATGTTCCGCACCATCGGCTAAGGAAGCACATGGATAACTACTGCGATTGTGCCCTGGTTCATCCGGGTGAGCACCTCAGTAGAGAAAGCCGAAAACTGACTATCATGATACAGTGAGAGACTGGTCAACCACTCGATGACTTAACGGAATCCTCGAGATTCCTCCGCATTAACGAAGGACCATTTCTCGGTCATGTATGTCAGCGCACCATTTTCGGATAAAATCGTGGACATACCAGGGGCTATGTAGTAGCCCCATCATCAAACTCCTATGGCTAAGTGAAAGTGTTAAAGCTTTATAGTCTGATTGCCTTGTTCGCCGCACTATCACCTCCTCAAATGGACCAAGACGTTGGATCAAGTGTGACTACGTGCGTTTGTCTGAACACCCACGCGTTATTTGCAAAGGGGTTGAAGCCGACGACTGCAATCTTTCAGGTTATATACATATATATACATAAATGGCCGCACATGAGGCACTCAAATACTTAACGGGCAAAAGTATAAATATAGCCTTTATTATCAAAAGCATTGTCTTTACAAATTCAGACACATATCATTTGAACATGATAGTCTTCGAGCACTGAGCCTCTACCAGGCGGGCACCTTCTAAGACCTCTTCAAAATAGTGCTCCAGCAGGTCTTGGCCTCCGGTCGGACCCTGTGTTGCAACACCGGTGGCCTCCATCCCCGCCCAGTACATTTTAACACGGGCGAGGGCCATCCGAGAACCCTCTATGCATGTCGACCGCTTGATAGTGGCGATGTGCGGCACAACACGAATAAATTGTTTCACCAAACCCAAATTAGTACTCGGGCTTGGTTCCCCCGGCCACAAGCAGTCCACGACAGCCTCCATGGCAAGTCCGGATAACCTATGCAGCTCGGCCCATTCGGCCAGCTGCTCGTTTAATAGCAGCGGGCGCTTTGGCGTGCTGAACTGCGATCAGAACAGTCCTTCCACTTCATGATCTTCTTGGTGCTGGAAGAACTGCGTCGCATCAGTAGCACTCTTTGACAAGACTAAATACGCGTAGTGAGAACTCCACAATTGATCAAGAGGGGCATACTTCGAATCGCTGAACTTAGTTCGCAATAAAGAGGGCTTCCCAGCCGCGATCTTGCAGGCTTGCCGGAGCTCCTCCCGAGCTGCTCTGATCTCAGATCGAGTCTCTTTTTCCATCTGCAAGGCCATTTTCAGGTCCTCCGTTTTTTCCTGGCTCTCCTTCTGGAGCAGCTCATAACGATTAGTGGCATCCTTCAGCTCAAGAGCCATATTGGCTATTTTTTCCTCACTTCGGTGGTGAGCACCCTGTTCGGCTTTCAATTCACTAGCTGCCTTTTCGGCAGCCGCGTCGCTTACTCTGGCTTGCTCCTTAGCACGCACAAGCTCAGCCCGAAGAGTCTCCACGACGGCCGTACCATCTGCAGTCAAAGGCATATGGTAAGTCTCAGCGTCATACTGTTATACATACCTACTGACCACCCGGAAGACACACCTTGCGCCACATCAAGACGCTTATGCATGAGCGTGATGTCCTCATCCGCCGCATCAAGTTGCCGCTTTAATTCGGCAAATTCAGCAGAGTCAAAGGCATATGGTAAGTCTCAGCGTCATACTGTTATACATACCTACTAACCACCCGGAAGACACACCTTGCGCCACATCAAGACGCTTATGCATGAGCGTGATGTCCTCATCCGCCGCATCAAGTTGCCGCTTTAATTCGGCAAATTCAGCAGCCCACGCACTGGTTGGGGCTGCAGCTGCCTGTGTACAAAATTGGTAGAATCATTTCCTGAGATTACTGATATTATTTTTGATCCTCCGATCGCTCCATTCGGATAGCAACCAGAGTCTCAGGGGATACAATCTACACACAGTGCACCTTGCGTTCTGCAATGCAAATTAACAAAAAATGCCACCTTACGTACCTCGAAGCCTCTTAACAGGCTCATAAAGGTGTCATCAAGTCCGCTTTTCGCGGATGAAATTCTTTTAATCACCGTACCCATTAAGGTACGATGTTCCTCTGAAATAGGCGGATGTGCGTCAGATAGTCCGGGGCTCTTGTCTTCGGCCTCCCTAGGAGCCGAACACCCCATACCTCGGGCGGCCGGAGATCCACCTTCTGGCCCCGTCCCCCTTTGGGGATTGGGAGAGATCCTCCGAGACAACACTTCGGGGTCGTCCTCCTTGTGGGGCGGAGGGGTATGAGGAGGCGTCTCGCTCTCCATCATCTCCGGAAGAAGATCCCCCGAAGACAAAGATTGCGGCGCAAGGCTATGGGCCGGGCTGCCAAACATATGTTTCAGACGTTACTATCATAAATGGGAGAAGAACATGGTATGATAACAGAGCAACTTTGTTCACTTATGTCTTGCCTAGCGGTTGGTCCCCTTGAGCGTGCTATTCGGCAATGTTGCTCCTTGGGACAGGACCCCCTGACAGGTATTTCTTCCCTTGCTTGGAGGCCTCCGCCTTCAAGTCTTCGGGGACGGCCCTTTTCTTCCCACGTGGGGAGGTAATATTTGATTCTCCTCCCCGATTACTCTCCAACATGGGAGTTCCAATTTCTCCGGATACAGTACGTAAAGTACCACCTGTGTGGAGGCCATGTTTGACCTCCCCGCTTCCCTCCTTGTATTCCCCCCATAGCACTTGATGTGGTGCACGAGCTAGCATCCTGGTTAACACCGGATCCGCTGAGTCTTCGAGAAGAGGCGCCGAACACCTGATCCTTTCTGTCTTCCGTATCCAACACTGGCCGAGGATGATTTGTTCAGGATAATGTTATCATAAATACAATGACAACGTGTTCGGTTACCGGGTGCTTACCGGGGTATCTGGATGGTTGCAGTCAAGCTTGCGTCTTCCGTGGTATCCGGACACTTTATTCATGATCTGAAGAATAATTTATACATCCCTTCGAGCGTCATGCCGAAGAAGTGCTGAACGGTTCGCGGTCCTTCCGGATTGAACTCCCACATACGGAGAGGTCAGCGTTGGCATGGCAGGACCCGTCGAACTAGCATTACCTGAATCACCTTTACAAGACCAATATCCTTCTTGATAAGATCTCGGATACGGCTTTGCAGCATCCGTACATCGTCAGCCGACCCCCAGTCCAGCCCCTTGTTGACCCATGATGCAAGTTTTGGTGGAGGGTCGGAGCGGAAGGCAGGAGCAACCGCCCACTTTTTTCCTCGGGGAGCTGTGATGTAAAACCACTCCCATTGCCACAGGTCAGAAACCTCTGGGAAGGAACCCTTTGGCCATAAAGCGTTGGTGCATTTGCTTATTCTAGCCCCTCCGCACTCTGCGTGTTTCTCGCCGATCATCTTCGATGTTGCATTAAAGGTTTTTAGCCATAAGCCTAAGTGCGGAACAATGCGGAGGAAGGCGTCGCACACGATGATGAAGGACGAGATGTGAAGGAAGGAATCCGGAGCTAGATCATGAAAATCTAGCCCGTAATAAAACATGAGCCCTCTAATAAAGGGATGAAGACTGAGGCCTAGCCCTCGGAGGAAGTGAGAGATGAACACAACACTCTCGTCGGACTTGGGAGTAGGTATGACCTGACCTTGAGCAGGGAGCCTGTGGGGAAATTCTGCTGTCAAGTACCCTGCCCCCTGAAGCTTCTTGATATCCTCCTCTATGACGAAGGAGGCCATCCACCGGCCTTCAAGTCTGGATCCGGACATGGTCGGAAGCTTGGAGTGTTTTCGCTGGAACCTTGGGTGTTGGAACTCGAGGTAGGATAAAGAAGGGGTTAACCGTAGAGGGAAAAGACAGGCCTTGATCTCTTTATAAAGAGGATGAATACCAAACGTCCCCGCGTGGCCTTTTCAGAGCTCACCTATTCTTAAGGAATCCTATCCATGGAACGGTTGGGTTACCCACGCTCGTATTGATAAGAATCTCGTAATAAGGGGACATGATCTCTGCTTCGATAAGAATCTCGTGAAACGTGTCGTGGCAGGCTGATAAAATGGTTCGGATAAAAACTGGGCCCTGATGTGATATCATGCTACGAATAAACTATCAGCAGATTGGATCCATGAAACGTTATACTCTCTACGGTGGTATGTGGAATTTGTTTTTGCAGAGCCGGACACAATTCTTGTATTCAAGATCTACTTTGGAGTGTTTGGAGAAGGAACCCGCCTTGCAATGCCGAAGACAATCTGCGTGCCGGACTCAATCGTCATTGAAGCCTGGTTCAGGGGCTATTGAGGGAGTCCTGTATTAAGGGGTCCTCAGACAGCTATACTACATACTTTGGCCGGACTGTTGGACTATGAAGATACAAGATAGAAGACTTCATCCCATGTCCGGATGGGACTTTCCTTTGCGTGGAAGACAAGCTTGGCGATTCGGATATGTAGATTTCCTTCTCTGTAACCGACTCTGTGTAACCCTAGCCCCCTCCGGTGTCTATATAAACCGGAGGGTTTAGTCCGTAGAACAGAGGAACAACAATCATAATCATAGGCTAGCTTCTAGGGTTAGCCTCATCAATCTCGTGGTAGATCAACTCTTGTAATACTCATATCATCAAGATCAATCTAGCAGGAAGTAGGGTATTACCTCCATAGAGAGGTCCCGAACTTGGGTAAACATCGTGTCCCCCGCCTCCTGTTACCATTAGCCTTAGACGCATAGTTCGGGACCCCCTACCCGAGATCCGCCGGTTTTGACACCGACACATCTCTCTACAGTCCTCTTGACCTTCTGAGCTTCGTCGCACCATGCCCAGTGTCTTCATCGAGCTTGACCTCCTTAATGCATTCACGAGAATAGTTTCATTGCTTACACACGTTCAAATACACCCTTAGCGCCCTATTTAACCAAATAATAGAAGGAGAAAATTTATCCAACATGCTAATTCATGCACTACATGATTGCTTTCCCTATGACAATGTTCATATATGACACGAGTAAAATTTAAGAGAAACTTCAACAATTCCAATAAAAAACTTCTGTAAAAATGGTTTTACTATAGGTCAGAATTGATCTGCATGTACATCACTTGACTTCTTCTCCTGTCTCCCCTAACCCTAGGTGACTAAGGCAAACTTTTTCCTCCAGACTTCACAGGCAAGCCTGCAGATTCCCCTCCCCTCTATTTGCGCTCCGACGGCCGGTAGTGGGAAGGAGAATCCTGGTGCCTCTGCTTCGGCTAGTAGTTTAGGTAAGGGTTTTTAGTCCTAGCATGTGCGGCGCTCGGACGGATGGCGACGCTTCTTCTTCAAATTTAACTTTCGGGCTTTGATCCTCCTCTAGTTCATCCGTTTGGACGTAGTCGATGGAGCTCCGGTGTAGATTCCTGTCATCTCCTTGTAGCGGTGGGGTTAGGGTTTCTCATCATGTTGCGAGATTTGGTGTCAGGTACTTTAGATCTATGCAAGGGTTGAGTGTCGACAACCGCGGATCTAGGGCACTGGTCCTTCAGGGCACGTGCATGAAGACTTCTTAACTGTCATCGACAAGGTCAAGATGACTCCGTAGGGAAGCGGTGCCTCTGCAGCATGTTCTGGCAGCAGTAGTGGTCGTTCGGTGGTCTCAGAATCTTAATTTTTATTATGTTTGATATGCTCTATACTTCCAATGAACGTTTAAAATAGATCTGACCTTTCAAGAAAAACTAGTTTTAGGAGATGTTCGTAAATTTGAAGGGAAGCTTTCTGAGAGCTACCTTGTCACATCCCGTAAGCTTCTTCCCCTAAATTGTTAATTCTCCTATTTTTCATTAAAAAACAAAAATGACACATGCATATGTCTAATTATCATAATAATAATTGAAACTATGGTAGATCGAACCCACAAAGATGATCATAATTCAAAAGAATTGATCTGCATGTACATCACGTGACTTCCTCTCATTTCCTCCCCTAATCCCAGGAGACTAGGGCAAACTTTTCCCTCCAGACTTCATAGGCAAGCCGGCAGATTCACCTCCCCTCTAGTTGCCGCTCCGGCGGCCGGTACCGAGAAGGATAATCCTTATGCCTCCGCTACGGTTAGTAGATTAGATTCAGGTTTTTTAGTCCTCGCATGTGCGGCGCTCGGACAGATGGTAGTGCTTATTTTTCGAGTTTGACTTTCGGGCTTTGATCCTCCTCGAGTTCATCCGTTTGGACGTAGTCAACGGAGCTCCGACGTAGATTACTGTCATCTCCTTGTGGTGGTGGGGTTAGGGTTTCTTTCCATGTTGCGAGATTTGGTGTCAGGTGCTTCAGGTCTATGCAAGGGTTCAATGTTGATGACCACGGATCCAGGGCGCTGCTCCTTAGGGGCACATGCATGAAGACTTCCCGGCTGTGATCGACAAGGTTAAGACGACTCCGGTAGGGAAGCGTCGCCTGAGGGAGTTCCGGACTTGGCGTGGAAGGCAAGCTTGGCGATACAGATATGTAGATCTCCTACCATTGTAACCGACTCTGTGTAACCCTAGCCCTCTCCGGTGTCTATATAAACCGGATGGCTTTAGTCCATAGGACGAACAACAATCATACCATAGGCTAGCTTCTAGGGTTTAGCCTCCTTGATCTCGTGGTAGATCTACTCTTGTAACACACATCATCAATATTAATCAAGCAGGACGTAGGGTTTTACCTCCATCAAGAGGGCCCGAACCTGGGTAAAACATCGTGTCCCTTGTCTCCTGTTACCATCCGCCTAGACACACAGTTCGGGACCCCCTACCCGAGATCCGCCGGTTTTGACACCGACATTGGTGCTTTCATTGAGAGTTCCTCTGTGTCGTCACCGATAGGCTCGATGGCTTCTTCGATCATCATCAACGATGCAGTCCAGGGTGAAACCTTTCTCCCCGGACAGATCTTCGTATTCGGCGGCTTTGCACAGCGGGCCAATTCGCTTGGCCGTCTGGAGCAGATCGAAAGCTACGCCCCTGGCCATCAGGTCAGATTTGGAAGTTTGAACTTCACGGCTGACATCCGCGGGGACTTGATCCTCGATGGATTCGAGCCACAGCCGAGCGTGCCGCACTGTCACGGCGAGCATGATTTAGCTCTGCAGCCAGACAGTACCCTGGAGGCCGCACTCGAACCCGCTCCGATCTTCAATTCGGAGCCGGCTGCGCAGATCGAGGACGGATTGCTAGACACCGCCTCGGGGGCTGCAACCTCTATGGCGATAGAGCCGAACACTGACCTTGTCCCTCATAAAGCTCGTGACTCCGAGGGGCCGGACTCCTCGTCGGACTCCGAACCTCCCGCGCCCCTCCGATCGAATCCGATTGGGCGCCGATCATGGAGTTCACCGCATCGGACATCTTTCAACACTCACCTTTCGGCGACATCTTGAGTTCGCTATAGTATCTCTCGTTATCAGGAGAGCCCTGGCCGGACTGCGGTCAGGACAGTTGGGATGTGGACGACGAAGAAATTCAAATCCCACCCACCACCCACTTGGTAGCCTCTGTCGACGATCTAACCGACATGCTAGACTACGACTCCGAAGACATCGACGGTATGGACGACGATGCCGGAGACGACCAAGAACCAGCGCCTACTGGGCACTGGAAAGCCACCTCATCATATGACATATACATGGTGGATATCCCAAAGGATGGGAATGGCGAAGGAACAGTGGAGGATGACCCCTCCAAGAAACAGCCCAAGCGCCGGCGTCAGCGGCGCCGCTCTAAATCCCGCCACAGCAAGAATGAAGATTCCGGCACCGGAGATAATAATACACCGGACAGTGCCAAAGACAACCCACTCCAGCAAGATCCAGCGCAGGAGGGCGGAGGGCCAACCCTCATGAGAGAGCGGCAGAAGAAGAGGTAGAGGATTATATGCCTCCCTCCAGAGACGAGGCAAGCCTCGACGACGATGAATTCGTCGTGCCTGAGAATCTCGTCAAACAAGAGCGTTTTAAACGCAGGCTTATGGCCACGGTGAACAGCCTCAAGAAAAAGCAGCAACAGCTTAGAGCTGATCAAGATCTACTAGCCGACAGATGGACTGAAGTCCTCGCGGCCAAAGAGCATGAGCTCGAACGCCCCTCCAAAAGCTACCCTAAACGCAAGCCTGCTCCCCCGATTAGAGGAGGAAGCGTATGAACCCGCATCACCAGGAGACAATACGGCTGACCGACCACCCCGTCGTCGCGACAGAGAGGCCTCTAGGCCCTTCACTAGACCCATACCCCGGCATCGCTCGAAAAGCACAAGGCCACAAGGGAACGCTCCGGACATGCGAGATATATTGGAGGATAAGGCAATACAATCAAGATCGATCTATGGATCACGTGGGCGCCCCACGGTACGTGACGACAACCGTCTCGCCGGACACAGTAAGTTCGGCCGGGCCGAACAAAACAGACAAAGCTCTTTTGAGCTCCGTCGTGATATCGCCCAGTGCAGAGGCGCCGCACACCCACTATGCTTCACAGATGAAGTAATGGATCATCAAATCCCCGAAGGGTTTAAACCCGTGAATATCGAATCTTACGATGGCACAACAGACCCCGTGGTTTGGATCGAAGACTATCTTCTTCACATCCACATGGCCCACGGTGACGATCTTCATGCCATCAAATATCTCCCTCTCAAGCTTAAAGGACCAGCCCGGCATTGGCTTAACAGCTTGCCAGCAGAGTCAATTGGGAGTTGGGAAGACCTGGAAGCCGCATTCCTCGATAACTTCCAAGGCACGTATGTGCGACCACCAGACGCTAACGACCTAAGCCACATAATTCAGCAGCCAGACGAATCGGCCAGACAATTCTGGACATGGTTCTTAACCAAGAAAAACCAAATCGTCGACTGTCCGGATCCGGAGGCCCTCACGGCCTTGAAGCATAACATTCACGACGAGTGGCTTGCCCGGCACCTGGGACAGGAAAAGCCGAAATCCATGGCAGCCCTCACATCACTCATGACCCGCTTCTGCACGGGTGAGGACAGCTGGCTAGCACGCAGCAACAACCTCAGCAAAAATTCTGGCAGTCCGAATTTCAAGGACCAAACTGGCAGGTCGCGTCATAACAAAAACAAATGCCGCATCAATGGCGACAATAGTGAGGATACGTTAGTCAATGCCGGATTCAGCGGCTCTAAACCCGGTCAGCGGAAAAAGCCATTCAAAAGAACCACTCCGGGTCCGTCCAATTTGGACCGAATACTCGATCGCTCGTGCCAGATACACGGCACCCCCGAAAAACCAGCCAACCACACCAACAGGGACTGTTGGGTATTCAAGCAGGCGGGCAAGTTAATTTCCGAAAACAATGACAAGGGGCTGCATAGCGATGACGAGGAAGAAACCCGACCGCCGAACAATAGAGGACAGAAGGGTTTCCCCCCACAGGTGCGGACGGTGAACATGATATACGCAACGCACATACCAAAAAGGGAGTGGAAGCGTGCACTTAGGGATGTATACGAGATGGAGCCAGTTGCCCCGAAGTTCAATCCATGGTCCTCTTGCCCGATCACTTTTGACCGAAGGGACCACCCCACCAGCATCCGCCACAGCGGATTCGCCGCATTGGTCCTAGACCCAATCATCGATGGATTTCACCTCACCAGAGTCCTGATGGACGGCGGCAGCAGCCTGAACCTGCTTTATCAGGATACAGTGCGCAAAATGGGCACAGACCCCTCAAGGATTAAACCTACCAAGACGACCTTTAAAGGTGTCATACCAGGTGTAGAAGCCAATTGTATAGGCTCAGTCACACTGGAAGTGGTCTTCGGATCCCCGGATAACTTCCGAAGCGAGGAGTTAATCTTCGACATAGTTCCATTCCGCAGCGGCTATCACGCCCTGCTCGGACGAACCGCGTTTGCAAAGTTCAACGCGGTGCCGCACTACGCATACCTCAAGCTCAAGATGACAGGCCCTTGAGGAGTCATCACGGTCAACGGAAACACTGAACGTTCTCTCCGAATGGAGGAACATACAGCGGCTCTCGCGGCAGAAGTACAATGCAACCTCTTAAGGCAATTCTCGAGTCCGGTCGTTAAGCGGCCGGACACAGCTAAGCGCGCCCGGAGTAACCTACAACAAGACCACCTGGCACGTTCCGAGCACGCGTAGCAGTGCGGCCCCAACCCCAGCCCCTATAAAACGTCAAAACAGGTCCTTCGCGTACACCATTACGCCCTGAAGATACCATGGGTATGGGGCGAGGGGCACGGCCACGATAAGCCCAGACTGCGGCTCAACCACACCAGGGGCTCTCAAGTGTGTCGTTCTTTTTTCTTTTCTTTTTCCTTTTTTACCCACAGGACTCTGTTCGTCAGAGGCCCTGTCCGGCAGCAGACCTGCCGAACTCACGATGCAACAGCCAGGGAAGGATAAAGGCTACAACGAATATCCAGGTGGTCTCCATTATGAGCATTAAATCTGTTTTACGCACCATTCGGCAGCCTACCCCTGGAGGGGGACATGTTTAACAGTCCCATCCCTTGCTTATGGCACCATTTGTATCGTTCTGCACTTATAGCAGTCTTTCTTGAATAAACAATGCAGCACCTTTTTGCTTATAATTGCATTTCTTTTTTATACATACGTTCATTTACGACATGTTGCATCCGTACACTTTGGTACGACTAAAATACACCAGGGGCTTATGTTTCCCGCATCATGGTGTGATCAGTCCGACCACTTTCACAAGTGCGGCACCCCGAACTTATAGCACTATATGCATCGGCTCCCAATTATGTCTTGGGTCAATAGTTGGATTTACCCGGCTCCCATGTTTTGGTACCTTACGTTCCATTGTATCGGCTAAGGTAGCACTGGGAGAACCACTGCGATTGCGCCCCAGTTGAGCTGGGTTAACGCCTCAGTGGAGAAAGCTAAAACTGACCGTCATGATGAGGCGAGAGCTGGTCGCTGTTCGAGAGGTTTTTTGTGAGTCCTTGAAGACTTATGCCGCTTAGAGCGAGGAGTCGGATCTTGTCCGGCCCAGGCGTGGATAGCGCCCCAAATTCGGCCTTTCGAAGACTAGGGGTTTCGCCGAAATTTAAAATTATAGAATTCTATGGCTAAGTGAGAGTGTTCAAGCATTATAAGTCCGGTTGCCTTGTTCGCTGTGTTGACCGCCTCCCTAGATGGACCCAAAAATGGGAACAAGAGTGCTCAAGTTTATCCCGAACACCCCGGCACTCATGGCATGGGGGCTGAAGCCGACGACTTGCCATCTCTCAGATTTGATAAACAGCCGCACAGAAGGTAATATTTTAAATTAACAAGCGTTGCTTAGCGCATATGAACTAAGTTTTCAGCGCACAGGATAACAAAATGCGAGTCTACTCAAAAATTACATCCTTGGAGCACTCCCCTGCAATAGTGCGGGCGCCCTTCAGCACACTCTTATAATACATCTCGGGCGTGCGATGCTCCTTGCCCTCTGGTGGTGGGTCCGTCACCAGCTTCTAGGCATCCATCTTGCCCCAGTGCACCTTTGCGCGGGCAAGGGCCGGACGGGCACCCTCAATACAGGCGGAGTGCTTGATGACTCCAACCCACGGGCACGCATCCACCAGCCGCCACATCAGGCCGAAGTAGCTCCCAGGCATGGCCTCCTTAGGCCACAGCCGAATTATGAGGCCCTTCATGGCCTGTTCGGCCGCCTTGTGGAGCTCGACCAGCTGCTTCAGCTGGTCGCTAAGGGGCACCGGATGTCCGGCCTCAGCATACTGAGGCCAGAAGACCCTCTCCGTCGAGCTCCCCTCCTCGGCCCGATAAAATGCGGCAGCATCAGACACACTGCGAGGAAGATCTGCGAACGCTCCTGGAGAGCTCCGAATTCGGGTAAGCAACAGGTAATTAACACTCACATGCTTACTTTGCATGAAAAATGCCTTACCCGCTGCTATTTTCTTCACCGCCTCAATCTCCTGGAGGGCCTTGTAGGCTTCGGCCTTAGCGGCTTTGGCACTCTCAAGAGCCGTTGCAAGCTCAGACTCTCGAGTCTTCGAGTCACGCTCCAGGCTCTCATATTTTTTCATGAGATCCTGGAGCTCTTGCTGTACCTCCCCCACCCACGCCTCCTGCTTCTCTCGCTCGGTGCGCTCCGCGGCCGCATTGCAATTGGCCGCGGCCACCGCCTCTTTCAGGGTCGCCACCTCGTTAGTGGCCCCTGCAATACCCACGTTATCCTTGTCATTCTTTTTGCAACCAAAATCCTTTTCTGTAAGGTACAATTCTAATAAGGTGTTGCTCACCTTCCTTGTCCTCGAGCTGCTTCTTGGCATGGCCGAGCTCGTTCTCGGACCGCTCGAGGCTTTCCTTCAAAGTATTGACCTCCGCAGTCAGTGCGGCAGAGGTCAGCAGCGCAGCCTGCAAACCCATATTGACATATTTTTTATGACTCCTGCGTATATCTTCTTAAGATCCTCAGTCCGGCTTTTCTTTCCGAACACCGAACCGAGCATCAAGGGCTACTGTCTATGCGGTACTATTTTACATATATCAAAATTCTTACCTCAAAGCCTGTTAGAAGGCTGCTGCAGGCTTCGGTCAGCCCGCTCTTGGCGAGCTGAACCTTCTGAATCACCGCACTCATAACAGTGCGATGTTCCTCTACAATGGAGGCGCCATTGAGTGCCTCCAGCAAGTTATCCGGCGCCTCCGGTTGGACGGAGGCTGCCGGCGTCACGGTCTTGCCCTTCTTACGAAGGGGTCGCCCGCCGAACTCCGGAGCCACTATGGGTCCCGGGGCCGAGTCCGGTGCAAAGTCCGGGAGGTTGTCCTGCGACACCCTCGGGGCCTCCTCCTCTTGGTGGGTCCCTTCCTGGGATCCCACCTCGGCGTCATCCGCATCCCAGGGGGTGGAGGCAGTCGGAAGAGAATCCATATCCGACGCACCTAAGGACCCGCTCGACGAAGCGGGAAGATCATCCTTGGGCTGAATGCAGGGTTGTATGCGGCATTAGAAAGACATTATGTGGCGAAAAGGAAAAACCTTGAAGTTATTCGGGAGTCCGGATACTTACGATCTCGCCAGGGGCTTGGCCCTTGGTGGCCAGTCCTCGTCGTCATCACTGGCGTTGGCAGAGCAGTCCGGGGGAAGAGTTTTTCCCTTCTTGGACCCTTCGGCCTACCTTGTTGGGGAGGCCCTCCTTTTCTCCCCCCCCCCCCCCCCTGGGGAGAGGCTTTCTTCTCCTCCTCGCCTTGGTGTGAGGAGTCGGCCTCGGATTCATCATCCGATAGAACCTGAAAACGGGAACTCTTCCGAGTCCCCGTGGCCTTCTTCTTGGCCTTCTTCTCCGGCACCACGTGGGGGGCCGGAGCCAGCAGCCCCGTTAGGCGGGCATCAGCTGGGTCCTCTGGCAATGGGGCCGGACAGATAGTCCATTCGGCCTTCGCCAGCCAGTCCTGTCAAAGGTAAAGGGAGTTTAGATCCCGCATAGAGTCAAACTATGGAAAACAAGTGGCAAAATCACTTACCTCATCAGCTGGACGTTGCGAGCGGAATCCGCGATCTTCGGTAGCGGATACAGGAGCCTCGGCGCCCTTGAACAGCACCTTCCAGACATCTTCGTACGTAGTGTCGAAGAGCCCGCTCAGGGTCTGGTGCTGCGCCGGATCGAACTCCCACATGTTGAAACCCCGTCGTTGGCACGGGAGAATCCGGCGGATGAGCATGACCTGGACTACGTTGACAAGCTTGAGCTTCTTGTCCACCAGCTTTTGGATACAGGCTTGGAGTCCGGTCAGCTCCTCCGAATCGCCCTAGATCCGGCCACTCTCTTTCCAGGAGGTGAGCCGTGTAGGGATGCCGGATTTGAATTCGGGGGCCGCTGCCCAATCAGGGTCACGCGGCTCGGTGATGTAGAACCACCCCGATTGCCACCCCTTAATGGTTTCCACGAAAGTGCCCTCCAGCCACGTAACGTTGGACATCCTGCCCACCATGGCGCCTCCGCACTCCGCTTGGCTGCCCTTCACAACCTTCGGCTTGACACTGAAGGTCTTGAGCCACAAGCCGGAGTGGTGCTAGATGCAGAGGAAGGCCTCGCACACGACGATAAACGCCGAGATGTTGAGGATGAAATTCGGGGCCAGATCATGGAAATCTAGGCCGTAGTAGAACATGAGCCCCCAGACAAAGGCATGAAGTGGGAAGCCCAGTCGGCGGAGGAAATGGGGAAGAAATACTACCCTCTCATGGGGCCTAGAGGTGGGAAGGAGCTCTCCCTCGTCGGGGAGCCGGTGCGCGATGTTGCTGGACAAATATCCGGCGTCATGCAGCTTCTGGATCTGCCCCTCCGTGATGGAGGAGGCCATCCACTTGCCTCCCGCTCCGGACATAGTTGGAGAAGGTTGAGGTGAGAAGTGCGGACTTGGGTGCTGGAGCTCGGGTTCGCGGAGATGGATAAGCCAAGGAGGAAGAAGGCACAGGTAAAAGGGTTGGATCTTCATCCCCTTATATGGGCGGACAAAAACATGTGTCCCCACCGGCCTGGTAAAACTCGCTTATATCCCAAGCGTCACAATCAGTGGCGCGGTTGGGTTACCCACGTCCGTATTGATGGGAATCCTGCAATGAGGGGAACACGATCTCTGCTTCGACAAGACGTGCCAAGGAAACCGCTTCGCTAAACACGCTGAGGTGGAACAATAAAAACAATTTGAGTAAAGGCTTGGTAGTGGTGTGACGTCACGCCACAAAATACGTCAACAGATTGAACTTGTGTAATATTATTCTCTCTATGGTGGTACGTGGAATTTATTTTTGCAGAGCCGGACACTATCCTGATGTTCACAATCTTCTATAAATTATTCGGAGGAAGAACCCACCTTGCAATGCCGAAGACAACATGCGCGCCAGACTCATCGTCATTGAAGCCTGGTTCAGGGGCTACTGAGGGAGTTGCAGACTAGGGGGTGTCCGGATAGCCAAACTATCGTGATCGGCCGGACTCCAAGACTATGAAGATACAAGATTGAAGACTTCGTCCCGTGTCCGTATGGGACTTTCCTTGGCGTGGAAGGCAAGCTTGGCGATACGGATATGTAGATCTCCTACCATTGTAACCGACTCTGTGTAACCCTAGCCCTCTCCAGTGTCTATATAAACCGGATGGCTTTAGTCCATAGGATGAACAACAATCATACCATAGGCTAGCTTCTAGGGTTTAGCCTCCTTGATCTCGTGGTAGATCTACTCTTGTAACACACATCATCAATATTAATCAAGCAGGACGTAGGGTTTTACCTCCATCAAGAGGGCCCGAACCTGGGTAAAACATCGTGTCCCTTGTCTCCTATTACCATCCGCCTAGACGCACAGTTCGGGACCCCTACCCGAGATCCGCCAGTTTTGACACCAACAGCGCCTCTGCGGCTCATTCTGGCAGCAGTAGTGGTTGTTCGATGGTCTCGGGATCTCAATGCAATTTTTATTATGTTTGATATGCTTTATACTTCCGATAAACTATTATAATAGATCCGACCTTTCCATAAAAAAACTAGTTTTAGGAGATGTTTGTAGATTTTAAGGGAAGCTTTTTGAGAGCTATTTTGTCAGATCAGGTAAACTTCTTCCCCTAAATTGTTAATTCTCCAATTTTCCATTAAACAAAAATACAAATGACAATGCATATGTCTAAATATCATAATAATAATTGAAATAATGGTAGATCAAACCCACAAAGATGATTATAATTCAAACATAAAAATCTAGTAAATAATTCAAAGTAGACTTAATCAGAGTAGACATGTGATATATTGTTCATGAAAAGAAGGACATGAACAAAAAAAGCATAAATATGAAGATCACTCGAAGATGACCACGACTTACTTCCATCACTGTTGCTACTCCCAAACTCTATCCTCCAGCACCTCTATCTATCTAGGTTTGATGTTAAAATATGTGACTTCATGAGCTACAGATATTGCATCGCTTCTAGGTCAAGTCATGCAGTGTTTGTAACCATGATATTGTACTCTTACTTCATCTTTTTTGTCTACACTTCCTCTTGAAAGGCTCTCAGTTTCTCTTCTCCGATTGCCACTTTGCACTCCTCTATTGCCTTCATCTCTGCCCACCAAATGTACCTCTCCAAATTGTTTTGCTCCCTCAACCTTACTTTTGTTTGCTATGATCTCTTCTACAACACTCTAGAACACATCCGCATCACCTCCATTCTTCTATTTATCTTTCTCTCCTCTCCTTCCAGGTGGCTTGTTTGCTTGGATGATGGGAGTAGTAGGGGTATTTCCCTCTTCTTCCGCATCATCATCATCGCTACCTTGTGAATTTGATTTAGCCTCCTTCTTAGGATTTAGTTGCTCACTGTCCCTATTTCCCAACTTCTCATTGTTCTTCACTAACGCCCAACAATGATACAACAGAAAGGACCTATTTTCTGATCCCTATGCTTGTACACATTGGTTCTGTAGCCCACCTGAGAAGTTCGCAATGTAATGTTAGAATTTTTGATAAACAATTTCAAAGAACAATATGCACAACAACTCACCAACATGTCATCTGCCATTCCACTTGGTTTCGCAATCAACATTAGTCACACAACCTAGCCAACAACCGCGAGTGAGGGAGTTCCGGACTAGGGGGTGTCCGGATAGCCGAACTATCATCATCGGCTGGACTCCAAGACTATGAAGATACAAGATTGAAGACTTCGTCCCGTGTCCAGATGGGACTTTCCTTGGTGTGGAAGGCAAGCTTGGCGATACGGATATGTAGATTTCCTACCTTTGTAACCGACTCTGTGTAACCCTAGCCCTCTCCTGTGTCTATATAAACCGGATGGCCTTAGTCCATAGGACGAACAACAATCATACCATAGGCTAGCTTCTAGGGTTTAGCCTCCTTGATCTCGTGGTAGATCCACTCTTGTAACACACATCATCAATATTAATCAAGCAGGACATAGGGTTTTACCTCCATCAAGAGGGCCCGAACCTGGGTAAAACATCGTGTCCCTTGTCTCCTATTACCATCCGCCTAGACGCACAGTTCGGGACCCCCTACCCGAGATCCGCCGGTTTTGACACCGACATTGGTGCTTTCATTGAGAGTTCCTCTGTGTCGTCACCGATAGGCTCGATGGCTTCTTCGACCATCATCAACGATGCAGTCCAGGGTGAGACCTTTCTCCCTGGACAGATCTTCGTATTCGGCGGCTTTGCACTACGGGCCAAATAGCTTGGCCAACTGGAGCAGATCGAAAGCTACGCCCCTGGCTGTCAGGTCAGATTTGGAAGTTTGAACTTCACGGCTGACATCCGCGGGGTCTTGATCCTTGATGGATTCGAGCCACAGCCGATCGTGCCGCACTGTCACGACGAGCATGATTTAGCTCTGCAGCCGGACAGTACCCTGGAGGCCGCACTCGAAACCGCTCCGATCTTCAATTCGGAGCCAGCTGCGCAGATCGAGGACGGATGCCTAGACACCGCCTCGGGAGCTGCAACCTCTATGGCGATAGAGCCGAACACTGACTTTGTCCCTCATAAAGCTTGTGACTCCGAGGCGCCGGACTCCTCACCGGACACCGAACCTCCCGCGCTCCCCCCGATCGAACCTGATTGGGCGCCGATCATGGAGTTCACAACGGCGGACATCTTTCAACACTCACCTTTCGGTGACATCTTGAGTTCGCTAAAGTATCTCTCGTTATCAGGAGAGCCCTGGCCGGACTGCGGTCAGGACGGTTGGGATGCGGACGACGAAGAAATTCAAAGCCCACCCACCACCCACTTGGTAGCCGCTGTCGACGATTTAACCGACATGCTAGACTACGACTCCGAGGACATCGACGGTATGGACGACGATGCCGGAGACGACCAAGAACGAGCGCCTACTGGGCACTGGACAGCCACCTCATCATATGACATATACATGGTGGATATCCCAAAAGATGGGAATGGCGAAGGAACAGAGGAGGATGACCCCTCCAAAAAGCAGCCCAAGCGCCAGCGTCAGCGGCGCCGCTCTAAATCCCGCCACAGCAAGAATGGAGACTCCGGCACTGGAGACAATAATACACCGGACAGTGCCGAAGACAAACCACTCCAGCAAGATGCAGCGCAGGAGGACGGAGACGCTAGCCCTTATGAAGGAGTGGCAGAAGAAGAGGCAGAGGATTATACGCCTCCCTCCGGATACGAAGCGAGCCTCGACGATGACGAATTCGTCGTGCCTGAGGATCCCGTCGAACAAGAGCGTTTTAAACGCAGGCTTATGGCCACGGCGAACAGCCTCAAGAAAAAGCAGCAACAGCTTAGAGCTGATCAGGATCTGCTAGCCGACAGATGGACTGAAGTCCTCGCGGCCGAAGAGCATGAGCTCGAACGCCCCTCCAAAAGCTATCCTAAGCGCAAGCTGCTCCCCCGATTAGAGGAGGAGGCTTACGAACCCGCATCACCAGGAGACAATATGGCTGACCGACCACCCCGTGGTCGCGACAGAGAGGCCTCTAGGCCCTTTACTAGACCCGTACCCCGGCATCGCTCGAAAAGCACACGGCCACAGGGGAACACTCCGGACTTGCGAGATATATTGGAGGATAAGGCAAGACAATCAAGATCGATCTATGGATCGCATGGGCGTCCCACGATATGTGACGACAATCGTCGCGCCGGACACAGTAAGTCCGGCCGGGCCGAACAAAATAGACCAAGCTCCCTTAAGCTCCGTCGTGATATCACCCAGTATAGATGCGCCGCACACCCACTATGCTTCACAGATGAAGTAATTGATCATCAAATCCCCGAAGGGTTTAAACCCGTCAATATTGAATCCTATGATGGCACAACAGACCCCGCGGTTTGGATGGAAGACTATCTCCTTCACATCCACATGGTCCGCGGTGACGATCTTCACGCCATCAAATACCCCCCCCTGAAGCTTAAAGGACCAGCCCGACATTGGCTCAACAGCTTGCCAGCAGAGTCAATTGGGAGTTGGGAGGACCTGGAAGCCGCATTCCTCGATAACTTCTAGGGCACTTATGTGCGACCACCAGACGCTGATGACCTAAGCCACATAATTCAGCAGCCATACGAATCGGCCAGACAATTCTGGACACGGTTCTTAACCAAGAAAAACCAAATCGTCGACTGTCCAGATGCGGAGGCCCTCACGGCCTTCAAGCATAACATCCGCGATGAGTGGCTGGCCCGGCACCTGGGACAGGAAAAGCCAAAATCCATGGCAGCCCTCACATCACTCATGACCCGCTTCTGCGCGGGTGAGGACAGCTGGCTAGCACGCAGCAACAACCTCAGCAAAAATTCTGGCAGTCCGGACCTTCAAGGACCGAAACGGCAGGCAGCGTCGTAACAAAAACAAACGCCGCATTTACGGCGACAATATTGAGGATACAGCAGTCAATGCCGGATTCAGAGGCTCTAAACCCGGTCAGCGGAAAAAGCCATTCAAAAGAACTACTCCGGGTCCGTCCAATTTGGACCGAATACTCGACCGCTTGTGCCAGATACACGGCACCCTCGAAAAGCTAGCTAACCATACCAACAGGGACTGTTGGGTATTCAAGCAGGCAGGCAAGTTAATTGCCAAAAACAATGACAAGGGGCTGCATAGCGATGACGAGGACGAGACCCAACCGCCGAACAATAGAGGACAGAAGGGTTTCCCCCCACAGGTGCGGACGGTGAACATGATATACGCAACGCACATACCCAAAAGGGAGCGGAAGCGTGCACTCAGGGATGTCTACACGATGGAGCCAGTTGCCCCGAAGTTCAATCCATGGTCCTCCTGCCCGATCACTTTTGACCGAAGGGACCACCCCACCAGCATCCGCCACGGAGGAGTCGGCCTCGGATTCATCATGCGATAGCACTTGAAAACGGGAAATCTTCCGAGTCCCCGTGGCCGTCTTCTTGGCCTTCTTCTCCGGCACCACGTGGGGTGCCGGAGCCAGCAGCCCCATTAGGCGGGCGTCCGCTGGGTCCTCTAGCAATGGGGCCGGACAGATAGTCCGTTCGGCCTTCGCCAGCCATTCCTGTCAAAGGTAAAGGGAGTTTAGATCCCGCATAGAGTCAAACTATGGAAAACAAGTGGCAAAATAACTTACCTCGTCAGCTGGACGCTGCGAGCGAAATCCGCGATCTTCGGTAGCGGATGCGGGAGCCTCGGCGCCCTTGAACAGCACCTTCCAGACATCTTCGTACGTAGTGACGAAGAGCCCGCTCAGGGTCTGGTGTTGTGCCGGATCGAACTCCCACATGTTGAAACCCCGTCGTTGGCACGGGAGAATCCGGCGGATGAGCATGACCTGGACTACGTTGACAAGCTTGAGCTTCTTGTCCACCAGCTTCTGGATACAGGCTTGGAGTCCGGTCAGCTCCTCTGAATTCCCCCATATCAGGCCGCTCTCTTTCCAGGAGGTGAGCCGTGTCGGGATGCCGGATCTGAATTCGGGGGCCGCTTCCCAATCAGGGTCACGCGGCTCGGTGATGTAGAACCACCCCGATTGCCACCCCTTGATGGTTTCCACGAAAGTGCCCTCCAGCCACGTAACATGGGACATCCTGCCCACCACGGCGCCTCCGCACTCCGCTTGGCTGCCCTTCACAACCTTCGGCTTGACACTGAAGGTCTTGAGCCACAAGCCGAAGTGGGGCTAGATGCAGAGGAAGGCCTCGCACACGATGATAAACGCCGAGATGTTGAGGATGAAATTCGGGGCCAGATCATGGAAATCCAGGCCGTAGCAGAACATGAGCCCCCGGACGAAGGGATGAAGTGGGAAGCCCAGTACGCGGAGGAAATGGGGAAGAAACACTACCCTCTCATGGGGCCTGGGGGTGGGGATGAGCTCTCCCTCGTTGGGGAGCCGGTGCGCGATGTCGCTGGACAAGTATCCGGCGTCGCACAGCTTTTGGATCTACCCCTCCGTGACGGAGGAGGCCATCCACTTGCCTCCCGCTCCGGACATAGTTGGAGAAGGTTGAGGTGAGAAGTGCGGACTTGGGCGCTGGAGCTCGAGTTCGCGGAGATGGATAAGCCAAGGAGGAAGAAGGCGCAGGTAAAAGGGTTGAATCTTTATCCCCTTATATGGGCGGACAGAAACATGCGTCCCCACCGGCCTGGTAAAACTCGCTTATCTCCCAAGCGTCACAATCAATGGCGCGGTTGGGTTACCCACGTCCGTATTGATGGCAATCCCGGAATAAGGGGAACACGATCTCTGCTTCGACAAGACGTGCCAAGGAAACCACCTCACTAAACGCGCTGAGGTGGAACAATAAAAACAATTCGAGTAAAGGATTGGAGGTGGTGTGACGTCACGCCACAGAATACGTCAGCAGATTGATCTTGTGTAATATTATTCTCTCTACGGTGGTATGTGGAATTTATTTTTGCAGAGACGGACACTATCCTGGTGTTCACGATCTTCTATAAATTATTCGGAGGAGGAACCCGCCTTGCAATGCCGAAGACAATATGCGCGCCGGACTCGTCGTCATTGAAGCCTGGTTCAGGGGCTACTGAGGGAGTTCCGGACTAGGGGGTGTCCGGATAGCCGAACTATCATCATTGGCCGGACTCCAAGACTATGAAGATACAAGATTGAAGACTTCGTCCCGTGTCCGGATGGGACTTTTCTTGGCGTGGAAGGCAAGCTTGGCGATACGGATATGTAGATTTCCTACCTTTGTAACCGACTCTGTGTAACCCTAGCCCTCTCCGGTGTCTATATAAACCGGATGGCCTTAGTCCATAGGACGAACAACAATCATACCATAGGCTAGCTTCTAGGGTTTAGCCTCCTTGATCTCGTGGTAGATCCTCTCTTGTAACACACATCATCAATATTAATCAAGCAGGACGTAGGGTTTTACCTCCATCAAGAGGGCCCGACCCTGGGTAAAACATCGTGTCCCTTGTCTCCTGTTACCATCCGCCTAGACGCACAGTTCGGGACCCCCTACCCGAGATCCGCCGGTTTTGACACCAACAGCGAGGTTTTTGAATGAAGCCCCATCGACCCTGGAGTGACTTAAATGATCTTAGGATTGAACTAGTGACATCGCGATGATAACAATCTGAAATGCGCTTCCAGTAGATTCTCATGCTTTGATCAGTGGGCTGCAGTTTGATCAAGACTAACACTCCCATGCGAGGACCAACACTTTATCCTAATTATTGTTGAAGTTGCTTTGTCTCTTCTTTGGTTTGGAACCCAATTCTTCGTCATCCTTAGCCAGAGTGGAGAAAAACATGTCATCTATTCCTACCGCACGGTTCATCAACTCCATATATGACTGATGACTACAATATCGTAATTATGAACAAGCACTCTAAAAAGTCACATGTACAGTGATCGTATAAACAAATCATGTGCACAATACATTTACCTATCAAAATCATCATCGTAGACATCATTCATGTTCAACAAGTCAAAGCATCCTCCTCATTTGTGTAGGGCGATGCCATGTTGGTGTACATTGCCGTAAACGTTTGCGGCGACGACGGCGACGACAGGAAGGAAGAGTCGGCCGAGATGATGGCAACAATAATGATCTGCTGGAGTTGCTCTAAGGACATGTTAGAGGGCCCTCTAATTAGAGATAGAGGACCACTTTTTTCTTTCCTATTCTTCGAGGGGGTGGATGAGAGTATGGCACTTTGGCGCTCGACCTCCAAGCAGGCTGAACTTTTTTAAAAATTCAAAATTCGATTTTTTTAGTTTCAAAAAATTCTGAAAATTTTGTACATGTATACAAGGATTTGATGTGTATGTGTGTAAAATTTCACAATGAATTACATTGAAATGCGAGCTGTGCCAAAAAAGTAAATCTTGGACTCTCAGGGTGAATAGTACATGTACTTAAAAAAACCGTGGGTTTTTCTTTTGTGCAACACTCATTTTAACGGCATTTCATACTGAAAATTTACACACTTATACATTATATCTCAAATTATATGTGTATTTTTTTCAAAAGAAAACTTACAAATATGAACTTTGATCAGTTCAAATTCGGCCTCTATAGAGGCCGACCTCCATTCAGCATTTTCGGATGGAGGGCCAGTTGGGAATCTATCAGAGCGAATTTTTCTTATTTTGGTAACTATTTCTACAACGTGAAGTTCAGGAAACCTGCCGGATTTGCCAAACTCTCTGCTCAATCCACAGGGCGTGTTCAGTGTGCGTGAACCGTTGGCGTGTGGGACGCGCCATTGCAACCGAAAACATCACCAAGCTCTCTCACGTGACGAGCGTGCCTCCGGCCGGTGACATCAGGGGACAGCACCGACGCCATTTTTCGTTGATATCCGGTGAGCAGCCACAGACGGACATTAAACCCGCGCAGATCGCCCTAGCAATACGGTAGAGTTAGTGGACACGGCCAAACCCAGTACTCCTAGTGGAGTAGGAGAGGCAGCGGCGGGGTTGTTGATGACCAGACTACAGTAGAACCAGCAGCACCTCCCTACCTAGGCTACGCTAATTACTCCAGGATCTTTCTCGTGACCACGCCAAGCGCAGAGTATCCCGTGCGACACGTCGCTGTGCGCGCCTGTTCGCTTTCGTTTCGGGAGCAAGGCCGCAGCGTCGGTGAACGGGACGCTCGATTGGCCGGCACGCCGTGCGGCCGCGCCGCCTGCGGCCGTCGCTGCTGCCGGCCGCGCACCACATGCAAGAGAGCGCGACGGCGTCGTACGTGTTTTTTTAGTTGACGCCTTCGTACTTGATACAGCTGGTAGCATAGTATTCTAGTTTGTACAGTCCATAGTGTACTGCGGACTACGTTAGTAGTACGTGCTTTGCCTTTTTGTGAGGAAACAGGACTGCTTGCCCATCTGTAGAACTCTTCTTTTCTAGTATCAAATAAAGATCGGCCAATGACCCTTCGAGCTTGGAGAGAGGAAAGCAGGAAGGCACTATTTTGGTTGTTGCAAAATCTGATGTTGCAATTTATTTCAGGGTTTGTCGATTATCGCTGGTTTGGGAATTTCTTTGCGGTCGAGAGTTCTGACCACCATTGATCCTATTGAATTTCTTCAAATTCTTGAATAAATACTATGCAATTATATATTTTTGTAAGAGTTAGAATTACCCAAATGATTAAAATTTGACATCATCTTTTTTATGTTTCCGAGTGAACATCTCGATGGTCGTCGGATTGGACGCATGGATCTTAAAGCATGGCAGAGGAGACACGTAAATTTCAGAACACATTTGCTCAAAATTGATTGGACACGAAAACCATCTCTCCTGCCGGTCTCTCTCATGCCTCTACTCGCACCCCGTCTTCATTTTATTCCCAGCTTCCCTTTTAGCAGGGATAGGGAAAGACTGATGGAATAGTTGATTGTATTCCTTGAGCCTCGTGGGTATATATATAGGAATACATGATCTACTTAAAGTACAAGACAAGGCAGAATACTTCCTAGTCTATCCTATGTTTCCAATACAGTCACGATACACAATATCGTTGACGGTGTCCTGGACTAGGGGGTACTCACCACGTCGTCTCCCGATCAGTTAGATTGGGCCGATGACCCCCATGGCCGTATACTCGTGGGCCAGTTCGGACAGTTGCCGCATACAAGGAAGATTCCACAAGACTTGGTGATCAAGACAAGGACTCCTCCCCCACCGGCGTATTCGGCTAGGACTCTTGTTATATTATACCTCTTGTACATTATATAAACCGAGGCCGGGCTAGTCGATAGATCATTATGACAACAACAACAATCATACCATAGGCTAGCTTCTAGGGTTTAGCCTCTCTGATCTCGTGGTAGATCAACTATTGTAATACTTATATCATCAAGATCAATCAAGCAGGAAGGAGGGTATTACCTCCATCGAGAGGGCCCGAACCTGGGTAAACATTCCCCAGCCTCCTGTTACCATTAGCCTTAGACACACAGTTCGGGACCCCCTACCCGAGATCCGCCGGTTTTGACACCGACATTGGTGCTTTCATTGAGAGTTCCGCTGTGTGATCGGCGAAAGGATTAATGGCTCGACTGAAGGTCAACTGCAACGTCGGTTTCTTCGTCACCAGCTTGACTGGTCACCTTGGCTTGACCGAGGACTGCGCCCTACCTCTGATCGTCATCTTCGAATGAGGGCCTTCATCAACATCAACTCCGATCTCTATCAAGATCATGGAGGAGTCATCCATGGAGCTCGGGGGCCTAACATCAACATTGCCATCGGGCGACCGTGTTGTTTTTCTGGACAGCAAACTCGTATCCTCCACCACCGCCTCCTCGAGTGTCGCCTAAACGATTGCTTCAGTGGAATTATGCGGAATTAAGTCTACAACAACCCTGCAAAAATTTCGTCGAGTTCCGATGGAGAAATCTCCGGCAATCTCCGATATACCGGAGCCCTGTTGAATCTGGACGAGAATCCGGACGATTTTGGAGCGGGGTGTCAAGCATCTAGCCCGGACGTCCGTTGGAAGATCCAACCGTTGATCGGCTGCGGAATTCCCATATCTATCACCTGCCAAAAATTCAGCTCGATCTGACCGTCCAAACTCCGGGAACCTTCTGATTAGTGCATCACTTTTCGGATCTGTTTTCTGCACGAGAACGAATCGGACCCAAGTTCATATTCTTTATGAACGGGATTTTGGACAACCTTTTTGAAGGACGTTTTCGTATGGGGTATTGTGTTTTATTCTCAAACACATCCCACTAGTATTAAAAGTATTCGTACAATACGAACTTCACCGTCGCACCAATGTCAAACAAGCTCGACAACATCACTCCACGGCGGTCGACCTGCGGTAGACACGTCGTCGCTTTGTTGAGTCAAGCTCAACTTCTTCGGATCGTCATCTCGGCCCGCCGAACAATAGTTCGGCATCGCGAAGGATAAATCATCACCAACATCGCCGCCCCACGGATTACACGGAGCGAGCACACTGATGTCTACTACACAACCTTCTTCTTGTAGATGTTGTTGGCATGCAAGTGCACAGGTTTGTAGGACAGTAGCAAATTTACCTCAAGTGGATGACCTAAGGTTTATCAATCCATAGGAGGCGTAGGATGAAGATGGTCTCTCTCAAACAACCTTGCAACCAAATAACAAAGAGTCTCTTGTGTCCCCAACAAACCCAATACAATGGCAAATTGTATAGGTGCACTAGTTCAGCGAAGAGATGGTGATACAAGTGCAATATGGATGGTAGATAGAGGTATTTGTAATCTGAAATTATAAAAACAGCAAGGTAACAAGTGGTAAAAGTGAGCGTAAACGGTATTGCAATGATAGGAAACAAGGCCTAGGGTTCATACTTTCACTAGTGCAAGTTCTCTCAACAATAATAACATAGATAGATCATATAACAAGCCCTCAACATGCAACAAAGAGTCACTCCAAAGACACTAATAGCGGAGAACGAACGAAGAGATTATGGTAGTGTACGAAACCACCTCAAAGTTATTCTTTCGGATCAATCTATTCAAGAGTTCGTATTAGAATAACACCTTAAGACACAAATCAACCAAAACCCTAATGTCACCTAGATACTCCATTGTCACCTCAAGTATTCGTGGGCATGATTATACGATATGCATCACACAAACTCAGATTCATCTATTCAACCAACACAAAGTACTTCAAAGAGTGTCCCAAAGTCTCTACCGGAGAGTCAAGAATGTGTGCCAACCCCTATACATAGGTTCATCGGCGGAACCCGCAAGTTGGTCACCAAAACATACATCAAGAGGCACATGATATCCCATTGTCACCACAGATAAGCGCAGCAAGACATACATCAAGTGTTCTCATAAAAGACTCAATCCGATAAGATAACTTCAAAGGGGAAAACTCTCATCACAAGAGAGTAGAGGGGGAGAAACATCATAAGATCCAACTACAATAGCAAAGCTCGGGATACATCAAGATCGTTCCATAGAGGAAACACGAGAGAGAACACGAGAGAGGAAGATCAAACACATAGCTACTGGTGCATACCGTCAGCCCCGAGGGTGAACTACTCCCTCCTCGTCATGGAGAGCGCAGGGATGATGAAGATGGCCACCGGTGAAGGATTCCTCCTCCGGTAGGGTGCCGGGAAGGGCTCCCGAGAGGTTTTTGGTGGCTACAGAGGCTTGTGGAGGCAGAACTTCCGATCTATCTTGTTATTCGATGGTTTTAGGGTACGAGGGAATATATAGGCGAAAGAAGTCG
>NC_041389.1:632802108-632911662 GCF_002162155.2 Triticum dicoccoides
TGCTCGAGGGGTCCATAAGACAGGGGGCGCCACCCTCTAAGGGGGGCGCGCCCTCCTATCTCGTGGCCTCCTCGAGGCTCTTCTGATGTGAACTCCAGGTCTCCCGGATCATAATCTTCCAAAAAATCACGTTGCCGAAGGTTTCATTCCGTTTGGACTCCGTTTGATATTTCCTTTCTTCGAAATACTGAAACAGGCAATAAAACAACAATATGGGTTGGGCCTCCGGTTAATAGGTTAGTCCCAAAAGTAATTTAAAAGTGTATAATAAAGCCCATAATCATTCAAAACAGATAATATAATAGCATGGAACAATCAAAAATTATAGATACGTTGGAGACGTATCAAGCATCCCCAAGCTTAATTCCTGCTCGTCCTCGAGTAGGTAAATGATAAAAACAGAATTTTTGATGTGGATTTCTACCTAGCATGATTCTCAAAGTAATTTTCTTTATTGTGGCATGAATGTTCAGATCCAAATAATACAAAATAAAAGTTCATTGACATAAGAAATAGTAATACTTCAAGCATACTAAGCAATGTAATCATGTCTTCTCAAAATAACATGGCCAAAGAAAGTTATCCCTACAAAATCATATAGTCTGGCTATGCTTCATCTTCATCACACAAAGTATTTAATCATGCACAACCCCGATGACGAGCCAAGCAATTGTTTCATACTTTAATAATCTCAAACTCTTTCAATTTTCACGCAATACATGAGCGTGAGCCATGGACATAGCACTATATGTGGAATAGAATGGTGGTTGTGGAGAACACAAAAAAGGAGAAGATAGTCTCACATCAACTAGGCGTATTAACGGGCTATGGAGATGCCCATTAATAGATATCGATGTGAGTGAGTAGGGATTGCCATGCAATGGATGCACTAGAGCTATAAATATATGAAAGCTCAACAAAAGAAAACTAGTGGGTGTGCATCCAACTTTCTCACTCACGAAGACCTAAGGCATTTTGAGGAAGCCCATCATTGGAATATACAAGCCAAGTTCTATAATGAAAAATTCCCACTAGTAAATGAAAGTGACAACATATGAGACTCTCTATCATGAAGATCATGGTGCTATTTTGAAGCACAAGTGTGGAAAAAGAGATAGTAGCATTGTCCCTTCTCTCTTTTTCTCTCATTCTTTTTTTTTCTTTTTCTTTTTTTTTCTTTCTCCTTTGTTTTCTTTGGCCTTTTTTTGGCCTTTCTTTCTTTTTTTTCTTTTTGTAAAGTCCGAAGTCTCATCCCGACTTGTGGGGGAATCATAGTCTTCATCATTCTTTCCTCACGAGGACAATGCTCTAATAATGCAGATCGTCACACTTTTATGGATTTACAACTCAAAGCTTTACCAAGATATGACTCTATGTGAATGCCTCCGGCGGTGTACCAGGATATGCAATGAATCAAGAGCGACATGTATGAAGATTATGAAGGTGGCCTTGCCACAAATACGATGTCAACTACATGATCATGCAAAGAGCAATATGACAAAAGTAATGTGTGTCATATGAACGGAACGGTGGAAAGTTGCATGGCAATATATCTCAGAATGGCTATGGAAATGCCATAATAGGTAGGTATGGTGGCTGTTTTGAGGAAGGTAAATAATGGGTTCAATATCGGCGAAAGTTGCGCGGTAATAAGAGAGGCTAGCAAATTGGAAGGATGAGTGTGCGTATATCCATGGACTCACATTAGTCATAAAGAACTCATATACTTATTGCAAAAGTCTACTTAGCCATCGAAGCAAAGTACTACTACGCATGCCCCAAGAGGGATAGATTGGTAGGAGAAGACCATCGCTCATCCCCGACTGCCACTCATAAGGAAGACAATCCAAAGCGCACCTCATGCAACAAATTTGTCACACAACTTTTACCATACGTGCATGCTACGGGACTTTCCAACTTCAACAAAAGTATTTCTCAATTTCATAATTACCCACTAGCATGACTCTAACATTACTACCTTTATATCTCAAAACAATTATCAAGCAACATATTGATCATAGCATCCAATTCACTTCCTATGATAGTTTTCATTCAAATTACCATGCTGTTTAAGACTCTCAAAATAATATAAGTGAAGAATGAGAGTTCATTAATTTCTACAAAATAAAACCACCGCCGTGCTCTAAAAAGATATAAGTGAAGTACTAGAGCAAACGACAAACTACTCCGAAAGATATAAGTGAAGATCAATGAGTAGCTAAATGATTATGCAACTATGCGAAGACTCTCTCTCAATAAAGAATTTCAGATCTTGGTATTGTCTTCAAGAAGAAAGCAAAACAAAATAAAATAACATTGGAAGGATAGCACAACTCATGTGAAGAATCAAAAACTTAGGCTCAACCGATACTAACCGATAGTGATTGAAGAAGAAAGGTGGGATGCCTACCGAGGCATCCCCGAGCTTAGATGTTTGAGACTTCTTTAAATATTATCTTGGGGTGCCTTGGGAATCCCCAAGCTTGAGCTTTTATGTCTCCTTAATTCCTCTCATATCATGGTTTCTCTTTTTATCAAAAGCTTCATTCACAATAAACTCAACAAGAACTCGTGAGATAGGTTAGTATAAACCAATGCAAAACCATAACATCTTCTACTGTAACAAATCACTAACATTATTATTCAACATTGAATACTAAATGTCTCTGCATATTTAATACTCCTATCCTCAAATAGAATCATTAAGCAAGCAAACATATGCAAACAATGCAACCATAACAGCAATCTGTCAAAACAGTACAGTCTGTAAAGAATGCAAGAGTATCAATACTTCCCTGACTCCAAAAATTAAGAACTAAAATTCCCACTGTAATAAATTTATCAGATCTTAATATGCAAAAAGATTCAACGTTATACCACTCTCTGACTTTTTTACGGAATTTTTGCAACAGAGGTAAATTTTCTGTTTCCAAACAGCAACATGTATACTAGCAAAATAAGCATGCCAAAGGCTATCCTTTACTTTTTTATTGCAAATAAAGATGCAAAACATTATTCTAACTAACAGCAATCAAAAACTAGCAAAATAAAATGACGCTCCAAGCAAAACACATATCATGTGGTGAATAAAAATATAGCTCCAAGTAAAGTTACCGATGAACGAAGACGAAAGAGGGGATTCCATCCGGGGCATCCCCAAGCTTAGGCTCTTGGTTGTCCTTGAATATTACCTTGGGGTGCCTTGGGCATCCCCAATCTTAGGCTCTTGCCACTCCTTATTCCATAGTCCATCGAATCTTTACCCAAAACTTGAAAATTTCAACCACACAAAACTCGAAACAAAACTCGTAAGCTCCGTTAGTATAAGAAAATAAATCAGCACTTTAAGGTACTGTAATAAACTCATTCTTTATTTATACTTGTGTAATATATACTGTACTCCAAATTATCTATGGTTCATACCACTTAATACCAGCCATAGATGCATCAAAATAAGCAAACAACACAATGAAAACAGAATCTGTCAAAAACAGAACAGTCTGTAGTAATCTGTATCAAAGGTATACTTCTGGAACCCCAAAATTATGAAATAAATTTATGGACCTGAGTAATTTGTCTATTAATCATCTGCAAAAAGAATCAACCTAAAAGCACTCTCCAATAAAAAATGGCAGCTGATCTTGTAAGCGCTAAAGTTTCTGTTTTTCACAGCAAGATCACATAAACTTCACCCAAGTCTTCCCAAAGGTTCTACTTGGCACTTTATTGAAACAAAAGCTATAAAACATGATTAATACAGTAGCATAATAATGTGGACACACAAAAACAGTAAGTATAAATATTGGGTTGTCTCCCAACAAGCGCTTTTCTTTAATGCCTTTTTAGCTAGGCATGATGATGGCAATGATGCTCACATAGAAGATAAGAATTGAAACATAAAGAGAGCATCATTAAGCATATGACTAGCACATTTAAGCCTAACCCTCTTCCTATGCATAGGGATTTTTTAAGCAAACAACTTAGGGGAACAATAATCAACAAGCATAGGAAGGTAAAACAAGCATAACTTCAAGATTTTGAGCACATAGAGAGGAAACTTGACATAATTGCAACTCCTACAAGCATATATTCCTCCCTCATAATAGTTTTCAGTAGCATAATGAATGAATTCAACAATATAACCAGCACCTAAAACATTCTTTTCATGATCTACAAGCATAAAAAATTTACTACTCTCCACATAAGCAAATTTCTTCTCATGAATAGTAGTGGGAGCAAACTCAACAAAATAATTATCATGTGAGGCATAATCCAATTGAAAACTAAAATCATGATGACAAGTTTCATGTTTATCATTATTCTTAATAGCATACAAGTCATCACAATAATCATCATAGATAGCAACTTTTTTCTCATAATCAATTGGAACCTCTTCTGAAATAGTGGAATCATCACTAAATAAAGTTGACACTCTTCCAAATCCACTTTCATGTTCATCACAATAATATTCAACATCCTCCAAAATAGTGGGATCACTACTTACTAAAGTTGACACTCTTCCAAACCCACTTTCATCAATATAATCATCATAAATAGGAGGCATGCTTTCATCATAATAAATATTCTCATCAAAACTTGGGGGACAAAAAATATTATATTCATCAAACATAGCTTCCCCAAGCTTGTGGCTTTGCATATCATTAGCATCCTGGATATTCAAGGAATTCATACTAACAACATTGCAATCATGCTCATCATTCAAAGATTTAGTATCAAGCATTTTAATGCATTCTTCTTCTAGCACTTGAGCACAATTTTCCTTTCCATCATACTCACGAAAGATATTAAAAAGACGAAGCGTATGAGACAAACTTAACTCCATTTTTTGGTAGTTTTCTTTTATAAACTAAATTAGTGATAAAACAAGAAATAAAAAGATTTGATTGCAAGATCTAAAGATATACCTTCAAGCACTCACCTCCCCGGCAACGGCGCTAGAAAAGAGCTTAGTGGACGGGGTGTGAGTACTGTTTACCTAGCCTCCCCGGCAATGGCGCCAGAAAAGAGCTTGATGTCTACTACACAACCTTCTTCTTGTAGACGTTGTTGGGCTTGCAAGTGCACAGGTTTGTAGGACAGTAGCAAATTTGCCTCAATTGAATGACCTAAGGTTTATCAATCCGTAGGACGTGTAGGATGAAGATGGTCTCTCTCAAACAACCCTGCAACCAAGTAACAAAGAGTCTCTTGTGTCCCCAACACACCCAATATAATGGCAAATTGTATAGGTGCACTAGTTCAGCGAAGAGATGGTGATACAAGTGCAATATGGATGGTAGATAGAGGTATTTGTAATCTGAAATTATAAAAACAGCAAGGTAACAAGTGATAAAAGTGAGTGTAAACGGTATTGCAATGATAGGAAACAAGGCCTAGGGTTCATACTTTCACTAGTGCAAGTTCTCTCAACAGTAGTAACATAGATAAATCATATAACAAGCCCTCAACATGCAACAAAGAGTCACTCCAAAGACACTAATAGTAGAGAACGAACGAAGACATTATGGTAGGGTACGAAACCACCTCAAAGTTATTCTTTCGGATCAATCTATTCAAGAGTTCGTACTAGAATAACACCTTAAGACACAAATCAACCAAAACCCTAATGTCACCTAGATACTCCATTGTCACCTCAAGTATCCGTGGGCATGATTATACGATATGCATCATACAATCTCAGATTCATCTACTCAACCAACACAAAGTACTTCAAAGAGTGCCCAAAGTCTCTACCGGAGAGTCAAGAACGTGTGCCAACCCCTATGCATAGGTTCATGGGCGGAACCGCAACTTGGTCACCAAAACATACATCAAGAGGCACATGATATCCCATTGTCACCACAGATAAGCACGGCAAGACATACATCAAGTGTTCTCACAAAAGACTCAATCCGATAAGATAACTTCAAAGGGGAAAACTCAATTCAGCACAAGAGAGTAGAGGGGGAGAAACATCATAAGATCCAACTACAATAGCAATGCTCGGGATACATCAAGATCGTGCCATAGAGGGAACATGAGAGAGTATATGAGAGAGGGAGATCAAACACATAGCTACTGGTACATACCCTCAGCCCCGAGGGTGAACTACTCCCTCCTCGTCATGGAGAGCGCCGGGATGATGAAGATGGCCACCGGTGAAGGATTCCCCCTCCAGCAGGGTGCCGGGAAGGGCTCCCGAGAGGTTTTTGGTGGCTGCAGAGGCTTGCGGCGGCGGAACTTCCAATCTATCTTGATATTCGATGGTTTTAGGGTACGAGGGAATATATAGGCGAACGAAGTCGATCGGGGGGGTGCTTGAGGGGTCCACGAGACAGGGGGCGCCACCCTGTAAGGGGGGCGCACCCTCCTATCTCATGGCCTCCTCGAGGCTCTTCTGACGTGAACTCCAAGTCTCCCGGATCATAATCTTCCAAAAGATCACGTCGCCGAAGGTTTCATTCCGTTTGGACTCCGTTTGATATTCTTTTCTTTGAAATACTGAAACACGCAATAAAACAGCAATATGGGCTGGACCTCCGGTTAATATGTTAGTCCCAAAAGTAATATAAAAGTGTATAATAAAGCCCATAATCATTCAAAACAGATAATATAATAGCATTAAACAATCAAATATTATAGATACTTTGGAGATGTATCACACACCGGCATCGCCGCACGGTCACTTCATCAAGCCAGCATTGCTCACGTCACAAGCTATGACCTGCATTGGCATGGCCGAACTGTTGCTTCATCGAGCCGATGTCCATCACGCCGAACTACTTCAACACCTTGGCTGACACATCTCCTCACCAACCTGCTCCATCTCCTCACCTGGACTGGGGGCTTCGTCATCCCTTCATCAACTTACCTCGGAGACTTCGGCGTCACCCGCCGACCAGCTTCATCACATTAGCTGGACCACGGGCTTTGCCTCGGCAAGCCAGCCTTTGCCGGCATCGTCATGCCTTCGCTTCATCACCCATCAGGCAATGGGTGTGTGGATCGAGTCCCAATTTTGGGAGTAACCTTTCTTCGGACCGCTACAACAAATAAACCAGGTGCTATTAATCCCATCAATTTTTGCTTGTTTGGATTTATTTTTCCCAAGGAATTATTACTCTGCTTTGTTCCATCATCTATACACAGGCCTATCAAATGGTGGCCGCATTAACGACGGCTGTGTGGTGGTTCGGTCAGTTTCCGTACATAGTTCGGCGAACGCCGTATCTGGAACTTGGACCGACCTGTGAATTCGGGCTTTGCCACGCCTTTACCACATCATGCCCTGCATCGACATTGACATCGACGCTCGGGCCATATCTCTTTCATTATTTACTTCACTTGTATTAAATGAGTAGAAGAATTTTTTTATTTGTCATTACTTTTGGTTTGCACTATTTTTTCCGTGCAGACAATTGACTCAAACTGAGCCGTGTTGTCGCCTCCTTCGACCGAATTGTGTTGTCGCCTTGGCGCGCCGACCTGCTCCATTACCGCGGCTGGACTGAGGGCTTCATCTTCTCGGAGTGCCGAACTCTCTGCTCGGCCACCAGGGGACCAGCATGAGAGGCTGGAACCTTGTCCGGCATCAAGCTCGGACCGCGTCATCAATGCCGAACACATTAACCAGCTAAGTCGCTCTCATGCTCAAAACCTTTTAGTTTTAAATTTTGTTCGGTTAGAACAAGCATTATACTTTTTTGCACAAAGTTGTTTGTGACAAAGTTCCTTGTCAAAACTTTGTTTGTGATGCAAATATTCAAATACCCCGTTTATTTGGGGGCTCCCTTGATGGAGCTTTTCCTCTTGCATATGATTATACTTGTACGGCTTCGTTCCTTGTTCGTGCATTACGCCACAATATGCACCATGTTGACTTAAGCAACTTGCAAGCTAGGTTGCCTGGCTCCTGTGCTTACCCCTACGTTCCCGATTGTTCAGATAGGGAGTAAAGGGAGCACCTCTGTGATTGTCATGATCGGTTCATCCGAGCCGGAACTCAGACTGGGTGAAGCCGAAAGCTAGTACTCTTACTGTTTTCAACAATGTTCGGCACACAACAAAACTCATGAGTACAAAAAATCTATTGCACAAGTCTCATAATAATAATGAGCAACCACAGAAAGGTATGTGTGGGGGTACTATTTTCTTCAAAGATGCTTCTTACACTTTGTTAGTAATATAGCATAAGTTCCCTGAGTGCGCTTTGTCTGTTACAGCCTTATGGCTTGATTTCCTGGTTATCGGAAACACCGTCGATATTCTCGACAGGTGGAGTACATAACACTCTTCAGTCCTTGACCGAAGAGGGAGAAGCCGACGGTTGGTTAAGACACGTTCAAAGTTCGGGTGAACACAGATATGATATAAGTACTTCGGTACGCACAATCATTATAACATAAAATCCTTTTACCCAAGTCACTCGGGGGCTCTTAAATTTATGTGAGGTGTTTTATAATAAGTGATCTTTTTCCAGTCGTTGCAAATCCTTTTTTTTCTATCACTCCTTTTTTCGACGCGAGTGTGTGGTCAATAGCCGGATTTCCCTCTCAAAGCCGCTAAAGTTTGCTAAACTGGCCTAGCAAAAGGTACTCCACCTTCGGGATAGGAGGTTGAAGCCGTAGGATGAACCGCTTGAAGTCTTGAGATAGGATGTGTCATGTTAAAAGCACGACAGAAGCACAATTTTTTTTCTAAGACCAATTTTCGGATTGGCACCGAAGACTTGATCTTGTTCGAACGTCAAGATTTTACTGACGTTTTTTGGTTTCCAATCCTATGGCACTTTTCAACCATTTCTGTGTTTTCCGCATGAGTCTCGCAGTGCAACGCCAGACACCTTTAGAGATTCGGCTAAAATTCTCGGATATTGCTACATATGCATCGGTTTCAAATTGTGTCTTCGGTCAATAGTTGGGTTGCCCGGCTCCTGTGCTTGCCTCCTACGTTCCGCTTTGTTCGCCTAGGTGTGCAAAGGGAGAACCACCGTGATTGTGCTTCCAGCTCACATGGTTAAGCACCTCAGTGGAGAAAGCCGAAAACTGACTGTCACAATAAGCATAAACTGGTCAGCGATCGGATGACTGTATTAAATGACGGTCCATTCATAATATTGGCCGAAGTGTTTACGTCTTGACCTCGGCTGTCGCCGAACACTAAGCGGGAGGCTACTTGCTGGCCTCCCAACTTTAAGCTGCTATGACTAAGTGAAAGTCATAAAGCCCGTATATCTGATTGCCTTGTTTCCGCCAACACAACCGCCTTCGGGCATCGAGACGTCGGCTAAGGGTTGTTTGGTTATTTCGGAAACACCCTGCGTAGCATCTACAAGGGGGTAGAAGCCGATGATGGGCCACTTTCAGATTATAAACAGTCGCAACGGAAGTGAAAATTTGGGTTCATCTAGACCACAGAGTTTGGAAGCTTTCCCCAAACTAATTTCTCAGTATTTTCCTCCCACATTGATCAGAGCTGAGGTTTCATGATCATGCTTAGCATGACAACCCAAAGAAAGGAATCGATAGCGGGACTATTTTCTTTGGACGATGTTTCTTATGTTAAACAATAATATAACATGTCTCTCTGCGTACATTTGTTTATAAAAAACCGTATGGCCGGATTGCCTTGTTTGCCATAAATCTTTGCCCTCATAAAGGCTTTATAAAGTAGGACAAACACTCCTCGGCTGCTGGCCGAGGGGGTTGAAGCCGATGGTCGGTCAACAAAGTTTTGTACAATGCGGATCCAAGCATTAATGATATAAAGTACCTACATACATAGAGTCATTACACATAATTTGTGATTTTACTATGGATATCGATCCTTAATTCAGCCTCCCGTGCCTGCATTAAGACTCGGGGGCTACTATGCTTCGGGCCTATTATTTAAAAATATTAAAAAGGGTACATCAATCCCCTGATCTGATGTTGCCACCCGACCAGTGTCTCGGGGGCTACTGCATTGGCAATCCAATGCAGAAAATTTAAAGTGCAATATAGTTTTCGAGGAGATTATTATCCTCAGGTCGGTCGGCCGCACCCAACCTGAGTCCCGAGGACTTTGCACACCGCGTTTCTATTCCTATGTATGCTGCCGAGCTAGGAGTTGATCCTCAGACCGATTTCACGCATCAACCTGAGTCTCAGGGGCAACTAGGATCAGCGGTTTCATGTTTTCCTTCAGGTGCATCTCGGGTTTTAGACTGACGCGCACACCTTGAGGGCTACTGACTATATATCTCGGTAGCGAATAAATTGCACCAACCAAAAAATCAGCCCGCAGTCAAGGGTGGTGCACCACCTCGGAAGCAGTCCGGCATAAAGCTCGGGCGCCAGTGGCTGGCTCCATAGAGGGCATTTCCGCATTAAGCTCGGCTAAACTCCTTCAACTTTTTGAACCCAGATGATCTATGACACCTCGGATATAGTCCGGCATTGGAGCTCGGATAGAGTCCGGCGTTGGAGCTTGGACACATTCTGGCGTTGGAGCTTGGATACATTTCGGCGTTGGAGCTCGGACGCAAGAGGACACTGCCGCCCGGGAATAACTTCAGACCCGAGGTGTGGCATAATAATAACAAGGCATGGATAAAGGCCGAAACTTAAAGGGGCTCCTCGGATACCCGACATGTAAACTCTTCGGATTTAATTCGCGATCCTCAAGATCGAAGATGAGAAGATTTGTTGAACCAGTTTTCAAGGCCGACGACCGAAGATGAAGAACAGTTCGGAAGAATCGAGGAGCGTCCCCAACTTGAAGACCGGTTCACGAGGATACTAACGGTGTCCTGGACTAGGGGATACTCACCACGTCGTCTCCAGATCAGTTAAATTGGGCCGAGGACCCCCATGGCCGTATACTCATGGGCCAGTTCGGACAGTTGCCGCATACAAGGAAGATTCCACAAGACTTGGTGATCAAGACAAGGACTCCTCCCCCACCGGCGTATTCGGCTAGGACTCTTGTTATATTATACCTCTTGTACATTATATAAACCGAGGCCAGGCTAGTCGATAGATCATTATGATAACAACAACAATCATACCATAGGCTAGCTTCTAGGGTTTAGCCTCTCTGATCTCGTGGTAGATCAACTCTTGTAATACTCATATCATCAAGATCACTCAAGCAGAAAGTAGGGTATTACCTCCATCGAGATGGCCCGAACCTGGGTAAACATCGTGTCCCCAGCCTCCTGTTACCATTAGCCTTAGGCGCACAGTTCGGGACCCCCTACCCAAGATCCGCCGGTTTTGACACCGACAATCGCCCCGCAGTCACAACGGTAGCAACACAGATGGTGAGACTGGAGAAGAATCTGAAGGTAAGCCGACGGACCCCCCCCCCCATCCCCACCCCCCACCCCCAAGTTGCAACGGTCGATGCAGCGTGGAAGACGTGGCTGGAGTGGAAACCGACGAGGTTGCTCAAGCAAGGCGGTAGCCTTTTGTGCCAATGTCGATGTAGCTGAGAGCATGGGTGGTGTAGCCGTGGTCGAGGTAGCCGTGCGAAGAACGTCGTGGTCGATGTCGAATTAGGGCAGGTGTCGAGGAAGTCATTGTGGGGCCGCGGGCGCAAGGAGGCGCCAAGTCAGTCAAGGGCGCAATGGTGTCGAAGTAGTGGTGCACCGGGAAGAAGACTGTTAGTGTCAAAACCGGCAGATCTCGGGTAGGGGGGGCAAGTTGTACGTCTAAGGATTGATGGTAACAATGGACAAAGGACACAATGTTTACCCAGGTTCGGGCCCTCTTAATGGAGGTAAAACCCTACTCCTTCTTGTTTATATTCGAAGGGTAAGGAGATTACAAGAGTTGATCTACCACGAGATCATAGTGGCTAAACCCTAGCTCGGCTAGCCTAGTAATGTTATGATCCTACCTTCGGTCTAAAACCCTCCGGTTTATATAGACACCGGAGGGGCTCAGGGTTGTACAAAGTCAGTTTAACATAAAGGAAACAGTATATTCGGACACCTAAACTTGCCGTTCGGCAAACGGGAGTCCTATCCTAACACGAGAAGTGGTCTTCTTCCTTGTATCTTGACGGCCCATTAGTCCGGCCCATGTACAATAGACCGGACGCCCGAGGACCCCTTAGTCCAGGACTCCCTCAGTAGCCCCTGAATCAGTCTTCAATGATGACGTGTTCGGTGCGTAGATTATCTTCGACATTGTGAGACGGGTTCGCTGAACAATATACATCAACTTTCCTCCAGAAAAGAACTGTATTCGACTTTGTAGAATTGACACAACCCTCAGCCGCAAAGGCAGGACACATAAAAAACCCAGGAACAGTGTCTTTACTGACAACTTTTTCCGGGGAAGCATCAGACTTGACCCTTTAGTGTTTTGAGCCGTTTTCACACCCCGCATTCCGTATTTCGAGGCCAAGCCCTCTTGGCCCGTCTTGTCAAAACAGAGAATGTGCCCACTTATGACGGGATTGCTCATAATAAGATTTGGGTAATCCAACTGTTTATGGCGCATGCCCATGTTGGGAACAAGCGAGTTTTTAGGCATAAGTGGGGGGACGGTTGGCATTTTTACTGCCTATAAGAGGGCAATAGATTTTTCCTCCCTTTCCCACGCCTTCCAACCTCCCCAGCCTTCCAATCTCCCAAGCTCTCAGCGCCCGAAAGAAAGTTTTCGTCCTCCTCACCACCACCACCTCCTCTGACCATGGCCGGATCCGGTTCCAAGGGCAAGTGGGAGGCCTCCTCCATCACGGAGAAGGAGATAAAGGATCTCCGGAATGTGGGATACCTAGCCGCAACCATCACACACAGGCTCCCCACCAAGGGTTGGATCATCCCCACTCCGAAGCCGAGCGAAAGGGTAGTCTTCATCCCCCATTTCCTTAGAGGGTTAGGTTTTCCACTCCACCCCTTCGTCATGGGACTCATGTTCTATTACAGGCTAGATTTCCGTGATCTAGCCCCAAACTCTTTCCTCCACATCTCGATGTTTATCGCCGTGTGTGAGGCTTTACTCCGCATCCCACCACACTTCAGTCTATGGCTGAAGATCTTCAATGTGAAGCCGAAGGTGGTTGATGGGCGGCATGCGTACTGCGGCATGACCATGATAAGCAAGCTGCCCAATGCCACATGGCCCAAGGGGGCCTTTGTCAAGACCGTCAAGGTCCGGCAACAAGAGTGGTTTTACATCACCAAGCCACATTGCAGTAACTGGGCGGCGATTCAGGAGTTTAGATCTGGACCCCCCACGAGGCTCACCTCATGGAACGCCAAGGGCCTCGACTGGGGGTCCCAGATGGAGGTGCAAATGCTGCAGTCGCCCATCACCAGTGTACTAGGCAAGAATCTTGGTCTCACCAATGTGGTGCAGATCATGCTCTTCCGCCGCATCCTCCCCTGCCAACGCCGGGCCTCCCCCATGTGGGAGTTCAATCTGGAAGGGTTGCGGACCCTAGAGTGCTTCTTCGGCACAACGCACGAGGGGATATGGAAGCTGCTCTTCAAAGCCCGTAAGAGCTGGATCATGGAGTCCGAAAATGTCGGGCTCGACATCACGAATCCAGCCACTCCAGTAAGTGTTAAACTTTCCAAAGAGTACTCGGTTCATACCTTTCAATATGAATCTTATCAGTCCTTTTCTTTCGCAGGGCTGGACAAAGAAAGCGGAGCGGATCAAGAGTCCCGCTCCGTTGCCCGAAGACACAACCACTCCCAAGCTGAGGGAGATGCTGGTCCCGGTGCCATACCAGGCGCCGGAGAAGAAGGGTAAGAAGAAGGGCAAGGATCCCAAGGCTGGGCCCCACTGCAAAGGTCCTTCGGATACTATGTCCGGAGAGATCGAGCTCGTTTCCTCCCATGAGGAAGACGAAGACGAAGAGGAGGAGGAGGTGGTGGAGAGTGACGCCCCTCGCAAGACGAGGAGGAAGAATAGGACAGCCTCTGAGAATCCGGAGGGAGCGACACGGAAGAGGGGGAGATAACCCTCTCGTAAGTTCAGACTCTGAGTCCGAACACAGCTCGAAGATGGCCCATAGGGAGAAGCCCCTGGCCGAAACGTAAGTATCAAAACCTTACTTGTTCAGTTTTCGCTTAATCTACCTCTCTTATATAAATCATATCTTTATTTGCCTTTCAGCCTCCGCGTGATATCCCAATTCCCTCCTCTTTGGAGGGGAACTCTCTAGCACCTGAAGAGGCGGAGAGTGATGGAACATCACAAGCCCTCTCCCCCTGCCATGGAGGACACCGAGGTGCCGTCCCAAAGGACCTCTCCTGGCCGGGGTGGGGCTGACGAGGCCGTTGTCGGTGTCAAAACCGGCGGATCTCTGGTAGGGGGTCCAGAACTGTGCGACTAAGGCTAATGGTAATAGGAGGCTGGGGACACGATGTTTACCCAGGTTCGGGCCCTCTCAATGGAGGTAATACCCTACTTCCTGCTTGATTGATCTTGATGATATGAGTATTACAAGAGTTGATCTACCATGAGATCATAGAGGCTAAACCCTAGAAGCTAGCCTATGATTATGATTGTTCCCGTCCTACGGACTAAACCCTCCGGTTTATATAGACACCAGAGGGGGCTAGGGTTACACAGAGTCAGTTACAGAGAAGGAGATCTACATATCCGAATTGCCAAGCTTGCCTTCCACGCCAAGGAGAGTCCCATCCGGACACGGGACGAAGTCTTCAATCTTGTATCTTCATAGTCCAACAGTCCGTGCAAAGTATATAGTCCGGCTATCCGAGGACCCCCTAATCCAGGACTCCCTCAGTAGCCCCTGAACCAGGCTTCAATGACGATGAGTCCGGCGTGCAAATTGTCTTCGGCATTGCAAGGCGGGTTCTCCTCCAAATCCAGAGTACATGTTGTAATGAGTAGTGTCCAGCTTCCCATTAATGTTGTACTCCTCCACTTCTGTGCTTCAATAATGATTATCTCCACGTGTCGAGCGAATGCGAGAAGTCGGGGCATTTTACGTTTGCCACCCTAACCATGTAAGTAAATTGTCTATTTAAAGAGACGAGGATCCTCAGATCCAAATCACACCATCCTCCCCTCAGCAAGCATCTCATCAGAGCGCGCCCGGAAGAAACCATCCCATCATGGCCAGCCATCATAGCTCCTTATCTTGCTCCCGTAGCACTAAGCCAGGTGATTGGGAGAAGTGTTATGTTCCCCATAGCCGATTAGTAGAGTTGCAGACCAAGGGTTTCTTCCGCCTGCATACATGGTCCCCGTCCGAGCCGGACTAGCCACCTATAATGGTGGGGAGCAAGCAGAGAGCTTTCCCAACCCATCCAAGGGGGAGAGGGTATGCCTTGTACCTTATTTGCTGAGGGGACTCGGGTTTCCAATCCACCCATTCCTCCGCGGGCTCCTGGAGTTCTATGGCCTCCAGCTGCATAATTTCACCCCTACCTCCGTACTGCATATTGCAGGCTATGTAGCCCTTTGCGAGCTATTTCTGGGCTGCAAGGTTCATTTCAAGCTATGGAAGAGGCTATTCTTCCTTGTCCCCCGTAATCAGGAGGGATCAATATATCAAGTGGGCGGAGCCGAAATATGGCGCGTCGCCGAGACCGGATACTTGTCCGGCACTCCAAAGAAGGCATCCGAAGACTGGCCTTCGGAGTGGTTTTATGTAGAGGACGTCCCCCTGCCGGACCCAATTCGGATGGGCCTTCCTGAGTTTGCTAATACTCCGCTGAAGAAACGCCACAGCTGGTGCCCCCAGAGCCCCCAGGAGGAAGATAACAGAGAGGTCCTTTACCTGATGGGCAGGATAAAAACGCTGGCCAAATTAGGATTGACAATAATTGAAGTTATGTCAATATGCATAAAGCGGAGGGTGCAGCCACTTCAATATTGGGGGAAACCCATGTTGCACTTCAATGGAGAAGACGACGCCACCCGCTGCGGTCGTAAAGGTCCGGACTCCGCCACCGCTTTGGCAAAAATATTGTCCGACTTGTACAAAGGAGAAGAAGAGGAGTTCCTTCGTATTAAGCCACGGGATGGATTCTCTATGTACAACCCCCCAAGCTGGGTGAGCTGCAATCCTTTACTCAACTCCATTCACTCCCTTACTCTTTATCATAAATACTCACCTTGCCAATTCCAAGCAGGAACTGCAAAAGGCCGTGAGGGAGATTCACAACCCATCTCCACAGCCGGAAGACCCTAACCGGGCCCTCGACCCTGGACTTGAAGAAGATCCGGACATATCTGTGGAGCTGGTCGACGGGACATTTTTCTAGGCAAGCCGTGACGGCACTCTGGTGGCCATCATTGCCGACTATCCCGGATTGCTCCCTGCATCGAGTGTAAGTAAAACCGAAGTCCTAACTTCCAGGAAGGATTCCTTCTTTACGCCTTACCTTATGCACATATATTGTACTTTACAAAAACGGCTACCGGGTCACCGTGCCGAGCCCAAGGGGGCTCATCAGCAAAGGGCACCCAGGCCAAGCAAGCTCAAGAGGAAGGCGGTTAGGATTGAGACGCCGTCACAGAGGTATAATTAAAAACCTGCTCCGTGATTATCGTCTTTGAAATGTAACAACATCTATTGTGTCCTGGTAGAAAGAGTAGTTGCTGGACTATGTCTGGAGACCCTGCCGGCCATGCCTCCATCAGCCGGATTCCTGAACCGGCCTCAAGGGTGGAGGCTAATGTGGGGACAACGCCGAAATATCCTCCTGCAGAGGATGCGGATAGGATCTCCGCTACGAATTCCGAAGTGGAGAGCATCATGAATCACCGGCGCCGACGGGCCGTACTCCACGACGCTAGTTTCTCCGAAGAGGCATTTAATGCCTTCAACTCAGGAGACGCGTACATCCGAGCTGCTCTAGACTTGCCAGAGCCACAGACCAGTATGTAAAGGATATACGGGTAAGAAAATTTGATAAGTATGTATATCAGTAGCCCCTGAGACTTGAAACAGTTGGCACAACTGATTTAAGGATCATTGTATGCATAGGTTCTTGCAGAGAAGAATACCCATTTATCTCAAGAGCTAGAGGAATGCAAGTCCCAGCTGAGGGCCGCAGTTGCCAAAATAGAGGAATCCAAGAAGGCCTCATCTGGTAATACTTGTCTCAATCAAAGAGAATGTAAATACGTACACCAGTTAATATTCTGCATTTTTAACAAATCTAACATTAGATTCTATAGACAATCCCGGAGAGAATCTGGAGATCGTACGGGAGGATGAGCCGCAAGCTCGAAGACAGCTAAAGGCTGGCGAGCGCATGCTTACACAGGTTAGGCGAGAGAAAAACGATCTCCAAGATGCCAAAATCTGGCTGGGTGTCGAATTAGCAGATGTTCGGGCCCAGCTTGCTGACTCTGTGAAGGAGAATAGGAGGCTTCGACGCGACATTTACGGTAAGTGCATAAACGAACCGTTGGACAGTTCGGCGAAGAAACGAGTTAACAGAGTTATGTCTGTAGGTATGCTGATAGGCCATCCTGAAGAGGAAATGCCCGGATCCGCATGCGATCTTCTGCAAGAGCTTTCACAGCTGCACGAACGAGTTTGGCAGGTGATGCAGGGTATTGCCCAGGCCTTGTGGCCATCCGCTTCCCTGCCAGGAGGCATGGGGGAGCTTGTGGAGATGCTCAAGGGAGCACGGCGGCACTTCTTATTATGGAAGATATCGGCCTGCCGACAAGGTGCAAGGGAAGCCTGGGCCATGGTGAAGACGTGATACGCCAAGGCTGACCCGAACCATATGGCTGAGGTCGGACCTGTAGGACCAGATGGGAAAGAGATCCCCATAAGTCTGGTGTATGACCAAGTAGGATTAGCCGCAAAGTATTCCCAACAGGATTGTAGGCTAGACAGCCTGTTGGATGGTATAGAAGAAGAATTTTGCCAGTCCAAGTGACTATGTACTTCGGTGGACGTATGTAGTCCCTAGCCGGATTGTAAATCATTTGTCTTGGCGGACCTTTTCGCTTCAGCCTCCGGACCCGACAGTCTGAAGTGTATCCGAATACCCGCTGAGTTATGTAAAACCGGGGTCCGCGTGGAAACCAGGCGTAGGGGTCATAAGTGCTTGAACAGACAAGTACCCAACTAGTTATGTTATATTACATGGATAGTAAGAAACATCTTCCAGAGATAATAGTTCCGTTAAGGGTTCCTTTCCCTGGGTATGCATGCATTAATGTGCATGTCCGAACTGCGAACAGAGATGTAGTATACAAAACATCTGGGGATTTATGTTGTAATAGATAAAAACATCTTTTGTTCACCGGCCGAATATTCCCTTAAGAAAGCTAGCTTTCGGCTTCACCCAGTCTGAGGTACACATCCGGCGGACCCGGCAGTAACAATCGCAGAGGTGCTCCCCTTATGCCCTAGCCGAATTAACGGGAACGTAGGGCATAAACACAAGAGCTAGGCAACCTAGATTGGCCAAAACTTAAGTCATATCGATGCATATAATGGCGAAAAATGGCACATATGGAGAAGTTACACATATGCACTGGGCATGAAGCCCGAAAAATAGTTATATTAAGCTTCTGTATAAGAAGCCCCCAGGTATAAGTAGCGTGCATAGCGCGTCAAAATTGTGTAAACCTATCACACTTTAAGCCTTCTAGAGCTGTATAAAAAAGAAATAAGAAAAAAGAGAGAGGATATAATATAAAAGGGGCGGAGGTAAGGAGACAAACACAGAGTCCGGCACTTAGGCGTAGAATCTTCGGAGTCTGGCCGCATTCCATGGGTTCAACTCTAATCGATTATCCGATGCATCACGCAGGCGGTACGCTCCTCCGGTGAGAACTTTATCAATGATGAAGGGACCCTCTCACTTGGGCTTGAGCTTGCCCTTTTTCTTCTCCGGTAAGCGTAGAACGAGTTCGCCAATATTGTAAGTTTTGGCCCGCACTTCTCTGCTTTGATACCTTCGAGCCTGCTGCTGATTGAATGTGGAACGGGCTTTTGCTACATCGCGCTCCTCCTCCAGGGCATCTAGATTGTCCTGCCGATCGAGCTCGGCTTCTCTCTCTTCATACATGCGCACCCGAGGTGAGTCATGAATAATATCGCAGGGCAATACCGTCTCTGCGCCATACACCATAAAGAATGGTATGTATCCGGTTGTGTGATTTGGCGTGGTCCGCAACCCCCATAGTACGGAGTCGAGCTCCTTGACCCAGTGCGTATCTGATTCCTTCAAGAATCGCACTAGTCTGGGTTTGATGCCGCTCATGATAAGACCATTTGCACGTTCGACTTGACCATTTGTTTGGGGGTGATAGACAAAGGCGTAATCGAGCTTAATGCCCATACTGCCGCACCAAGTTTTCACCTCATCGACTGTGAAGTTGAGCCATTCTCAGTGATGATGCTGTGGGAGACACCGTAACGGTGCACAACCCCTGATATGAAGTCTATCACTGGTCCGGATTCGGCCGATTTAACTGGTTTGGCTTCTATCCATTTGGTGAACTTGTCCACCATGACTAATAAGTATTTTTTCTTATGGCTTCCCCCTTTAAGGGGTCCAACCATATCAAGCCCCCAGACCGCGAAGGGCCAAGTTATGGGGATTGTTTGGAGAGCGGTAGGGGGCATATGGTTCTGATTGGCGAAAAGTTGGCAACTGGCGCAATGTTGGACAAGGTCATGTGCATCTGCTCAGGCTGTCGGCCAGTAAAAACCTGTACGGAAGGCCTTGCTTACAAGTACCCGAGCTGTGGCGTGGTGGCCGCCGAGTCCGGCATGGATTTCGGCCAAGAGCTGCCGCCCGTCCTCTTCGGAGATGCATCTTTGGAGCACTCCGGTGGCGCTTTTCTTATAAAGCTCTCCCTCGTGGACTTTGTAGGCTTTGGTGCGCCGCACAATGCCACGTGCCTCATTTTGGTCCTCGGGGAGCTCTTGCCTATTTAGGTAGGCTAAGAAGGGCTCGGTCCACGGGGCGATGACAACCATGATTACGTGGGCTGAAGGTGTTATTTCGGTGGCAGAGCCTCCGATTATGTCAGTGTGTTCGGTGTCTCGGGTTGTGGCCAGATTCGGACTAGTATTGCCGGTTTCCCCTTGCCACACCACAGATGGCTTGAACAGCCTTTCCAAGAAGATATTAGGTGGGACGGGTCGCGCTTGGCGCCGATGCGGGCGAGGATATCTGCCTCTTGATTGTTTTCTCAAACCACATGATGGAATTCGAGCCCCTCAAACCGAGCTGACATTTTGAGGACGACATAATGGTAAGCCGCCATTTTCGGATCCTTGGCATCAAAGTCTCCATTTATCTGTGATATTGCGAGGTTCGAATCCCTGCGCACTTCTAGGCGATGGATGCCCATGGAGACTGCCATCCGAAGACCATGCAACACAGCCTCGTATTCGGCTGCATTGTTGGAGTCTGTGTATAGTATTTGGAGTACGTACTGGACCGTGTCTCCGGTGGGGGATGTCAAGACAACACCCGCTCCCAATCCGGCCAGCATTTTGGAGCCGTCGAAGTGCATGATCCAATTGGAGTATGCGCCGTACTCTTTAGGGAGTTCGGCCTCTGTCCATTCGGCGACGAAGTCAGCCAGTACTTGCGACTTAATGGCTCGCCGTGGTTTGTATATTATGTCGAATGGAAGGAGCTCGATATCCCATTTAGCAATCCGGCCCGTGGCGTCGCGGTTATTTATTATGTCGTTGAGTGGTACTTCGGAGGCCACCGTGATTGAACACTCTTGAAAGTAGTGTCGTAGTTTCCGGGATGCCATGAAGACCGCGTATGCTATCTTTTGATAGTGTGGGTACCGGGACTTGCATGGAGTGAGGACAGTGGATACGTAGTATACCGACTTTTGAAGCGGGAACTTATGTCCGTCCGTTTCTCCTTTGACGACGAGCAATGCGCTTACAACCTAGTGTGTTGCAGCTATGCATAACAGCATGGGTTCACCAGTATTTGGCGCGGCCAGGATTGGATTGCTGGCCAAGAGGGCCTTTATTTCTTCCAGTCTGGCCGTGGCTGCATCCGTCCACTCGAAGTGTTCGGTGCGTCGAAGAAGGCGATAAAGAGGTAGTTCCTTTTCTCCCAATCGGGAGATAAAGCGGCTTAAGGCGGCCACACATCCAGTTAATTTCTGGATTTGCTTGAGGTCTGTTGGGGTAGCCAACTGTGACAGAGCTCGTATAGAGCGCCCAAGTCATCTATTAAAGATTCGACGTGTCTTGTTTTGATGACCACGCCATCCATGTATGCCTCCACTGTTTAGCAGATTTGTTTCTCCAGGCATGTCTGAATCATGCGTTGATAGGTTGCGCCGGCGTTTTTGAGCCTGAAAGGCATCATGTTGAAACAGAAGGGGCCATATGGTGTTGTCGTGGATTTGTCACGGCAGATGTCCTCATGAAAGGACTTAGTCGTGGAGCCATCGCTACGGGTTAACTTGAAGGGGTTAAAGCGGACACAAAGACACGAGGGTTTATCCTAGTTCGGCCCCTTCAATGAAGGTAAAAGCCTACGTCTAGTTGTGATGGAATTGATGTGGTTTCGATGGCTAGGGAGCAAACAAGCTTCGCCTAGGCTCGAGTTGTTGTTGCCTGTCCTTGAACAACCGCCGGGTCGTCCCCTTATATACACGGGTGACGCCCGTCGGTCCACAGAGTCCCACACCGATTCATACTCGTATCCCGGTTGGTCTCTCTCTATTCCTAACTTACAATACAAGTTTACATACCAAGCCGGTTTACGGCTACAGGTTCTGAACCGACTACAGGCCTTGGGCCTTCATCTGCTTAATCACCTTTACACTACTAATGAAGTTAACCCGGCCCAGGTAGGCCGGTTCACGCCCAGTGGTAATATCCCCAACATTAGGCCCCAGATTGATTTGAACTGGTTCATGTCAATCCTTCACAAAAATCTTTGTCTTCAACATCTTCTGGTAATTGGTAAACCGCCATGTCGTCATCATCTCTGGTTGCTGTAAACCGGCATGACGTCATCATGAAGTTTAATATTTATAACGCCTTCTGCGATACCCAATGCAGCAACTCCACGTCCGAATCTTGTGGCTCCTGGATTCGCGCGCCTGACACACGTCCTTTGCCTTATAAATAGGACCGAAGGGTCATTTCCTTTTCTCCCCTTCGTCTCTTTCTCTTCGTCTTCATCGCGTCGCCAGCCTCGGAGCTCCGCCGCCGCCGTTGACCTCTGCACCGTCTTGGGCCACTGCATCAACCTGAACGTACCAGAGCACTGCGGTAGCCTTCCGCGTCTTCTTCAACTCAGGTAAGTCTTCTGTTCTTCTTAACATAGATCCACTCTAGGGTTTCATGTTCTTACCGTGTTCATCACTTGTTCGTACTCGCACCTAGATTCCTGAACATATCTGTGAAACCTTGCTCTGACCAGCAGTAGCTTCTTAGTATCCGCCTGTAGTTTCACGCTCAAGTCCATAGATCTCATCTACATACATGCCCATTGATTCACTTCCGTTCTGCTTTAATCTTCTGAATATTTTCTGTTTTTCTGAACTTGCTTCAGATCCATTGCTGCAATAAGACCTTGTGAAACCTATTTCTGCATACTTAGCCATCCGCAACCTCAATTGCTTTCAATGTTTAGATCAGGCGGTTTAACTTAATATAGAAATAGTTAATAAACCGGTAGATACCATTAGTCCCCTTGTTGAACCGCCAGACTTCTGTAGCCATATGATGCCACTGCATAAAAATCCGGTTTAAAGGTACTGCCTCCGGTTTAACATTGTTCATACCAGCGCATTCTTGAACCGGAATCACTTATTTCTCGTAGATCTCATCATGGCCAAACAAGTATATGAGTGCAACTGGGTTCCTTCTCGCGTCACAGAAACTCAGCTGGATGATTTAGTTTCGATCGGCGCTTTAGACAGCAAAGAGACTATCCACTGGAGGGTTCCTGGCAATGAATGTTCTCCCATACCTCAAGAGGGAGAGGTTGTGATCTTTGCGGATCACTTAGCCCAGGGCTTCAAACCGCCCGGCTCCAAATTTTACCGGGACGTACTAGCCAATTTTCAACTTCGCCCGCAAGATATTGGCCCCAATTCTGTTACCAACCTATGTCACTTCCAAGTGCTCTGTGAGGTGTACCTTCAAGAGAAGCCCACAATTGAATTGTTCAGAGACTGCTTCCACTTAAACCGCCGCACAGAATTCCCTGACGGTCCCAATACCGAATTGGGCGGTATGGCAATTCAGAAAAGGAAAGAAATCACTTATCCCCATGCCAAACTACACAGTCACCCCAAGGAATGGAATGCAACATGGTTTTACTGCAAAGATACTTCCCCTGGTGATGAAAATCCTTTGCCTGGCTTTCGTCCGGAACGGCTCAGCAGTACACACCCCTTCCCACAAAGGTTAAGTGCCAAGGAGAGGAGTAAATACGCTCCGCAATTATCCAAGCTCCAAGCCTTCATGGCCAACGGTTTAACGGGAGTTGATCTCGCACGCTGTTGGATATCATGGAGCATACTACCTCTCAGTCGGCGCTCCGGTTTAATGTGCAAGTATACTGCTAGTGTTGATGACCCACTCCGACACACCAACATTCAGCTCTCCGATGATGAAGTTACAGAGGCTGTGAAGGAAATGCTGAACGAACCGAAGCACCTCTGCACTCAAACCGGCCTGGCCCCTTTCTGTGCTACCAACAAACCGCCAGCTGTAAGATTTTAATTGTACTTTTTACTGAACCTGTTATTGCTATCTCTGTCTGACATTAATTGCTGCTTAACTAGGGTGATAATCCATTTTGGAGCAAGAAGCTTCCACAAGACAAACCGGAGAAGACAGAACGGCCAACCCGGCTAAAAACCAACGTTGTTAAGAAGCCTGCTAAGAAGAGGAAAACCACTGCTTCATCTGATCCGGTTGTTGATGATGATGTGGGTAACTCGGACCCTGAGGTAGAACTCAATTCACTAGGCTTACTTTTTACACGCCTTATTGATAACGATACTTATCAGGACGATGCTGAAGCCAGTAATGCTGATGTCGCTGAGGTAACTATTCTCTCTTCCGATTCAGATCATTTGCCTTTGCCAAAATTCCGCCAGGCAAACCGGAAAATTAAATTTTCTCATCCTCTTGCTTACTTGGATCCCAAATTTCTTATGAAGACTCAGCAACATGAAGCTCTCCGCACAACCCGGCACAGCGGCCAGGTAGTTACCTCCGCCGGTTTACCAAACAATCCGGTTCGAAAACGCCGCTCCGAGGTCTCCGACCTTTTTATTAATTTACCTCCTAAAGCGGGTTTCATCCGTCAACCTCTTAATCCGTCCGACTCTGATTATCAGGTTACTTCCCATTCTTCCTCTGGTGCATCGTCGGCCACTCAGCTGCCACCACTGAAAACGGTTCTTGGGTAAGCTAGACTGAATATATGCTTCCGGTATACCATGTTATAACTTATGTTGTTCCCTGACTCTTTGTTTCTCTTCCAGGGCTAAACCTAAACCAAGCAAGAAAGCCCGCCTGAATAAAGCGGCCGAGGAAGACACTGCCCCTGAGCAGGATAAAACACCGGATCTTGAAGCGTTCGTTCCTGAGGATATTCCCAATGATCCTCCTTTGCAAGATGATACCATTATTGATAAAAGGCCTATGGATACCTCAGTCCCTGCTGATCAGCCTGCCAGCTCCGTCCGGATTGATAGATCCTGTAGCCCTTCAAAGCCTTCTGATAAACCGACTGCGCCAACGCAAACCGGCGAGTCCAAGGATGATGATGTTGTAATTACCGGCGTAGGTCACTCTGAACCAGGGAATCCTGTCGCTTTAGCTAAGCATACTATCAAAGAAGATTTCTCTGCCATGAACAAAGACAAATGGGATGTTGATCTGGAAACATATGCTGCTCTGAGTGCCCGAGATCTTCATTCTGGTTACTTGAACCGGTTATACACTAGTTGTGACTGTGAAGCTGGCATGGTAAAGATGATGAGAGATAAATTTGAGGTAACTTCCTTATTCTTCTTCTTTCTTTAATTACTGCCACTGTATTAATCCTCCTAGCCCCCAAGGGCCGGTTTGTAATCTTCTTCAAACCGGGACTTGAATATAGTCCTCAATACTTTGAACTCCATCAATGTAGCCCCCAAGGGCCGGTTCAACTTAGTATAGTTAAACCGGGACTCCAATAAAGATTCTAACATCAGAACATAATTGAGCAAATAGCCATTAGCCCCCAAGTGCCAAGTTGAATACCTGTATTGAGCTTGGGACTTTGCAATTTAGTAACAGATGAAAATTGAAGGTGCATTAGCCCCCAAGTATCAAACATATAACTTGTTATGTGGTTGGTACTTCAAATTCTTGTACCGTTTGTTGAAAGCCAAGCACTGCCTTTATGCAGGCTAAAGTGCAGATCAAAGAAGACCGGATTACTGATCTGCAGGAAATTTTGAAAACCCAGCAAGCTGAAACCGACAAGGCAAGGGAAGAATTAACCAGCGCTTTGAGTGTGACAGAACAGCTAAAGGAGGGCTTCGAGAAGGAGCGGACTGATTGGGCCACTGAGAAGGCCGATTTAATAAAAAGAGCTGAAAACGCTGAAGCTGCTCTTAAACCGGTGGTAGATGAGCTGACCGCCGTAAAGCGGCAAGTACATTCCATGACCGCTGCTATCTTTGGTAAGTCCCTTTGGATTTCGTGAACAACTCTGGCCTGCTTATAATAAATCCGGTTTGTGATCTTTCTTGTATTGTTACAGGTACACGCATTGATCACTTAGGGTCAGATGTTCGAAATAAATTGAAGGCTGCCTACATTTTAATTGAACAACTGTATACCAGAGCGCAACGGATCATCACCACTGCATCGCATAACAATCCGGCACCTTCCTTAATCCAAGACACTCTTAATAGGTTGTCAATGCTTCCTGCCCGGATTGAAGAAATAAAGAAATCTGCTGCTCGAACCGGAGCAATTAATGCCTTGATCCGGGCAAAAGCTTGGGTGCCGGATTTCGATCCTGTTGAAGCAGCTCAAGGCTATCCCAGCTTGAAGGAAGATGGCTCACAGTTCAATGAAGATGATTTGAGGGCGATAAACCGTGCAGTACGCCCTCTGGCTTGTCAATTGGCTGAAGAGGCAGACTTGTCGCATTATCAAGCTCAGTACAATGACCAGAACAAACGAGTGCCTGCACCAACTCCTGAAGTGGAAAATCTGATTCCTCCCATCCGTAAGCATACTTACGCTCCTGATATTGAACCGTCTTCTCTGATCCATGAAGAAGCTGTCTTTCAAGCTTTAATGGGAATCGACTGGTCCACTGTTGATTTCCAGCCAATGGATAGAGATGAGGAAGCTGAAGCAGTGCGGGATGACCCACAACCATCAGACCGGTTTGATGAGCAAGCTTGAACCGGAAGCCGGTTTACATAACTGCTTTATTATGATCCGCCAGAACAACAATGATCTTATTTGGGCACCGCGTTGCCTTGTAATAGGATAGTCAATACTTCTGTCTCGAAATATGCCTTCGTGAATAAGTACTGATGCTTTTGCTTGAAATCCTTGATTATATTTCCTGCAATCAGAAAATCTTGAATTGCGGTGGCGGTTATACCGCCAATCGGTTTATAACCTTGATATATATATATATATATATATATATATATATATATATATATATATATATATATATATATATATCAATGTACTCAAAACATATAATCAAATATGCGATACAAAATACCTGCCATCACTGGGCATGAAGTTGGCTTAGCCAGGCTTGAAATGGAGTATTTATAAACCGTGATCATCAAAGGGGAGAAAACAATTCCCTTGTAAATCGTGCTGGGTCATTATGAGCCCCCCTGCTACTTCATGATGTTAACAGGAAAGTTAAACCGAGCATATTTCTCCGGAATACCAATGAACCGATTTCCGTTAGCTGAACCGGTAAAGAAGTGTTGTTGGTTCAAAGGAAACACAACAAAAAATTGAAGAATAGTCATAAAAGAAATATGGCAGCAAAGGCAATGATAAAAACTATTTGCAAAAACATGATTTACTGAGCTGATCAGATGGTGTTACCATGGTCGGACAGGACCAAGCCCCCAATAGGAGTGACAATGGTTCAAGTCAGCCAGGTCCCCAAATGAAACCGTGGCAATTATGCTGATCAAGAGGCGTGGCAATGGTTCGGGTTCGACCAAGCCCCCAAGTGATTTTGTGGCCTTAGGCCGATCAAGAGGCGTGACTGGTTCAGACTTGACCATGTCCCCAAGTGGTCTGGTGGCTTTCGCCTATCAAAAGGTGTCGCGTTGGTTCGGACACGACCAAGGCCCCAAGTGATATCACAAAACTGCTTTGAAAAGCAAATTTCAAGGGGTAAATTGGAGGCCGTTTTAAAACAGAACCACTCCATGTAACCACGCATGATATGAAAGGACAGAGACCCCGCTTTAGCTGAGGCTCCGGTTTTATTATTTCAATGATAATATATACACTGTCATAATATGTACATAGATAGAGCCAATGGCTCAAGTGTAGTAAGGCCGAAGATGAGCTATATTCCCCGGCCTGTTGGTCTCCTCCTCTGATGTGCGTGAGTCTTTATGCTCTCGAATATCAATCAGATAGTACGACCCGTTGTGCAGATTCTTGCTGACCACGAAAGGTCCCTCCCAAGGTGGAGATAACTTGTGCATATCCGTCTGATCTTGGATGAGCCGAAGCACCAAATCTCCTTCTTGAAAAGTTCTGGTTCTGACCCGGCGACTGTGATAGCGACGAAGATCTTGTTGATAAATCGCCGAGCAGGCAGCCGCTATGTCACGCTCCTCATCTAATAGGTCCAAAGCATCTTGTCGTGCTGTCTCATTGTCCGCTTCAACATAAGCCGCCACATGAGGCGAATCGTGCCGGATATCACTAGGGAGAACCGCCTCTGCCCCGTAGACCATAAAAACGGTGTGTATCCTGTGGATCGGTTGGGCGTAGTGTTGATACTCCATAGTACAGATGGTAGTTCTTCAACCCAACATCCCGATGTTCTTTGCAGTGGAACCATAAGCCGGGGTTTGATGCCTTGCAAGATCTCTTGATTAGCTCGTTCTGCCTGCCCATTGGACTGGGGGTGAGCCACTGATGATACGACCAGTCTGATGTGCTCACGTTCACAGAATTCCTTCAAAGCACCCTTGGATAAATTGGTACCATTGTCAGTAATGATACTGTGTGGAAAGCCAAACCGGAAAATCACTTTTTAATGAACCGAACCACTGTAGCTGCATCACACTTGCTGACAGGCTCCGCTTCAACCCACTTGGTAAACTTGTCAACTGCCACCAAAAGGTGGGTTTTCTTATGCTTGGACCTTTTAAAGGGTCCGACCATATCCAGCCCCCAAGTCGCAAACGGCCAAGTAATTGGAATCATCCTCAATTCTTGAGCCGGCACATGAGCACGCCTTGAAAATTTCTGACAGCCATCACACTGTTTAACCAAGTCCTCCGCATCAGCATGAGCCGTCAACCAGTAAAACCCGTGACAAAACGCCTTAGCCACCAGAGACTTTGAACCGGCGTGGTAACCACAATCCCCTTCATGGATTTCGCGTAAAATTTCACAACCTTCCTCAGGAGAGACGCAGCGTTGAAACGCCCCTGATACACTGCAATGATGCAATTCGCCATTGATAATTGTCATAGATTTGGATCGCTGGATTATCTGCCTGGCTAGAGTCTCATCCTCTGGCAACTCTCCTCGGTTCATGTACGCAAGATAGGGAACTGTCCAATCCGGTATAACATGCAGGGCTGCCACCAATTGAGCCTCCGGATCAGGAATAGCCAAATCCGTTTCACCTAGGAGCTTGACTGACGGATTGTGCAACACATCAAGAAAGACATTAGGCGGGACCGGTTTACGCTGAGAGCCCAAGCGGCTTAAAGCGTCCGCCGCTTCATTTTTTCGATGATCCACGTGATCCACCTGATAACCCTTGAAGTGACCTGCAACAATATCCACCTCACGACGATATGCAGCCATGAGTGGGTCTTTAGAATCCCAAGTGCCAGACACCTGTTGAGCTACGAGGTCCGAGTCACCGAAGCACTTAACCCGACTTAGATTCATATCCTTAGCCATCCGGAGACCATGGAGCAAGGCTTCATACTCAGCTGCATTATTAGTACAAGGGAACATTAAGCGGAAAATATAACAAAACTTATCACCTCGTGGGGAAGTTAACACGACTCCAGCCCCCGAGCCTTCCAATTGCCTGGATCCATCCAAATGGATAGTCCACTATGTGTGATCCGGTTTCTCCTCTGGTGCTTGCAACTCTGTCCAATCATTGATGAAATCAACAAGTGCTTGAGACTTCACCGCCGTTCGGGGTACGTACTTCAATCCGTGCGGCCCAAGTTCTATAGCCCACTTGGCAATCTGGCCAGTCGCCTCCCGGTTCTCTATGATATCGCCCAAGGGAGCTGAACTGACCACTGTGATAGGGTGCCCTTGGAAATATTGCTTCAGCTTCCGGCTTGCCATGAAAATTCCATATACCAGCTTCTGCTAATGCGGATACCTTTGCTTGGATTCAATAAGCACCTCGCTGATATTGTAAACCGGTCGCTGAACCGGATATTCCTTGCCTGCCTCCTTGCGTTCTACCACAATAGCCACGCTAACTGCACGAGCATTGGCAGCTACGTATAACAATAACGGCTCCTTGTCGACCGAAGCGGCAAGAACGGGCGGATTGGCTAATTGCCGCTTCAAGTCCTCCAACGCTTCATCAGAAGCTGGACTCCAGATGAATTGATCTGTCTTTCTCAACATCTGGTATAAAGGGATGGCCTTCTCTCCGAGGCGGCTGATAAACCGGCTCAGTGCGGCGATCCGACCCGCCAAACGCTGAACATCGTTGATACACTTCGGTTTAGCCAGGGAGGTGATGGCTGTAATCTTCTCCGGATTAGCCTCAATTCCTCTGTTGGACACAAGAAAGCCCAATAACTTGCCTGCCGGAACACCAAAGACACATTTGGCAGGGTTAAGCATCATCTTGTAAACCCGCAAGTTGTCAAAGGTTTCCTTTAAATCATCAACCAGCGTCTCCTTCTGCCTTGACTTGACTACAATATCATCCACATAGGCGTGCACATTGCGGCCGATCTGTTTATGCAGGCAATTCTGTACACACCTTTGATAAGTGGCTTGGGCGCTCTTGAGCCCAAAAGGCATAGATACATAGCAGAAGGCTCCAAAGGGAGTAATAAACACCGTCTTATCCTGGTCCTGAACCGCCATTTTGATCTGATGATACCCAGAATATGCATCCAAAAAACTCAAGCGCTCACAACCCGCCGTGGCATCAATAATCTGGTCAATGCGGGGGAGGGCAAAAGGATCCGCTGGACAAGCCTTGTTAAGATCCATATAATCCACACACATACGCCAAGTGCCATTTTTCTTAAGAACCAGCACCGGATTAGCAAGCCACTCTGGATGGAACACTTCAACGATAAAACCAGCTGCTAAGAGCCTGGCTACCTCCTCCCCAATAGCTTTGCGCCTCTCTTCGTTTAACGGGCGGAGAAATTGCTTTACCGGTTTATACTTAGGATCCACATTAAGAGTATGCTCAGTGAGTTCCCTCGGTACACCTGGCATGTCAGAAGGCTTCCATGCAAAAATGTCCCGATTCGCACGGGTGAACTCGATGAGCGCGCTTTCCTATTTAGGGTCGAAGTTAGCACTGACAGTGAACTGCTTGGACGAATCGCCAGGCACGAAATCGACAAGCTTAGTCTCAGCCGCTGATTTGAACTTCAGATCTGAATCATGCTTTGTCGTTGGCTTCTTCAAAGGGGTCATGTCCGCCGGATCAACATTGTCCTAATAATATTTTAACTCCTCTGTGGCACAAACCGACTCTGCATAGGTCGCATCACCTTCCTCACATTCCAAAGCAATTTTGCGGCTCCCATGAACCGTTATTGTCCCTTTGTGACCCGGCATCTTGAGCTGCAAATAGATGTAACAAGGCCGTGCCATGAACTTGGCATAAGCCGGCCGCCCAAACAAGGCGTGATACGGGCTCTGGATCTTCACCACCTTAAAGGTTAGTGTCTTGGATCGGGAATCGTGCTCGTCCCCAAAAGCCACCTCCAGGGCTATCTTACCAACAGGATATGCTGATTTGCCAGGCACCACACCATGGAACACCGTATTAGACGGTCTGAGATCCTTGTCTGTTAGCCCCATGCGGCGGAATGTCTCATAGTAAAGGATGTTAATACTGCTCCCTCCATTCATGAGTACCTTGGTGAATTTATAACCTCCCACCTGAGGGTCTACCAATAATGCCAACTGGCCCGGGTTGTCAACCCGGGGGGGTGATCCTCCCTGCTCCACACGATAGGCTGCTCTGACAAGCGTAAATAACGCGGTACGGCCGGTTCAACAGAGTTTACTGCTCGCTTATGAAGTTTCCGGTCGCGCTTATCCGAGCTAGTTGTGAAAACGTGATACTGCCCATTGTTCAACTGTTTTGGCTGGCTCTGATAACCCAATCGCTGCTGCTGCTGCTGTTGGTTGTAACCCCCTTGACCGTTCTGATTATCCTGGTCATTATTACCGCCCTGATTGAAACCTGAACCGGAAGCTCCATCGTGACCCGGCCCATGGAAACCGGATCCTGAGCCACCACCCGATCCAAGGTCATACCGGAAGGCATTAGAATTTTTAAATTCCTGCATAACGAAACAATTCTTCCAAAGGTGGTTAGCCGGCGCCTCCTTCGTCCCGTGTTTTGGGCAAGGCTGATTCAGCAAATAGTTTAAACGATCCGGGTTAGGATTTGGAGCCCCATTACGATCTGCCGCTTTACCTCTGCGCCGTTGACAATTGTCCTGCGCATTAGTGTTAGCCACAAAGTCCAGGCTGCCATCCGCCTTACGTTTGCCTCCGTTTCCATGGCCCGCCGATTTGTATTGATGCCCCTTAGAGTTGCCATTCTTCTTTCCCTTCCCTGCTTCGTCATCGTCAGTCTCAGGATCCTTGGTACTAGCATAATCAGCATACTTCACTAAAGCGGCCATGACAGTTCCCATATCATTACAGAACCGCTTCATACGCCCTAACTTTTGCTTTAGAGGCTTAAACCGGCAATTGCCCTCCAGGGTTAAGATCGCAGAGTCAGCATTGATCCTGTCCGACGAGTGCAAGACTTCAGACACGCGGCGTACCCAATGGGTTGTTGACTCTCCATCCAACTGAACACAAACCGCCAAGTCTACTATGGATTTAGGCTGCTTACATGTATCTTTGATATTCTGGATAAACCGGGTCCGCAACTGGGCCCATGAACTGATAGAATTAGGCGGCAGGCCCTTCAACCAAGTACGGGCTGTGCCTTCAAGCATCATGGTGAAGTACTTTGCACACGCGGTCTCATCCACATCCAGCATCTCCATTGCCATCTCGTAACTCTCTACCCACGCTTCTGGAGATAAATCAGCGGTGTAATTCGGTACCTTGCGCGGGCCCTTGAAGTCCTTGGGCAGGCGTACATTGCGTAAAGCGGGGACTAAACAGGGTACTCCCAAGCTAGATGCAACCCCTGGCCCAACAGAGGTGGTTGGACGAACCGGTGTAAGCTGATCCGCCTCGTTGTGTGCTGCTAACTCGGCCTCCCTTCATGCCCGGGCCCGGTCCACTACATCCTGAGCATCGTGAACACCACCGGCCGGGTTATTGCCACGGGCCGCTTCACGGCCCCGCGCATTGCTTGATATGGCCGGTTCATCCAGGCACCTACTATAGCTCCGGCTTGGACGGGGTGTTGAATGAATCCGATCGCGGCTGTATGAATATGCCTCCTGTTGAATCAAAGCGGTCCGGAGAAGCTCCTTAACCCGGCGCGTCTCTATTGCTTGCGGAGAGTCTCCTTCGACTGGGATAGCCTCTAATCACGCAGCAGCTGCGACAAGATTGTCCATAGGATTAGAGTAATGACCCGGAGGTGTCTGGACCGGTGGAGGAATCACAATGTTCTGCCGAGGGGGCTCCATCAGGCGGGGTTGGACCGTCGCTCCTGGCCCTGGTGCCTCGACCCGGTTTACCTCCAGGTGCCCCGGCGGATTACTGGTTCCCGCTCCCGGAGTGTGAAAGAGATTTCGAGGGTCGAACCCTAACGGCAGGCGTGATCTGTGCTTCCGCTTCAAGACTTCCTGTGATGCGTTCTGGTCGAGCATAAGTTTATAGGCCTAGGCGTCCAAAGCGACCCGCTCTGCGGCCATCCGGTCCTTCTCTGCTGCCAAGTCGGCTTTGGCTTGTGCGATCTGCTCTCTCACTTTTGCGATCTCTGCATCATGGGCCTCCTGATCCGCCGGATTGGCTTCTGCCATCAGTACAGCTAGTGCATCAAACAGGTCAGACAAAACTTGAACCGGCGGGCGCACAAGGCCTCCTGCCCCTGCTGCCGCCGCCGCTGCTGATCCGGAGAGCATTGCTGCTGCGGTCGAAGAGTGATTCGCCGCCTGTGTACCGGCCATGAATATTCCAACCCGGTTGATCTGCTCAGGGGGGTCCGGAATACTGTCACCATCGGAACAGCCCCTAATCTGGTCGTCTTGCAACTGATACAATGATTCTATCTCGCCAGTTAAGGACTCGTCACCGGAATAGACGACGGTCTCGCTGCCATATTCTGACTCGTTCCCATGCTCTCCTCCGTGGATGACTCCCACGAAGGCACGCCTCACAGCCGGTTTAACCTGGGTAGATCTCGCACGCTGAGCCGTCTCGACGAGGTCGGTGCGGATGTCCGGCTCAGGCCCAGGCTCACCAATCTTGCCGATAAAAACGTGTATGCCACCAAAGGGGACCCGGTACCCGCACTCGATCAAGCCGGTTTCAGGACCCCATCCTGCATCGTCGATGTAGAGCTTGCCGCGACGACTTTTGGTCATCCGGCCCACAGCATAGCCTTCGAGTCCTTTGAGCTTGCCCTCCAAGATCGTCAAACCATCGTGTGATAGCCCCACGGTGGGCGCCAACTGTCGTGGATTTGTCACGGCAGATGTCCTCATGAAAGGACTTAGTCATGGAGCCATCGCTACGGGTTAACTTGAAGGGGTTAAAGTGGACACAAAGACACGAGGGTTTATCCTAGTTCGGCCCCTTCAATGAAGGTAAAAGCCTACGTCTAGTTGTGATGGAATTGATGTGGTTTCGATGTCTAGGGAGCAAACAAGCTTCGCCTAGGCTCGAGTTGTTGTTTCCTGTCCTTGAACCGCCGTTGGGTCGTCCCCTTATATACACGGGTGACGCTCGTCGGTCCACAGAGTCCCACACCGTTTCATACTCGTATCCCGGTTGGTCTCTCTCTATTCCTAACTTACAATACAAGTTTACATACCAAGCCAGTTTACGGCTACAGGTTCTGAACCGACTACAGGCCTTGGGCCTTCATCTGCTTAATCACCTTTACACTACTAATGAAGTTAACCCGGCCCAGGTAGGCCGGTTCACGCCCAGTGGTAATATCCCCAATAGGTGTGATGAATGCCGCTGCGGCTTGGTCAGACTCCGCCATCTTTATTTGATGGTATCCAGAGTATGCATCGAGGAAGCACAATGAGTCGTGTCCTGCGGTAGCGTCGATGATTTGATCAATGCGGGGGAGGGGGAAGGGATCCTTGGGGCAAGCCTTATTGAGGTCCTTGAAATCGACACATAGGCGCCAGGATTTGTCCTTCTTTGGTACCATCACCAGGTTTGCTAGCCAATCCGGATGTTTTATATCTCTGATGAATCCGGTCTCGAGTAACTTGGCTAGCTCTTCTCCCATGGCTTGTCGTTTAGGTTCTAAGAAGCGCCGAAGAGTCTGCTTGACCGGCTTGTATCCCTTCAGTATGTTTAGGTTATGTTCGGCCAACCTGCGTGGGATGCCTGGCATGTCTGAAGGATGCCAGGCGAACATGTCCCAATTCTCGTGCAGGAACTCTCGCAGTGCGGTGTCTGTTGTGGGGTTTAGTTGTGCCCCAATGGATGCTGTTTTTGTAGGGTCCATCGGGTGGAGCTGGAATTTGACTATCTCGTCCGCTGGTTTGAAAGAGGTGGACTTGGGTCGTTTGTCGAGTATCATGTCATCCCTGTCCACTGTGGAGCGCAGCATGGTTAGTTCTTTAGCCGCCAGGGCTTCGGATAGTGCCTCAAGGGCCAGTGCGGCGGTTTTATTTTCGGGACGGAGTGCCACGTCCGAATCACTAGCTAGAGTGATGATTCCCTTGGGCCTGGGCATTTTGAGCTTCATGTACCCATAATGGGGTATAGCTTGAAAGCTCGTGAATGCGTCCCGCCCTAAAAGGGCGTGGTATCCTCTATTGAACAGGGCCACTTGGAATGTGATTTCTTCGGACCTATAATTCTCCGGCGTGTCGAATACCACATCTAGTGTGATTTTTCCCGCACATCGTGCCTCCCGACCAGGGATGATTCCCCTGAAGGTCGTGCTGCTTCGCTCAATGCGGCTCTTGTCTACATCCATCTTGTTAAGGGTCTCCTCGTAGATGAGGTTTAATCCGCTGCCGCCGTCCATGAGCACTTTAGTAAGCCGGACGCCGTCCACAATTGGACGAAGGACCAAAGCGGCTGGTGCCCGAACTGTTCGGAATTGAAGTTCGTCACTGGCATTGAAAGTTATAGTCGTGTCGTTCCATGGATTTATTGATGCAACGTGGCAGACTTTGGCGAGGTTGCGGGGTGCTCGCTTACGCCTATTATTTGAGGCGAAAGTCTCGAAGACTGTCAGTACCGTATTGTTATATTCGGCGGGATGTTGCTCTGCGGTATGGTTGATGAGGAGATCCCCGCCGCTCTTTGCTACCTGCCGGAGTATCCAACATCCTCTAAGGCTAAGTGTTGGTATGGTATCCAGTGTGCTGTGAATTTTGCATGGCCCATTAAGCCATTCCTTCAATACGGTTCCACGACCTGCAGCGAGCCTTGGTTTTTTTGGTAATTGAATCGGGTGACTTGCGAGAGTTTACCCTTTTAGTTCGGATGAAGGGTTTAGCAAGAGCCAGAGGATCCCAGAATTTTGTTTGGGTTTTCCAGGCGCTTTCCATCGCGCAGTACTTCTGTACTATGGTCGCCAAGTCAGCAAAGTGTACTATGTCACGGCGACTTATGGCGTTGAGGATTCCCTTGTTCGTGCAATTTTTGCAAAAGAATGAGATTGCGTCTTCCTCGCGATAGTCCTTAACCTTGTTCATTACAAGGAGGAATCTGGCCCTGAAGTGATGTACTGTTTCTTGGGGCTCTTGTCTAATGTGGGAAAGATCGGTTGTATCTGGGTGGGTGGGTAGACTCAAGTCCAAACCCTGACCCGATTTGAGACCCAGGGGCAGAGGAGCTTCCGAGCTTGGCAGTTCGGGCTCCGAGATATTGCCCAATTTTTCAGGCCCGCCGCCCGATTCTAAGTTCGGGGTTTGGGTCATGTCCTGGTATCCGGCTCGGAGAGCTCGGAAATCCGGACATAGTTCATCCTAAAAGTAGAGGGAGAATCAATGTGTTGCTCTTCCACTACCGCTATCTGATGGGTGACTGGCGGAGAGTTAATCTCCCTTTGGTCGGGTTTAAGCCCAATCCGATCATAGTCCATAGCGACACCCAGAGCGGCGATGCGATCCAAGAGCTCATTCTTGGAAGAGAGCTCAATTAGATCCATCTATTCGGCAAGTTCCGAGTTGATGTGGAGGCTATTTTTGATGACCTGAGAAGTCATCGTCGGCGCGACAGCCGATCGGGCGGTCATGACAAAGCCGCCTAGTCGGAGAGTTTGGCCTAGGGCTCGGGCTCCCCCAGAGGTGATGTTGTCCTTGACAACGAGGCGAGCCATCAAGCCTTACCGCGATGACATAGTGGAACTCTCAATGAAAGCACCAATGTCGGTGTCAAAACCGGGGGATCTCGGGTAGTGGGTTCTGAACTGTGCGTCTAAGGCTAATGGTAACAGGAGGCTGGGGACACGATGTTTACCCAGGTTCGGGCCCTCTCGATGGAGGTAATACCCTACTTCCTACTTGATTGATCTTGATGATGTGAGTATTACAAGAGTTGATCTACCACGAGATCGTAGCGGCTAAACCCTAGAAGCTAGCCTATGATTATGATTGTTCCCGTCCGACAGACTAAACCCTCCGGTTTATATAGACAACGGAGGGGGCTAAGGTTACACAGAGTCGGTTAAAGAGAAGGAGATCTACATATCCGAATTGCCAAGCTTGCCTTCCACTCCAAGGAGAGTCCCATCCAGACACGGGACGAAGTCTTCAATCTTGTATCTTCATAGTCCAACAGTCTGGCCAAAGTATATAGTCTGGCTGTCCGAGGACCCCCTAATCTAGGACTCCCTCAGCCGTCCAGAAGGCGCCCGAGGGTAATACCTCGGACGCCGCAGACCAGGGCACGATGACCCCCATGACCATTGAGGGTGGGGGTCCCCAACAGTTCGGGCCATTGTCGAACACCATCCCCGAGACCAATGTGGCTCCGGGTTTAGATCAACATCCTCCCTCGAGGGACGGGGGAGGAGAAACAGCTCCATCGGCGACCTATGTTAATCCAGAGGCCGCTCATACTCTGGAGGAAGCGCTGCAACGTGCTTCCATCATGGAGGAGCACCATACCCTGATGGGTGTAGTTATGGAGAAAGTTCGGTCTGCAAAAAGCGGACTGAATGAAGCCTTCAACAGCCTACTGATGGGATTTGAGGTAGGCGATGTAATTTTCTAACAAGTCTTTCTGTATGAAAGTTTGGACCCATGTATAGATAGTAGCCCCTGAGACTCTGTCCGGACTAGAACAATCCGGACAGAGGATTCCAGGATAAAGTATTAACATACTGTGCCAATGTGTGAGACAGGCATCCATGCTTGTGGCTACTGCCCAGGCCGCAGAGGTTTCTGAGCTCAATCGGAAGCTACGATTGGCTGATGAGGAGCTCCACTGCGTCAACAAGCAGTTTGAGGAAATGCAATGTCTGCGGCACTTGAATATACCCGAAGTCATATGTGTACTAACTCATTTAAACTTACTGTGTTTTGTGACGTTACTCATAGTTGGCGCAGCCGAGGTCGAGTCCCTCAAGAGTGCGCTTGCCCAAGCCAACAAGGAGGTGGAGGTGAGCAGGGCGCCCGCTGACAAAGCAGCGAAGGAGTTGGAGGCAGAGCAAACCACCTGCCGAAAACACAAGGCGTGGGTGGGCAAGGTCGAACAAGAGCTCAAGGATGTCATAGCTAAGTGCGAGTCCTTGGAGCAGAAGACTTCGGAGCAAGCCTCTGAACTCGCCAAAGCTCTTGAGAGCATGAAGGAAGCCCGGGTTGAAGCCGAGGGCGCTCGTTAGGAGATCCAGGAGGTGAGGCAGATAGCGGCTGGTAAGGCCTTTCTTCTGCAGAGTAAATTTACAAGTAAGAGATACATCTTGCTGACCCGAGTTTGGAGTTCTCTAGGCGCATTTGCGGATCTGCCGAGGAGTGTATCTGACGCCGCGGAATTATTCCGAGCCAAAGAGGGAAGCTCAACGGAGAAGCTGTTCTGATTGCAATATCTTGCAGCAGAACATCCGGTGCCCCTCGGTGACCAGCTGAAACAGCTGACCGAGCTGCATCCGGTGGCCGGATTGCCCATGAAGGATGTAATAGTCTGGCTATGGCAAGCCGAGCCCATGCCTAGCAGCTACTTCGGCCTCGTGAAGCGGCTTGTCAGTGCTCTTCCTCGGATCGACGCCATAAAGCGGTCGGCCTGCATAGAAGGTGCCCAGATGGCCTTCGCTCGCGTCAAGGTGCAGTGGGTGAAGATGAAGGCCACCGAAATTGCAACCGCAGGGCCGCCCGAAGGCAAGGACCACAGGAGACCGGAGAGGTACTTCGACGACGTCCTTGATGGAGCCCGAATTGTAGAGGGTCAATGCTCAAAGGATATCATCTTTGAGTACTGGAGTCCGGTTTGCAAGAACCGTGTAATGAACTTGTAATGTGAAATATTTTATGCTTGTGCTTTATGATTTTGTTAGTTTATCCTCCTGTTCGATCATTTATGTTTATGAGTCTGAAAGTTTACCAGTCGTTGGCTTCTGCCCCCAAGTAAATATTACAGGGGTGTTCGGGAACGCATGTCCGCACTTTATCCAACGTATTGGTCCTATATAGGAGGCGTCTTGCGAGGTGAACTAGGCAATTAGACTATGTGGCTTTATCACTTTCACTTAGCCATAAGAGTCCATTGGTGGGGCTAAGTACTAGCCTTTGTTGCGTGAACGGCGAACCCAGAGTACGGTGCCTTTGTAATATGGCTGGTCAAAGCCCAGCCCCTCCTATAATACAACATAAATCACAAATGATTTGTAGTATAACACTAAGTAATCGGATCACTAACCCACTCTCGCATATCATGACAGTCAGTTTTCGGCTTTCTCTACTGAGGTACTTAACTGGACGAACCAGAAATACAATCACAGTAGTTCTTCCTTTGCTACCTTAGCTGAACTTGTGGAACATAAGGTGACAAGCACAGGAGCCGGGCAACCCAACTATAGATCAAAGACATGATTCGGAACCGATGCATATAGTGCAATATCCGGGACGCCGAAGAGTTCCCTAGAGGTGTTCAGACTTTGAGAATTTGCCGGGCCGAATACAACCCCTGGTATGAAGGTCGTGCCGAAGTGCGTATGTCAGTCGAAAGCAACAAGGGAATACGGATGACGAGATAATATAAGAAGCACACAAAGGTGGTGATCGTCTGCTTCCTTTATATCCTTATCAATATGTCGAGGCGTGTTTCGACAGACAATGCCATTGAATATTAAGGTCATATTACATGCCTGAAGAAAAATTTACATAAGGGAAAGTCTAACACAGGGCCTGAAAGTAATGGTTCGAAGACACCAGTGATGCCCTACCGCACGTCTGCACCATTTCTTCTTAGTAACAAATCCTTTGATAGGAGTATTTGATGGTTGGTCGTGAAGATGGGAAACGCTAGCCTTGAAAGGATCCCTGATGCAACCATATAGCAAAATAGGGCTATTAATGAAACTATAGCGAAAAAAGATGTATGCAGTCCAAATAGGGTCAAGCCGTAATATGGACTTTTTCCGCAGTGTGCCACCAGCGCTGCCCAAGGTATTTTGAGTGCGTAGTGATGTACGTGCGGTACGTCAGCCGCAACCGCGGTCGGCGGAGGCCGAACCGCTAATCGAGGTCCGGATCTGTCGAGCGATCGCAGTGATGCGTGGACCGGACTCGTTTAGAGATGTTGTTGGCTTTAATGTCTGACGAATTATTCGGCTTGATAAGGCCCCATACACCTCAGCTGCATGGGCCGTGGTGTGCCTTTCAGTATGGAGGGAGCGCTCCATATTTCCATTGACTGTAATAATGCCGCGAGGTCCAGGCATCTTAAGTTTCAAATAAGCATAGTGCAGGACTGCATTAAAGCGGGCAAAAGCAGTTCGTCCAAGGAGTGCGTGATAACCATTTCGGAAAGAAACGATGTCAAAGATCAATTCTTCACTGCGGAAGTTGTCTGGGGAGCCGAATACCACCTCCAGTGTCAGTGATCCCGTACAATGGGCCTCCACGCCTGGTATCACACCTTTAAAGGTAGTGTTACTAGGCTTGATTTTGATGGGTCAATGCCCATTTTGCGGACAGTGTCTTGATAAATCAAGTTGAGACTGCTGCCTCTGTCCATAAGGACTCTAGTGAGATGGTATTCGTCAATAATTGGATCGAGTACCAGGGCGGACGAACCGCCATGACGGATACTGGTTGGGTGATCCCTGCGATCAAAAGTGATCAGACAGGCTGACCATGGGTTGAACTTTGGGGCGACAGGCTCTATGGCGTAGACGTCCCTTAGTGCGCACTTGCGCTCCCTTTTGGGAATGTGAGTGACATAGATCATGTTCACTGTTTTCACCTCGGGGGGAAACTGTTTTTGGCCCCCGGTGTTCTACTGACGGGGCTCATCATTGTCCTCACTTGGAGTTCCCTTTCCCTTGTGTTTGGTATTTATCTTACCGGCCTGCTTAAAAACCCAACAATTTCTGTTGGTATGGTTAGCAGGCTTATCGGGTGTGCCATGAATCTGACAGGGCCTCTCAAGGATTTTGTCCAAGCTGGATGGGCTGTCCCTGTTGCCTTTAAAAGGTTTCTTCCGCTGACCAGATTTAGAAGCACTGAATCCGACGTTGACTGCCATATCATCTAAATCGTCGTTATTACTCTCACGTTTGTTTTTATTGCGGCATGGTCTACCATTGTTCTCCCTGTCCTCATAAGTGCCGGGGTCGCCTGAGCATTTGCTTCTACGAGCTAACCAGCTATCTTCTCCTGCACAAAAGTGGGTCATGAGGGCGGTTAAAGCCGCCATGGTCTTCGACTTTTCTTGCCCGAGGTGTCGGGCGAGCCACTCGTCCCGGACGCTGTGTTTAAAAGACGCTAAGGCTTCGGCGTCCGGACAGTCCACAATTTGGTTCTTCTTAATTAGGAACCAATTCCAAAGCTTACAGGCTGATTCGCCAGGTTGCTAGATTATGTGACTCAGGTCATCCGCATCCGGTGGCCGGACATAAGTGCCCTGAAAGCTGGCCCGAAAAGCATCTTCTAAATCTTCCCAAGTTCCAATGGAGTTTTCTGGGAGGCTATTCAACGTGTGTCGTGCTGGTCCCTTCAGCTTTATTGGAAGGTATTTAATAGCATGGAGATCATCTCCATGAGCCATATGAATGTGGAGAAGAAAATCTTCAATCCAGACGGCCGGATCCGTCGTTCCATCATATTGTTCAATGTTTACGGGTTTAAACCCTTCCGGAAATTGGTGTTGTATTACCTCATCGATGAAGCACAAAGGGTGTGCAACCCCTCTATATTGTGCAATATCACAGCGGAGGTCAGATGACATCTAAGTTCGGTGTTGATCCCGAATATAGTAATGGTCATCACGTTGGGCTTCATAGCCGTTATCTCGTGTCGGGGCATGGCCTCTTGATCCGTAGATTGATCTAGTCTGGCCAGCTTTATTGGTTAGGTCCCGTTGCAAGTCATATGTGTAGCCTGCAGCTGCTGACTCCTTGCCTCTTCGGCGAGGGGGTGCGGGCTGGTGTTCGGCTTGATATGCCGCTTTATCCCGTCCATGTGGTGGGCGGTCAAGTTGGTCTGCCTGATTGTATTTCGATGGTATTGGCTCGAGGGCTTCGTCGTCGAATTGTGGGAACAGCTTACGCTTGGGGTAACTTTTTACTGGTTACTCATGGCCGTACTCTTGGTGGCCAGGACCTTGGTCCATCTTTCATTGAGCGTGTCTTGTTTAGCTTTGAGTTGCTGTTGTTTCTTTTTCAGGCTCCGTGTTGTGGCGATGAGCTGTCGCTTGAAGCGTTCTTGCTCGAGGGGTTCCTCCGGGACGACAAAGTCTTCTTTACCGAGGCTAACATCCTCCTCGGAGACTGGCATATAGTTGATGTCTTTCGAATCTTCATGATCAATGCATTCGGGGATATACTGACCCTCCTCCCTCTCATCTTGCTCGAACATGGTCTCGACGGGGTGGTAGGGGTCTTTGGCATTATACGAAGTCTCATTATCTCCGGTGCCGGTATTGCTATCCTTTGGCCGACAAGATCGTGAGCGGCTCCGCTAACATCGGCGCTTTGGTGGTTCATCGACGAGTTTGTCCTCATTGGGATTTTTATTATCCGCGTCGTCCTTTTTATCAGGAGTGTCCACCATGTATACATTATAGGTTGAAGTGGTCGTCCAACGCCTTGTGATGGGTGGGGCCGGACTTACTTTGGCGTCGGCATCATCTTCCATACCGTCAATGTCTTCGGACTTGTAGTCTAGCATGTCGATTAAATCCTCGACAATGGCTATTAAGTGGGTGGTGAGTGGGGCATAAAAATCCCTGCTCTCAATCCCCAGCCCGAGTTGGGTATAGTTCGAAGGTAAAGGCTCTGTAATGGCGAGAGATTTCATTAATCCCAGTGCTTCATCTAAGAACAAAAGCAGGATTGGAAACTGCGGATCTGCAGGGCTGAGTTCGGCATGAGGCACCTAATTGGACCCGATGAGTGCATACCTCAGCAGTTTGGAGTTATCATCTAGAGGCAGGTGCAATATTGCGTCTTGGTCTCCGGTAGGGAGTTCCATGAGAGGAGAGAGTCCGGCAGGGCTGACGCTCCCGTCTTCGGACGACACAATCCGCCTCGGTTCCAAGGCCGGGGCGGGTGTGAGTGTTGACCCCTGAACGGGTTTTAACACGGGATCCGAAGAGCCTTCTTTATGGGGGCATGGAGCAGCACCCGAGTCTGCAAACCCTTGAAGATTAGATCTCCTTGGATGTCAGCGACGTAGTTCAGGTTTCCAAACCTGATCTGGTCGCCGGGGGTGTAACTGTCTACCTGCTCAAGGTGGCCGATTGATTTGGCACAAAGCACAAAACCGCCAAACACAAAGACTTGTCCGAGGAGAAAGGTTTCCCCGGATGCAGCATCATCGTTAATGAAGAGGCGAGCCACCAGTCCTAATGTCGACGATACAGCGGAGCTCTCAATGAAAGCATCAATGTCGGTGTCAAAACCGGCAGATCTCGGGTAGGGGGGCTGTCGGTGTCAAAACCGGCGGATCTCGGGTAGGGCGTCCCGAACTGTGCGTCTAGGCGGATGGTAATAGGAGACAAGGGACACGATGTTTTACCCAGGTTCGGGCCCTCTTGATGGAGGTAAAACCCTACGTCCTGCTTGATTGATATTGATGATGTGGGTATTACAAGAGTAGATCTACCACGAGATCAAGGAGGCTAAACCCTAGAAGCTAGCCTATGGTATGATTGTTGTTCGTCCTGTGGACTAAAGCCATCCGGTTTATATAGACACAGGAGAGGGCTAGGGTTACACAGAGTCGGTTACAATGGTAGGAGATCTACATATCCGTATCGCCAAGCTTGCCTTCGATGCCAAGGAAAGTCCCATCCGGACACGGGACGAAGTCTTCAATCTTGTATCTTCATAGTCTTGGAGTCCGGCCGATGATGATAGTTCGGCTATCCGGACACCCCCTAGTCCAGGACTCCCTCAGTAGCCCCTGAACCAGTCTTCAATGACGATGAGTCCGGCGCGCATATTGTCTCCGGCATTGCAAGGCGGGTTCCTTCTCCGAATAATTTACAGAAGATTGTGAACACCAGGATAGTGTCCGGCTCTGCAAAATAAATTCCACATACCACCGTAGAGAGAATAATATTTACACAAGTTCAATCTGCTGACGTATTTAGTGGCGTGACATCACACCACTACCAAGCCTTTACTCGAATCGTTTTTATTGTACCACCTAAGCGAGTTTAGCGAAGCAGTTTCCTTGGCACGTCTTGTCGAAGCAGAGATCGTGTTCCCCTTATTCCGGGATTCCCATCAATACAGACGTGGGTAACCCAACCGCGCCATTGATTGTGGCGCTTGGGAGATAAGCGAGTTTTATCAGGCCGGTGGGGACGCATGTTTCCGTCCGCCCATATAAGGGGATAAAGATCCAACCCTTTTGTCTGCACCTTCTTCCTCCTTGGCTTATCCATCTTTGCGAACTCGAGCTCCAGCGCCCAAGTCCGTACATCTCACCTCAACCTTCTCCAACTATGTCCGGAGTGGGAGGCAAGTGTATGGCCTCCTCCGTTATGGAGGGGCACATCCAGAAGCTGCGCAGCGCCGGATATCTGTCCAGCGACATCGCACACCGGCTCCCCGACGAGGGAGAGCTCATCCCCACCCCCAGACCCCACGAGAGGGTAGTATTTCTTCCCCATTTCCTCCATGGACTGGGCTTCCCACTCCATCCCTTTGTCCAGGGGCTCATGTTCTACTACCGCCTGGATTTCCATGATCTGGCCCCGAATTTTATCCTCAATATCTCAGCGTTTATCATCGTGTGTGAGGCTTTCCTCTACATCCAGCCCCACTTCAGCTTGTGGCTCAAGACCTTCAGTATCAAGCCGAAGGTGGTAAAGGGCAGCCAAGTGGAGTGCGGAGGCGCCATGGTGGGCAAGATGCCCAACGTTACTTGGCTTGAGGGCACTTTCGTGGAAACCATTAAGGGGTGGCAATCGGGGTGGTTCTATATCACCGAGCTGCGTGACCCTGAATGGGCAGCGGCCCCCGAATTCAGATCTGGCATCCCCATACGGCTCACCTCTTGGAAAGAGAGCGGCCGAACATGGGGTGATTCGGAGGAGCTGGCCGGACTCCAAGCCTGCATCAAAAAGCTAGTGAACAAGAAGCTCAAGCTTGTCAACGTAGTCCAGGTCATGCTTATCCGCCGGATTCTCTCGTGCCAACGACGGGGCTTCAGTATGTGGGAGTTCGATTCGGCGCAGCACCAGACTTTGAGCGGGCTCTTCGACACTACGTACGAAGATGTCTGGAGGGTGCTATTTAAAGGTGCCGAGGCCCCCGCATCCACTACCGAAGATCGCGGATTCAGCTCGCAGCGTCCGGCGAGCGAGGTAAGAGATTTTTCCCTTTACGGGACACTTGTTTTCCATAGTTTGACTCTATGCGGGATCTAAACTCCCTCTCCTCTGACAGGACTGGCTGAAGAAGGCTGAACAGACTATCTGTCCGGCCCCATTGCCAGAGGACCCAGCGGACGCCCGCTTAATGGGGCTGCTGGCTCCAGCACCCCACGTGGTGCCGGAGAAGAAGGCCAAGAAGAAGGCCACGGGCACTCGGAAGAGTTCCTGTTTTCAGGTGCCATCGGACGATGACTCCGGGGCAGACTCCTCCCACAAAGGCGAGGAGGAGAAGAAGAAGGCCTCTCCCCCAGCGGGGGGGAGGGAAGAAAAGGAAGGCTTCCCCAACAAGGGGGGCCGAAGGGTCCAAGAAGGGAAAGACTCTTCCCCCGGACTGCTCCGCCAACGCCAGTGATGACGACGAGGATTGGCCTCCAAGGGCCAAGCCCCTGGCGAGATCGTAAGTATAGGGACTCCCGAATAACTTCATGGTTTTTCTTATTGCCACATAGTGTCTTTCTAATGCCGCATACAACCCTGCAGTCCGCCCAAGGATGATTTTCCCGCTTCGTCGAGCGGGTCCTTGGGTGCGTCGGATATGGATTCCCTTCCGACCGACTCCACCCCTCGTGATGCGGACGATGCCGAGGTGGGATCCCGGGAAGGGACCCGCCAGGAGGGGGAGGCCCCGGAGGTGCCGCAGGGCAACCTCCCGGACTTTGCGCCGGACTCCGCACCGGAACCTGAAGTGGCTCCGGAGTCCGACGGGCGGCCCCTTCGTAAGAAGGGCAAGACCGCGACGCCAGCGGCCTCCGTCCAACCAGAGGCGCCGGATAGCTTGCTGGAGGCGCTCAGCGGCGCCTCCATCAAAGAGGAACACCGCACTTTCATGAGTGCGGTGATTCAGAAGGTTCAGCTCGCCAAGAGCGGGCTGACCGAAGCCTGTAGCAGCCTTCTAACAGGCTTTGAGGTAAGAATTTTGATATATGTAGAATAGTACCGCATAGATAGTAGCCCCTGATGCTCAGTTCGATATTCAGAAAGAAAAGCCGGACTGAGGATCTAAAAAGATATACGCAGGAGTTATGAAAAATGTCAATATGGGGTTGCAGGCTGTGCTGCTGACCTCTGCACTGACTGCGGAGGTCAATACTTTGAAGCAAAGCCTCGAGCGGTCCGAGAACGAGCTCGGCCGTGCCAAGAAGCAGCTCGGGGACAAGGAAGGGGGATAACACTGTATTTAAGATTGTACCTTACAGAAAAGGATTTGGTTGCAAGAAAATTGACAAGGATAACATGGGTATTGCAGGTGCCACGACCGAGGTGGCAACCCTGAAGGAGGCGGTGTCCACGGCCGAACGTAATGCAGCCGCGGAGCGCACCGAGCGAGTGAAGCAGGAGGCGCGGGTGGCGGAGGTACAGCAGGAGCTCCAGGATCTCGTGGAAAAACATGAGAGCCTGGAGCGTGACTCGAAGACAAGAGAGGCATCGGCTCTTGAGAGTGCCAAAGCCGCTAAGGCCGAAGCCTACAAGGCCCTCCAAGAAATCGAGGCATTGAAGAAAATAGCAGCGGGTAAGGCATTTTTCATGCAAAGTAAGCATGTGAGTGTGAATTACCTATCACTTACCCGAATTCGGAGCTCTCCAGGAGCGTTCGCAGATCTTCCTTGCAGCGTGTCTGATGCTGCCGCTTTCTACCGGGCCGAGGAGGGGAGCTCGACAGGGAAGGTCTTCTGGTCTCAGTATGCTGAGGCCGGACATCCGGTGCCCCTTAGCGACCAGCTGAAGCAGCTGGTCGAGCTCCACAAGGTGGCCGAACAGTCCATGAGGGGCCTCATAGTTTGGCTGTGGCCTAAGGAGGCCGTGCCTGGGAGCTACTTCGGCCTGGTGCGGCGGCTGGTGGATGCGTGTCCATGGGTTGAAGTCATCAAGCACTCCGCCTGTATTGAAGGTGCCCGTCGGGCCCTTGCCCGCGCTAAGGTGCACTGGGGCAAGATGGATGCTGAGAAGCTTGTGACGGACGCGCCACCGCTGGGCAAGGAGTATCGTACTCCTGAGATGTATTATAAGACTGTTCTGAAGGGTGCAAGCACTATTGCGGGTGAGTGCTCCAAAGATGTAATATTTGAGTAGACTCGCATTTTGTTAACCTGTGCGCTGAAAACTTTGTTCATATGCGCTAAGCAACGCTTGTTAATTTAAAATATTACCTTCTGTGTGGCCGTTTATCAAATCTGAGAGATGGCAAGTCGTCGGCTTCGGCCCCCATGCCACGAGTGCTGGGGTGTTCGGGATAAATTTGAGCACTCTTGTTCCCATTTTTGGGTCCATCTAGGGAGGTGCTCAACACATCGAACAAGGCAACCGGACTTATAATGCTTGAACACTCTCACTTGGCCATAAAATTCTATAATTTTAAATTTCGGCGAAGCCCCTAGTGTTCGGAAGGCCGAATTTGGGGCGCTATCCACGCCTGGGCCGGACAAAGCCGGTTCCTCGCTCTAAGCGGCATAAGTCTTTAGGGACTCGAAAGAACCTCTCGAACAGCGACCGGCTCTCGCCTCATCATGACGGTCAGTTTTAGCTTTCTTCACTGAGGCGCTCGCCCAGCTCAACTGGGGCGCAATCGCAGTGGTTCTCCTAGTGCTACCTTAGCCGATACAACAGAACATAAGGTACCAAAACATGGGAGCCGGGCAAACCCAACTATTGACCCAAGACATGATTCGGAGCCGATGCATATAATGCTATAAGTTCGGGGTGCCGCACTTGTGAAAGTGTTTGGACTTATCGCACCATGATGCGGTAAACATAAGCCCCTGGTGTATTTAGCCGTACCAAACTGTACGGATGCAACATGTCATAAATGAACATATGTATAAGAAAGGAATGCAATTGTAATCAAAAAGGTGCAATGTTTATTCAAGAAATACTGTTGTGAATGCAGAACGATACAAATGGTGCGATAAGCAAGGGATGGGACTATTAAACATGTCCCCCTCCAGGGGTAGGCTACGGAATGGTGTATAAAACAGATTTAATGCTCATAATGGAGACCACCTGGATATTCGTCATAGCCTTTCTCCTTCCCTGGCTGTTGCATCGTGAGTTCGGCAGGTCTACTGCCGGACAGGGCCTCTGATGAACGGGGTCCTGTGGGTAAAAAAAAGAAAAGAAAAAAGAACGACACACTTGAGAGCCCCTGGTGTGGTTAAGCCGCATTCTAGGCCTATCGTGGTCGTGCCCCTCCCCCTATGCCCATGGTATCTTCAGAGCGTAATGATGTACGTGACGGACCCATCTTGAAATTTTGTAGGGGCTGGGGTTGGGGCCGCATTGCTACACGTGCTCGGAACGTGCCAGGTGGTCTTGTTGTAGGTTACTCTGGGCGCGTTTAGCCGTGTCCGGTCGCTTAACGATCGGACTCGAGAATTGCCTTAAGAGGCTGCACTGTACTTCTGCCGCGAGAGCCGCTGTATGTTCCTCCATACGGAGAGAGCGTTCAGTGTTTCCGTTGACCATGATGACTCCTCGAGGGCCTGGCATCTTGAGCTTAAGGTATGCATAGTGCGGTACCGCGTTGAACTTTGCAAACGCGGTGCGTCCGAGCAGAGCATGATAGCCGCTGCGGAACAGAACTATGTCGAAGATTAACTCTTCACTTCGGAAGTTATCCGGGGATCCGAATACCACTTCCAGTGTAACTGAGCCTGTACAATTGGCCTCTACACCTGGTATGACGCCTTTAAAGGTCGTCTTTGTAGGTTTAATCCTTGAGGGGTCTATGCCCATTTTGCGCACTGTATCATGATAAAGCAGGTTCAGGCTGCTGCCGCCGTCCATCAGGACTCTAGTGAGGTGAAATCCATCAATGATTGGGTCTAAAACCAATGCGGTGAATCCGCCATGGCGGATGCTGGTGGGGTGGTCCCTTCGGTCAAAAGTGATTGGGCAGGAGGACCATGGATTGAACTTCGGGCCAACTGGCTCCATCGCGTATACATCCCTGAGTGCACGCTTCCACTCATTTTGGGTATGTGGGTTGCGTATATCATGTTCACCGTCCGCACTTGTGGGGGGAAACCCTTCTATCCTCTATTGTTCGGCGGTCGGGTCTCTTCCTCGTCGTCGCTATGCAGCCCCTTGTCGTTGTTTTCGGCAATTAACTTGCCTGCTGCTTGAATACCCAACAGTCCCTGTTGGTGTGGTTAGCTGGCTTTTTGGGGGTGCCGTGTATCTGGCACGAGCGGTCGAGTATTCGGTCCAAATTGGACGGACCCGGAGTAGTTCTTTTGAATGGCTTTTTCCGTTGACCGGGCTTAGAGCCTCTGAATCCGGCATTGACTGCCGTATCCTCAGTATTGTCGCCGTTAATGCGGCATTTGTTTTTGTTGCGACGCGGCCTGCCATTGCGGTCCTTGATATCCGGACTGCCAGAATTTTTACTGAGGTTGTTGCTGCGTGCTAGCCAGCTATCCTCACCCGCGCAGAAGCGGGTCATGAGTGATGTGAGGGCTGCCATGGATTTCGGCTTTTCCTGTCCCAGGTGCCGGACAAGCCACTCGTCGCGGATGTTATGTTTGAAAGCCGCGAGGGCCTCCGCATCCAGACAATCGATGATTTGGTTTTTCTTGGTTAAGAACCGTGTCCAGAATTGTCTGGCCGATTCGTCTGGCTGCTGAATTATATGGCTTAGGTCGTCAGCGTCTGGTGGTCGCACGTATGTGCCTTGGAAGTTATCGAGGAATGCGGCTTCCAGGTCTTCCCAGCTCCCAATTGACTCTGCTGGCAAGCTGTTAAGCCAATGCCGGGCTGGTCCTTTAAGCTTGAGTGGGAGATATTTGATGGCGTGGAGATCATCATCGCGGGCCATGTGGATATGAAGGAGATAGTCCTCGATCCAAACCGCGGGGTCTGTTGTGCCATCATAAGATTCAATGTTCACGGGTTTAAACCCTTCGGGGATTTGATGATCCATTACTTCATATGTGAAGCATAGTGGGTCTGCGGCGCCTCTGTATTGGGCGATATCACGACGGAGTTCAAAAGAGCTTTGTATATTTTGTTCGGCCCGGCCGGACTACTGTGTCCGGCGCGACCGTTGTCGTCGCGTATCATGGGGCGCCCACGTGATCCATAGATAGATCTTGATTGTCCTGCCTTATCCTCCAATATATCTCGCAAGTCTGGAGCATTCCCCTGTGGCCTTGTGCTTTTCAAGCGATGCTGGGGTACGGTTCTGGTGGAGGGCCTAGAGGCCTCTCTGTCGCGGCCACGGTGTGGTCGGTCAGCCGTATTGTCTGCTGGTGATGTAGGTTCATATGCCTCCTCCTCTAATCGGGGGTGCAGCTTGCGTTTAGGGTAGCTTTTGGAGGGGCGGTCGAGCTCATGCTCTTCGGCCGCAAGGACTTCAGTCCATCTGTCGGCTAGCAGATCTTGATCAGCTCTAAGCTGCTGCTGCTTTTTCTTGAGGCTTTTTTCCATGGCCATAAGCCTGCGTTTAAAACGCTCTTGTTCGACGGGATCCTCGGGCACGACGAATTCGTCGTCGTCGAGGCTTGCCTCGCCTCCGGGGGGAGGCATGTAATCCTCTACTTCTTCGTCTGCTGCTTTCTCATGAGGGCTGGCGTCTCCGTCCTCCTGCGCTGAATCTTGCTGGAGGGGGTTGTCTTCGGCACTTTCTGGGCTGTTATTATCTCCGGTACCGGAATCTCCATTCTTGCTATGGCGGGATTTGGAGCGGCACCGCTGACGCCGGCGCTTGGGCTGTTTCTTGGAGGGGTCATCCTCTGTTGTTCCTTCGCCATTCCCATCCTTTGGGATATCCACCATGTATATGTCATATGATGAGGTGGCTTTCCATTGCCCAATAGGTGCTGGTTCTTGGTCGTCTCCAGCATCGTCGTCCATACCGTCGATGTCTTCGGAGACGAAGTCTAGCATGTCGGTTAGATCGTCGACAGTGGCTACTAAGTGGGTGGTGGGTGGGCTTTGAATTTCTTCGCCGTCCGCATCCCAACCATCCTGATCGCAGTCCGGCTAGGGCTCTCCTGATAACGAGAGATACTTTAGCGAACTCAAGATGTCGCCGAAAGGTGAGTGTTGAAAGATGTCCGCAGCGGTGAACTCCATGACCGGCGCCCAATCGGATTCGATTGGAGGGGGCGCGGGAGGTTCGGAGTTTGGCGAGGAGTCTGGCACCTCGGAGTCACGAGCTTCATGAGGGACAAGGTCAGTGTTAGGCTCTATCGCCGTAGAGGTTGCAGCCCCCGAGGCGGTGTCTAGCCACCCGTCCTCGATCTGCGCAGCCGGCTCCGAATTGAAGATCGGAGCGGACTCGTGTGCGGCCTCTAGGTTACTGTCCGGCTGCAGAGCTAACTCATGCCCTTCGTGATAGTGCGGCGCGCTCGGCTGTGGCTCGAATCCATCGAAGATCAAGTCCCCGCGGATGTTAACCGTGCAGTTCAAACTTCCAAAGTTGACCTGACGGCCAGGGGCGTAGCTTTCGATCTGCTCCAGATGGCCAAGCGAATTGGCCCGCAGTGCAAAGCCGCCGAATACGAAGATCTGTCCGGGGAGGAAGGTCTCACCCTGGACTGCGTCATTGTTGATGATCGAAGAAGCCATCGAGCCTATCGGTGACGACACAGAGGAACTCTCAATGAAAGCACCAATATCGGTGTCAAAACCGGCGGATCTCGGGTAGGGGGTCCCGAACTGTGCGTCTAGGCGGATGGTAACTGGAGACAAGGGACACGATGTTTTACCCAGGTTCGGGCCCTCTTGATGGAGGTAAAACCCTACGTCCTGCTTGATTGATATTGATGATGTGGGTATTACAAGAGTAGATCTACCACGAGATCAAGGAGGCTAAACCCTAGAAGCTAGCCTATGGTATGATTGTTGTTCGTCCTATGGACTAAAGCCATCCGGTTTATATAGACACCGGAGAGGGCTAGGGTTACACAGAGTCGCTTACAATGGTAGGAGATCTACATATCCGTATCGCCAAGCTTGCCTTCCACGCCAAGGAAAGTCCCACCCGGACACGGGACGAAGTCTTCAATCTTGTATCTTCATAGTCTTGGAGTCCGGCCGATGATGATAGTTCGGCTATCCGGACACCCCCTAGTCCAGGACTCCCTCAGGGGCCCAAGTTGTATGTCAAATGATTGATGGTAACAATGGACAAAGGACACAATATTTACCCAGGTTCAGGCCCTCTTAATGGAGGTAAAACCCTACTCCTGCTTGATTATATTCGAAGGGTATGGAGATTACAAGAGTTGATCTACCACGAGATCATAGTGGCTAAACCCTAGCTCGGCTAGCTGATACATCTCCAACGTATCTATAATTTTTGATTGTTCCATGCTATTATATTACCCCTTTTGGATGTTTATGGGCTTTATTTTACTCATTTATACAATTTTTGGGACTAACCAACTAATCGGAGGCCCAGCCCGTATTGCTATTTTTTTGCCTATTTCAGTATTTCGAAGAAAAGGAATATCAAACGGAGTCCAAACAGAATGAAACCTTCGGGAGCGTGATTTTTGGAACGAACGTGATCCAGAGAGCTTGGAATGCAAGTCAAGAAGCAGCCGAGGCCTCCACGAGATAGGAGGGCGCCCCCCATGTAGGGCGCGCCCCCCTGTCTCGTGGGCCCCTCGGGCGTCCACCGACGTACTTCTTCCTCCTATATAAGCCTACGTACCCTGAAAACATCCAGGGGCAGGACGAAACACAATTTCCACCACCGTAACCTTCTGTATCCGCGAGATCCCATCTTGGAGCCTTCGCCGGCACTCTGTCAGAGGGGGAATCAACCACGGAGGGCTTCTACATCAACATCCTTGCCTCTCCGATGAGTTGTGAGTAGTTTACCACAGACCTACGGGTCCATAGTTATTAGCTAGATGGCTTGTTCTCTCTTTTTGGATCTCAATACAATGTTCTCCCCCTCTCTTGTGGAGATCTATTCGATGTAATCTCTTTTTGCGGTGTGTTTGTCGAGATCTGATGAATTGTGGGTTTATGATCAGATTTATCTATGAATAATAATTGAATCTTCTCTGAATTATTTTATGTATGATTGAGTTATCTTTGCAAGTCTCTTTGAATTATCAGTTTGGTTTGGCCTACTAGATTGATCTTTCTTGCCATGGGAGAAGTGCTTAGCTTTGGGTTAAATCTTGCGGCGTCCTTAACCAGTGACAGAAAGGGTTGCAAGGAACGTATTGTATTGTTTCCATCGAGGATAACAAGATGGGGTTTATATCATATTGCTTGAGTTTATCCCTCTACATCATGTCATCTTGCTTAATGCGTTACTCTGTTCTTATGAAGTTAATACTCTAGATGCATGCTGGATAGCGGTCGATGTGTGGAGTAATAGTAGTAGATGCAGGCAGGAGTCGGTCTACTTGTTATGGACGTGATGCCTATATACATGATCATGCCTAGATAACGTCATAATTATTCTCTTTTATATCAATTGCTCGACAGTAATTTGTTCAGCCACCGTAATACTTATGCTCTCGAGAGAAGCCTCTAGTGAAACCTATGGCCCCCGGGTCTATCTCTTATCATATTTGCTTTCAATATACTTTTATTTGCATCTTTATTTTTTGCATCTATATTACAAAATACCAAAAATATATTTATCTTATCATACTATCTCTATCAGATCTCACTTTCATAAGTGGTCGTGAAGGGATTGAAAACCCCTTTGTCGCGTTGGTTGCGAGTTCTTTATTTGTTTGTGTAGGCTCGTCGGACTTGTTGAGGAGCCTCCTACTGGATTGATACCTTGGTTCTCAAAAACTGAGGGAAATACTTACGCTACTATTGCTGCATCACCCTTTCCTCTTTGAGGAAAACCAACACAAGCTCAAGAGGTAGCAAGAAGGATTTCTGGCGCCGTTGCCGGGGAGGTCTTCGCTCAAGTCAAAACATACCAAGTACCCATCACAAACTCATCTCCCTCGCATTTACATTATTTTCCATTTGCCTCTCGTTTTCCTCTCCCCCACATCACCCTTGCCGTTTTATTCGCCCTCTTTTTCCCAATCTCCTTCTCTCTTTTCCGCTTGCCTTTTTCTGTTGCCCGTGTGTTTACGCATTTGCCTCGTCGTTATGGCTAGTCCGCCTATCCTTATTATCACTCCCGAACAAGAAATTCTCAATTTTAAGCAAAGGGAGGGAGAAAATTTAAAAGATGCTTGGCATAGAATTTACAATTCCCAATATAAATCTTCTAGGAAGCTTTCCACTTCCGTTCTCCTCCGCAATTTTTATGTAGGCATTACTCCTTGGAATAGATGTGTTCTTGACATTGCTACCGGAGGTGATTTCATGAGTAGCCATACGTTTGATGCTTATAATGCCATGTTGGATTTGTTTGGCCCTTCGCCTCTTTTGGTCAACGGAACTGTTTTAACTTTAGAACATGTTATGCAATGGCTTGATATTATTGAAAATATGCCACTGTTGAGTTGATTGAAAATTTGGATAAAAAGATTCATAGTCATATCACCCAATATGGATCTAGGGTTGGAGTTACTTTGAAAAATCTTAAAGAGAAAGAACCTATAGTTAATGAAAAAATAGATCTTGATTCTGCTAGAATTGGTAAACTTGAGGATATAATTACCAACTTAGGTTAGGCATTTTCTTCCATGAAAAACACTCCAAAACCCCCTACAAAAACTGCCAAGCTTATTTATGTTCCTAAAAATAAGGGTGAATCTTCTAGTAAGGGAGACGCGGATCTCAAATCCATAAGTGCTCATCCCAATTGTCTTTTTATCGTTAAGGAACCTTTTGCTACCAATGAATTTCTTGAAATTTTGCCTAAAGGTTTAGCCATTGCTAAAAAGGGAGAAATCCCTAGAGATCACAAGTGCTCTACTTATGAATCAAGTGCCAAAGATGGTACTACTTAGATCTATCTTCGCTTTTATGCCTAGCTAGGGGCGTTAAACGATAGCGCTAGTTGGGAGGCAACCAAATTTTCTTTGTGTTCTTAGTTTTTGTTCCTGTTTAGTGTTAAATTTTGTTTCTACTTTCTGTTTAGATGTGTTTTTAGCTTTTAATTAGTGTTTATGCCAAGTAGAACCTATAGGATAAACTATGATGATAGTTGATTTGATTCTGCTGAAAAACAGAAACTTTACGCTCACGAGAAAAAATTCAATAAATCACAGAAACGTGATTTTGCATTGATTCTTTTTGCTCCTGATCAATAAACAAATTTTCCAGTACTTCCTATTTCTATAGGACTTTTAGAGTTCCATAAGTTTGCGTTAGTTACAGATTTCTACAGACTGTTCTGTTTTTGACAGATTCTGTTTTTCGTGTGTTGTTTGCTCATTTTGATGCATTTATGGCTAGTAAAATAGTTTATAAACCATAGAGAAGTTGAAATACAGTAGGTTTAACACCAAAATAAATAAATAATGAGTTCATTACAGTAACTTATGTGGTGGTTTTGTTTTCTTTCACTAACGGAGCTTATAAGATTTCTGTTGAGTTTTGTGTTCTGAAGTTTTCAAGTTTTGGGTAAAGCTTTTATGGACTATGGAATAAGGAGTGGCAAGAGCCTAAGCTTGGGGATGCCCAAGGAACCCCAAGATATTCAAGTATAACCAAAAGCCTAAGCTTGGGGATGCCCCGGGAAGACATTCCCTCTTTCGTCTTCGTTCATTGGTAACTTTACTTGGAGCTATATTTTTATTCGCCACATGATATGTGTTTTGCTTGGAGCGTCGTGTATTATATTAGTCTTTGCTTTTTAGTTTACCACAATAATACTTGCTGTACACACCTTTTTGGAGAAGCCTATTTGATTAGAATTTGCTAGAATACTCACTTATATCTTTTGAGCTTGATAGTTTTTGCTCTAGTGCTTCACTTATATCTTTTAGAGCACGGTGGTGTCTTAATTTTGGAGAAATTGCTAGTCTCTCATGCTTCACTTATATTATTTTGAGAGTCTTTTAGAACAGCATGGTATTTTATATGGTTACAAATTTGGTCCTGGAATGATGAGTATCCAAGTTGGGTATAATAAAAACTATCATAGAAAATGAATTGGATGCTATGATTAATTTGATGCTTGATAATTGTTTTGAGATATAAAGGTAGTAATGTTAGGGTCATGGATAATTATGAAATTGAGAAATACTTTTGTTGAAGTTGGCAAGTCCCGTAGCATGCACGTATGGTAAAAGTTGTGTGACAAATTTGTTGCATGAGGTGCTCTTTTGAGTGTCTTCCTTATGAGTGGCAGTCGGGGACGAGCGATGGGATTTTTTCCTACCAATCTATCCCTCTTGGGGAATGCGTAGTAGTACTTTGCTTCGAGGGCTAAGTAGACTTTTGCAATAAGTATATCATTTCTTTATGACTAATGTGAGTCCATGGATATACGCATACTCATCCTTCCACTTTGCTAGCTTTTCTTATTACCGCGCAACTCTCGCCGGTATTGAACCCATTATTTACCTTCCTCAAAACAGCCACCATACCTACCTATTATGGCATTTTCATAGCCATTCCGAGATATATTGCCATGCAACTTTCCACCGTTCCATTTATTATGACACGTTTCATCATTGTCATATTGCTCTTTGCATGATCATGTAGTTGACATCGTATTTGTGGCAAAGCCACCTTCATAATTTTCATACATGTCGCTCTTGATTCATTGCATATCCCGGTACACCGCCGGAGGCATTCATATAGAGTCATATCTTGTTCTAGCTTTGAGTTGTAATTCTTGAGTTGTAAATCCCTAAAAGTGTGATGCTTCATTATTAGAGCATTGTCCTAGTGAGGAAAGGATGATGAAGACTATGATTCCCCCACAAGTCGGGTTGAGACTTCGGACTTTATAAAAATAAAAGAGGCCAAAGAAGCCCACCAAAAAGAAAAGAAAAAAGAAAAAAAGAAAAAAAAGAAAAAAGAGAAAAAAGAAAAAGGAAAAAAAGGAAAAAAAATAAAAAGAGAGAAAAAGAGAGAAGGGACAATTGCTACTATCTCTTTTTCCACACTTGTGCTTCAAAATAGCACCATGATCTTCATGATAGAGAGTCTCATATGTTGTCACTTTCATATACTAGTGGGAATTTTTCATTATAGAACTTGGCTTGTATATTCCAATGATGGGCTTCCCCAAAGTGCCCTAGGTCTTCGTGAGCAAGCAAGTTGGATGCACACCCACTCAGTTTCTTTTGTTGAGCTTTCATATATTTATAGCTCTAGTGCATTCGTTGCATGGCAATCCCTAATAACTCACATTGATATCTATTGATGGGAATCTCCATAGCCCGTTGATACGCCTAGTTGATGTGAGACTATCTTCTCCCACTTTTTGTCCTCACAACCACCACCATTTACCACCATAGTGCTATGTCCATAGCTTGCGCTCATGTATTGCGTAAGAGTTGAAAAAAGCTGAAGCGCGTTAAAAAGTATGAACCAATTGCTCGGCTCACCATCGGGATTGTACAAGATGGGAGTATTTTGTGTAATAAAAATGAAGCATGGCCTAACTATATGATTTTGTAGGGATAAGCTTTCTTTGGCTATGCTATTTTGGTAGGACATGATTATTTGTTAGTATGCTTTGAAGCATTATTATTTTTATGTTTTATAAGCTTTTATCTTGAATCATTTGGATCTGAACATTCATGCCACAATAAAGAAAATTACATTGAGAATTATGCTAGGTAGCATTCCACATCAAAAATTTCTTTTTTATCATTTACCTACTCGAGGACGAGCAGGAATTAAGCTTGGGGATGCTTGATACGTCTCCAACGTATCTATAATTTTTGATTGTTCCATGCTATTATATTACCCCATTTGGATGTTTATGGGCTTTATTTTACACATTTATATCATTTTTCAGACTAACCTACTAACCGGAGGCCCAGCCCGTATTGCTGTTTTTTTTGCCTATTTCAGTATTCGAAGAAAAGGAATATCAAACGGAGTGCAAACGGAATGAAACCTTCGGGAGCGTGATTTTTGGAACGAACGTGATCCAGAGAGCTTCGAGTGCAAGTCAAGAAGCAGCCGAGGCCTCCACGAGATAGGAGGGCCCCCCCCTGTAGGGCGCCCCCTGTCTCGTGGGCCCCTCGGGCATCCACCGACGTACTTCTTCCTCCTATATAAGCCTACGTACCCCAAAAACATCCACGGGCAGGACGAAACATAATTTACACCACCGTAACCTTCTGTATCCGCGAGATCTCATCTTGGAGCCTTTGCCGGCACTGTGCCGGAGCGGGAATCGACCATGGAGGGCTTCTACATCAACATACTTGCCTCTTCGATGAGTTGTCAGTAGTTTACCACAGACCTACGGGTCCACAGTTATTAGCTAGATGGCTTCTTCTCTCTTTTTGGATCTCAATACAATGTTCTCCCCCTCTCTTGTGGAGATCTATTCGATGTAATCTCTTTTTGCTGTGTGTTTGTCGAGATCCGATGAATTGTGGATTTATGATCAGATTTATCTATGAATAATAATTGAATCTTCTTTGAATTCTTTTATGTATGATTGAGTTATCTTTGCAAGTCTCTTCGAATTATCAGTTTGGTTTGGCCTACTAGATTGATCTTTCTTGCCATGGGAGAAGTGCTTAGCTTTGGGTTCAATCTTGCGGTGTCCTTACGCAGTGACAGAAAGGGTTGCAAGGCATGTATTGTATTGTTGCCATCGAGGATAACAAGATGGGGTTTATATCATATTGCTTGAGTTTATCCCTCTACATCATGTCATCTTGCTTAATGCGTTACTCTGTTCTTATGAACTTAATACTCTAGATGCATGCTGGATAGCGGTCGATGTGTGGAGTAATAGTAGTAGATGCAGGCAGGAGTCGGTCTACTTGTTATGGACATGATGCCTATATACATGATCATGCGTAGATAACGTCATAATTATCCGCTTTTCTATCAATTGCTCGACAGTAATTTGTTCACCCACCATAATACTTATGCTCTCGAGAGAAGCCTCTAGTGAAACCTATGACCGCTGGGTCTATCTCTTATCATATTTGCTTTCAATCTACTTTTATTTGCATCTTTATTTTCTGCATCTATATTAAAAAATACCAAAAATATATTTTTCTTATCATACTATCTCTATCAGATCTCACTTCTGCAAGTGGCCATGAAGGGATTGACAACCCCTTTGTCGCGTTGGTTGCGAGTTCTTTATTTGTTTGTGTAGGTTCGTGGGACTTGTTGAGGAGCCTCCTACTGGATTGATACCTTGGTTCTCAAAAACTGAGGGAAATACTTACGCTACTATTACTGCATCACCCTCTCCTCTTCGAGGAAAACCAACGCAAGCTCAAGACGTAGCACTAGCCTAGTCATGTTATGATCCTGCCTTCGGTCTAGAACCCCCGGTTTATATAGACACCGGAGAGGCTCAGGGTTGTACAAAGTCGGTTTAACAGAAAGGAAACAGTATATGCGGACACCTGAACTTGTCGTTCAAGCATACGGGAGTCCTATCCGGACACGAGAAGTGGTCTTCTTCCTTGTATCTTGACGGCCCATTAGTCCGGCCCATGTCCAACAGACCGGACGCCCGAGGACCCCTTAGTCCAGGACTCCCTCAAAGACGTTGTTGACGACACGTCGCGCCAGGATTGCCAAGGGGGACACATCATGGACGAAGACACGTGTTACCTCTTGAGAATGCATTGGTTTTTCCATTGAAGAGGAAAGGGTGATGTAGCAAAGTAGCGTAAGTATTTCCCTCAGTTTTGAGAACCAAGGTATCAATCCAGTAGGAGGCTCCTCACAAGTCCCACGTGCCTACACAAACAAACAAGAACCTCGTAACCAACGCGATAAAGGGGTTGCCAATCCCTTCAAGGAAACTTGCGAAAGTGAGATCTGATAGAGATAATATGATAAGATAAATATTTTTGGTATTTTTATGATATAGATAGAAAATAAAAGATGCAAATAAAAGTAGATGGAAAACTTATATGATAAAAGATAGACCCGGGGGGCATAGGATTCACTAGTGGCTTCTCTCAAGATAGCATAATTATTACGGTGGGTGAACAAATTACTATCGAGCAATTGATAGAAAAGTGCATAGTTATGAGAATATCTAGGCATGATCATGTATATAGGCATCACGTCCGCAACAAGTAGACCGAAACGATTCTGCATCTACTACTATTACTTCACAAATCGACCGACTCCTGCTTGCATCTAGAGTATTAAGTTCATAAGAACAGAGGAACACATTAAGCAAGATGACATGATGTAGAGGGATAAACTCATGCAATATGATATAAACCCCATCTTTTTATCCTCGATGGCAACAATACAATACGTGCCTTGCTGCCCCTGCTGTCATTGGGAAAGGACACGACAAGTTTGAACCCAAATCTAAGCACTTCTCCCATTGCAAGAAAGATCAATCTAGTAGGCCAGACCAAACTGATAATTCGAAGAGACTTGCAAAGATAACCAATCATACATAAAAGAATTCAGAGGAGATTCAGATATTTCTCATAGATAAACTTGATCATAAACCCACAATTCCTCGGATCTCGACAAACACACCGCAAAAAGAGTTTCATCGAATAGATCTCCAAGAAGAGGAAGGAGAACTTTGTATTGAGAATCAAAGAGAGAGAAGAAGCCATCTAGCTAATAACTATGGACCCGAAGGTCTGTGGTAAACTACTGACACCTCATCAGAGAGGCCTTGGTGATGATGGAGAGGCCCTTCGTTGTCGATTCCCCCACTGGCGGAGCGCCGGCGAAGGCTCCAAGATGGGATCTCGCGGATACAGAAAGTTGCGGCGGTGGAATTAGGTTTTCGTGGTGCTCCTGGATGGTTTCGGGGCACGTAGATATATATAGGAGGAAGAAGTAGGTCGGTGCATGCTCGAGGGGGCCACGGGGGTGGGGGTCGCACCCACCCTTACAGGGCGCGCCGGGCACCCTCGTGACCGCCTTGCTCATTGCTTTACGTCCACTCCAAGTCCCCTGGTTTGCATTTGTTCCAAAAATATCGCTCCCGAAGGTTTCATCCCATTTGGACTCCGTTTGATATTCCTTTTCTGCGAAACACTGAAATAGGAAAAAAACAGCAACTCGAGTTGGGCCTCCGGTTAATAGGTTAGTCCCAAAAATGGTATAAAAGTGTAAAGTAAAGCCCATAAACATCCAAAACAGGTAATATAATAGCATGGAACAATAAAAAATTATAGATACGTTGGAGACGTATCAAGCATCCCCAAGCTTAATTCCTGCTCGTCCTCGAGTAGGTAAATGATAAAAACTGAATTTTTGATGTGGAATGCTACCTAGCATAATTCTCAATGTAATTTTATTTATTGTGGCATGAATGTTCAGATCCAAATGATTCAAAATAAAAGTTCATATTGACATGATAAACAATAATACTTCAAGCATACTAACAAAGTAATCATGTCTTCTCAAAATATCATGGTTAAATAAAGCTATCCCTACAAAATCATATAGTCTGGCTATGCTCTATCTTCATCACACAAAGTATTTAATCATGCACAACCCCGATGGCAAGCCAAGCAATTGTTTCATACTTTAGTATTCTCAAACTTTTTCAACTTTCACGCAATACATGAGCGTGAGCCATGGACATAGGACTATATGTGGAATAGAAGGGTGGTTGTGGAGAAGACAAAAAAAAGAGGAAGATAGTCTCACATCAACTAGGCGTATCAACGGGCTATGGAGATGCCCATTAATAGATATCAATGTGAGTGAGTAGGGATGGCCATGCAACAGATGCACTAGAGCTATAAATGTATGGAAGCTCAACAAAAAGAACTAAGTGGGTGTGCATCCAACTTGCTTGCTCACCAAGACCTAGGGCATTTTGAGGAAGCCCATCGTTGGAATATACAAGACAAGTTCTATAATGAAAAATTCCCACTAGTATATGAAAGTGACAACATAGGAGAATATCTATTATGAAGATCATGGTGCTACTTTGAACCACAAGTGTGGTAAAAGGATAGTAGCATTGTCCCTTCTCTCTTTTAATCTCTTTTTCTTGTTTGGCCTTTCTTTTTTTATATGGCCTTTCTCTTTTTAAAAAAAACGAAGTCTCATCCCGACTTGTGGGGGGAATCATAGTCTCCATCATTCTTTCCTCACTTGGGACAATGCTCTAATAATGAAGATCATCACACTTTTATTTACTTACAACTCAAGGTTACAAATCGATACTTAGAACAAGATATGACTCTATATGAATGCCTCCGGCGGTTGTACCGGGATATGCAATGAACCAAGAGTGACATGTATGAAAATCATGAGGGTGGCCTTTCCACAAATACGATGTCAACTACATGATTATGCAAGAGCAATATGACAATGATGATGCGTGTCATAATAAACGGAATGGTGGAAATTGCATGGCAATATATCTCAGAATGGCTATGGGAATGCCATAATAGGTAGGTATGGTGGTTGTTTTGAGGAAGGTATATGGTAGGTGTATGATACCGGCGAAGGTTGCGCGGCACAAGAGAGGCTAGCAATGGTGGAAGGGAGAGTGTGCGTATAATCCATGGACTCACATTAGTCATAAAGAACTCATATACTTATTGCAAAAATCTACAAGTCATCAAAAACCAAGCATGACGCACATGCTCCTAGGGGGATAGATTGGTAGGAAAAGACCATCGCTCGTCCTCGACCGCCACTCATAAGGAAGACAATCAATAAATAAATCATGCTCCAACTTCATCACAAAGCGGTTCACCATACGTGCATGCTACAGGAATGACAAACTTCAACACAAGTATTCCTTAAATTCATAATTACCCCACTAGCATGACTCTACCCAACTTGATCATAGCATCTAGCTAAGAACTATGGACTCGAAGGTCTATGGTAAACTACTCACAACTCACAACTCATCTAGCTAAGATCATAGCATCATAGCATCTACCCAACTTCATCACAAAGCGGTTCACCATACGTGCATGCTACGAGAAGAAGCCATCTAGCTAATAACTATGGACCCGAAGGTCTGTGGTAAACTACTCACAACTCATCGGGGAGGCCTTGGTGATGATGGAGAGGCCCTCCATGGTCGATTCCCCCTCCGATGGAGCATCACCAATGGCTCCAAGATGGGATCTCGCGGATACAGAAGGTTGCGGCGGTGGAATTAGGTTTTCGTGGTGCTCCTGGATGGTTTCGGGGTACGTACGTTTCAGGGTACGTAGATATATACAGGAGGAAGAAGTAGGTCGGTGGACGCTCGAGGGGCCCATGAGGGTGGGGGGCGCCCACCATTACAGGGCGCGCCGGGCATCCTCGTGACCGCCTCGCTCGTTGCTTGACGTCCACTCTAAGTCCCCTGGTTTGCATTTGTTCCAAAAAGATCGCTCCTGAAGGTTTCATCCCGTTTGAACTCCGTTTGATATTCCTTTTCTACGAAACACTGAAATAGGCAAAAAACAGCAATTCGGGCTGGGTCTCCGGTTAATAGGTTAGTCCCAAAAATGATATAAAAGTGTAAAGTAAAGCCCATAAACATCCAAAACAGGTAATATAATAGCATGGAACAATCAAAAATTATAGATACGTTGGAGACGTATCAACACGCATCAGTGTTGCCAGCACCGGGCATGCGTAGATGGACGAAGACGAAGTTGTCTAAATGCCGCACCAGGCGTGCGAGGCCCGGGGACACATCATGGACGATGGCACGCATCGGTGTTGCCAGCACCGCGCATGCGTAAACAGATGAAGACAAAGTTTAAGAAGCGTCGCACCAGGCTTGCCAGGCCCGGGACACGTCGTGGCCAAAGGCACGCATCGGTGTTGCCAGCACCGGGCATGCATAGACTGGGACCTACACGAGTTGTATGCCATGTCGGAGAAGTCGAAGAGGCAAGCAAAGAAGGACTCGACAACGGTGGCGACACCAATTGGCGCGGGGCCGATGTCGCCCGCTATTGTCGGAGAAGATGAAGTGGTCGAGGTAGATGACGGCGACGCTGGCGACGGGCTGGTGCTGGACGAAGACGAAGGAGGTGGACGGGCAGGGGCGGGGGCAAGGTTAGGAGCACAACGGCAATGCTCGAAGTAGACGAGGAACCCGACGGTGTGACGAAGACTTGCGCGGACGGTGGCGTTCCTGCACCGAGGGAGATGGCGCGACACATACAACAGGAAGTCGACGCGCGGTGATGGCGGAGTGGACCGCGGGCCGCGACGCTATGGCCCGAAGGGGCGACGCAGCGGCGGCGGGCAGGTCGGGGTGACGACGGGAAGACCTTGGAGCGGCGACGGGGACCGCGGGCCACGACGCGATAGCCCGAAGGGGGCGGCGCAGCGGCAGAACCCGGGTCGGTGCAACCGCGGGAACGGTCTCAGGACGGTGACGTGGACCGCGTGCCACGCTCGCTACGGTCCAACGAGGAGATGCAGCGGCAGCGCGAGGGTCAGTGCAGCCACGGGGACGACCTGGAGCGGACTGCCTCGGGGCGGCGGTGGACCGCGGGCCGCGTCACTACAACCCGAAGGGCGACGCAACGGTGACGCGGGTCGGTGCAGCCGGGAGAAGAACCACGGGGCGAAGGCGCTGCGGCCCGACGGGGCGACGCAGCGGCAGCCTGCGGCTCGATTGGTAGAGGGGCGCGCTGAACTCGGGACGGTCTTCACGGGGCCTACGAAGGCGCGCACAACCGACGGGCCAGGTCAGTCGCACGGCGTTGATGTGGCGGTTCACGGCGGCGAGCGGGTGATCAATCCCATCGAACGCGAGGTCGGGGACGCCACATGGTGGATGCTGGGTGGCGGCGGAGTCCGAGATGAAGCCGTTGGCGATGGTTGGCAGGGCGGTGTACATGCGCGGCGTAAATCGAAGGGCGGGCCAGCACGCGGACGACGCTATGATGGGCCGCCGGGTGGGGGCGATGCAGGATACCCGGTCGGAGTAGGTTGGCGACGGTCGGCGTAGATCGACAGACGAGTCGGCGCGCGAACGGCGGATGATGGGCCGCCGCATCGCGTGAGGCCGCCGGGTCGGGGCGACGGACGGGCAGGCGCTGGGAGTTAAAGATTTTTTTCAGTCTTTTTTGCAACTTTGTTGCTTATATAGGACATGTGTGCCATGCCATTTTAGTTCCTTTTTATGAAATTGTAGGTAAATTTTCGGTTTGTGGCATGGGCAAAATTTATGTTTTTTTCTTTTCAGTATCATGGGAGTTAAAGATTTTTGCATGTATTTTTCTATTGTTATTTGGCAAAATTCATGCTATACATGATGGCAAATCTACTTTTTGTTTTCATAACAACCAATTCTATTTTTATTGTTTCATACTTTTTAGCGATTTTTTGTTTTCGAATACTTTTTTTTGGCTTTTAGTAATGACACTGGGAGGAGGCCCACCAAACAGATCGTAGGGCCTTTGTGTCGCGCTGGAAGTGTTCTCCCAGTGAACGTTTTGGTTCACTCGATCCTCCCTCCACAAGCAAACGAATGGTTCCCTCGGGGGTTCTCTAAATCTGACGTTCCACAGATATTCAGGTCTTTTATTTAACTTCAAACCTCCTTCAATCATTCCCGAGAATAGTTGCATTGTTTAGGCTGGTCAGGCTGGTCATAGTGGGGAGTAACTTAGACTAGTAACATACATATGTTACTAGTCTATATTACTACCTTCATAGTGGGTAGTGTCATAGGTGTGGTAACCATCTATGTTAGTAACATAGATGCCACATAAGCAAAAATGATGATGTGGCAAGTAGTTAATGAGGAGAGAGGCAAATAGAGTAACATAATATGTTACCATCACATAGCGGTTTCCAATGCATAATGAGTCTACAAAGTAATAAATGAAGGCAACTATGTTACCACACCTATGACACTACCCACTATGAAGGTAGTAATATAGACTAGTAACATATGTATGTTACTAGTCTAAGTTACTCCCCACTATGACCAGCCTTACAGCACTGGATTACAACATCAGCGGACAAATCGAACCATGGTCATGAGCTACATGATTGGATTCCCTCTGACAATTCAATGTCATGCGTAAAATCTAAGGACGTGTTAAATGGCCTTCTTATTAGAGATCGAGGGCTACCTTTTTTTGCTTTTGTATTTAGGGTATATAGATGGCCACTCACCAGTCACCACTCAGGAATCTATCGGACTGAGCTTTCCCTATTTTGGCAACTATCTCCACAGCGTGTAGTTTAGGGAGCCTGCCGGATTTGCCCGCCTCTCTGCTCGATCCACAGGTGTGTGCAGTGTGCGTGAACCGCTGGCGTGTGGGACGCGCCATTGCAACCAAAAACACCACCGAGCTCTCTCACGTGACGAGTGTGCGTCCGGCCGGTGACACCAGGAGACAGCACCGACGCCATTTTTTGTTGTTGGTATATTCGGTGACCATGCATTGAACTCGCCCAGAGCGCCCTAGCTAGCCTAGCGATACGGTAGACACGGCCAAACCCAGTACTCCTAGGGACGACCGAACTACAGTGGCGCAGGTATTCCATAATTACCCGGACCTCCCTAGGTACGTAGCTAGGCTAATTACTCCAGGATCCTCCTCGTGAACACGCCGCGCGCAGAGTATCCCGGGCGAGACGTCGCTGCGCGCGCCTGTTCGCTTATCGGTGCACGGGACGCCGGGATTAGCTGGACGCACTGCGGCCGCGCCGTCTGTGGCCGTCCCTGCTGCCGGCCACGCACCACCTGCAAGAGAGCGCGACGCCGTCGTACTTGACCGAGTATTTCGTCTTGCAGGAAATACCGTATCGCACTTGTACATAAGTAGGAGTACAATACTACTGCCTCTAGCCAGGTGTACACGCACAATTCGAAATTTCTCAGCTGCCAATGACCCCTAGCCAAGTGTTTGACTGCATAATTCTGCTACAAATCAACCCATCAGTTCGTTGCATGCACCTGGTTTTGCTGATCATGTATGTGCATGCATGCATGCATTTTTTTTAAGTACAATTACTGCGGACCAAACTCTGTGTTTCCAAAAAAATTTATAGGACTTTTAAATATATGCCACCCGTTGTGTCTCACTATTCAGTTTTGCTATTAGAAATTTCAACTGCTCAAAAATGACATTGATGCGTTAGGTGAATGCTCGAAATTGCCACTAGAGACCACTACTATCAGCTCAAAGCCCATTTACCATGTTATAATGGCCAAAATACCCCTGAACCAACATGTCAAATCCCCCTCTATTTCATTAAGATAAGTATGGGTCCCACTTGATTCCTAATGGTGTTCTTCTTTTTTTTAAAATTGTTCGCTTGCTTACTCCTGAGAAGTGGGGCCGACACTTACCATTGTGAGATAGAGAGATCTGACATTTGGGTCTAGGGTATTTTGGTCATATAGCATGGTCAATGGGTTTGACCTGACAATAACAATGTCTAATGGCATTTTTGAGCAAACATCTAATGGAATGATGACATTTTGTAGGTATCTAATGGCAATTTTTAGCAAGTATCTCAGGGAATGATGGCAATTTTGAGCAACTGCAACATTTAATGGCAAAACTGAGTAGTGGGACACAACTGGTGACACATATGATAAAAACCATTTTTATAATAAGCGTCTCAATCATATTATAAAGATCAAGTTACAAACCACGTACAAATCGATCTAACAACCAAAAAATATGACAGAACACTAGTCTTTACATAAAATACCTTTGGTTAAAAAAGAAAAAAAATACATTCAAGACCAATGACTCCCATCAACTTGACTCCAAAACCAGTCATTTGCCTCCTACACCACCGCAGCAACCATCAAAAGAAAAAAGTAACGGATCACCTCGTCACCTGAGCTCAACGTGTCTCCATCACTGATGTGAAATTTTTCGAACCTCCAAAGTAGCTTACCAAATGCGGATTCATTGATGTGGAAAGAATATGGTTGGGGTAGCACCTCGAACGCGCCATCGAACACTAGATCTGACACTCCTCTTCGACAAATGTGTCAAACAAGCAAACCATATATGCAAGTCATGAACCACGAATCCAACACACGACCCACCATCATTCAGATGCCGCTGATAGTATACTATTCATCTTACGGAATAACACATAAATTAGGGTTTAACCTTCTGTCACTCTCACAACCCATCATCTACTTACTACTCCACAGTGTCTTCCCCTAGGCCCAAGCATGGTAATGTGTCGTGTAGTCGACATTATCATGACACCACTAGAGGAAGAACAACATACACTTCAAAGAAATATTGAACGAATATCAACTTCACATGATTACTTATAACATGACTTCTACCATGTCCTCAAGAACAAACAACTCACAAAACATATTAATGTTCATGATCGGAGTAGAATGATATATGATTAACAATTTGAATATATGATCTTCCATCAAATAAACCAACTAGCATCAACTACAAGATGTGATCAACACTACTAGCAACCCACAAGTACCAATATGAAGTTTTGAGACAAATATTGAATACAAGAAATGAACTAGGGTTTGAGATGAGATGATGCTGGTGAAGATGTTGTTGGAGTTGAGTCCTCCCACGATGAAAGGATCATTGGTGATGACGAAGGTTACGATTTGCTACCGAAAGGAAGATCCCCGGGGGAATCGCTCCGTCGGAGAGCAAAAGTGCTCCAAACCAGGTTCCGCCTCGGGACGGCGACGCTTCATTCCGAAAGTCTTCACATATATTTTTTGTACAACAAATGGCCTCTTATAGCAGAAGATGGGCACCGGAGGGCTTTGTGGGCCCCACAAGGGGGTAGGGCGCGCCCCTGCCTCGTGGGCCCACGGGTGATCTTCTCTAATGCTTTTTCTTTCCAATATTTTTTATATATTCCAAACTAATTCTTCGTAAAAATTTCAGGTCATTTGGAGCTCTGGAGAATATATATCTATGCTATAGCTCTTTTAAGTCCAGAATTCCAGGTGCCGGCAATTTCGCTCTTCATGTATATCTTGCATACAAGAGAGAACTGACATTATAATTGCATCATAATGCGAAATAATGATAAAAACATTATAAATAACAGTAGGAAAACATGATGCAATATGGATGTATCAATATGGCTCCAATGTATTTATAATTTATGAAGTATTCATGCTATATTTACACGAGTTCTGTGTTGTTTTGGTGCGCTTCTAAATTTTTTTTATGGACTAGCATATTAATCATGAGCCCAGTGCTAGTTCCTATTTTCTGTTTGTTTTGGGTTCTACAGAAAGTCGATACCTATGAATGTCCAAACACGATGAAACTATTTGACAGTTTTTTTTGGAACATAAGAGACCCCAAAAACTTCGGGGGAGGACCAAAAGACCCGTAGGGGCCCCACAAGGTAGGGGGCACCCTGGTGTAGGGAAACATAGCATGCAATTTCAAAAAAATTCCTACGCTCACGCAAGATCTATCTAGTAGATGCATAGCAACAAGAAGGGGAGAGTGTGTCCACGTACCCTCAAAGACCGAAAGCGGAAGCATTTGCTCAACGTGGTTGATGTAGTCGAACATCTTCTCGTTCCGACCGATCGAGTACCGAACGTACGACACCTCCGAGTTCTGCACACATTCAGCGCGATGATTGTTGGAAATATGCCCTAGAGGCAATAATAAATTAGTTATTATCATATTTCCTTGTTCATGATAATCGTTTATTATCCATGCTATAATTGTATTGATAGGAAACTCAGATACATGTGTGGGTACGTAGACAACACCAAGTCCCTAGTAAGCCTCTAGATGACTAGCTCGTTAACCAATAGATGGTTACGGTTTCCTGACCATGGACATTGGATGTCGTTGATAACGGGATCACATCATTAGGAGAATGATGTGATGGACAAGACCCAATCCTAAGCCTAGCACAAAGATCGTAGTTCGTATGCTAAAGCTTTTCTAATGTCAAGTATCATTTCCTTAGACCATGAGATTGTGCAACTCCCGGATACCGTAGGAATGCTTTGGGTGTATCAAACGTCACAACGTAACTGGATGGCTATAAAGGTGCACTACAGGTATCTCCGAAAGTGTCCGTTGGGTTGGCACGAATCAAGACTGGGATTTGTCACTCCGGTTGACGGAGAGGTATCTTTGGGCCCACTCGGTAGGACATCATCATAATGTGCACAATGTGACCAAGGGGTTGATCACGGGATGATGTGTTACGGAACGAGTAAAGAGACTTGCCGGTAACGAGATTGAACAAGGTATCGGCATACCGACGATCGAATCTCGGGCAAGTACAATACCGTTAGACAAAGGGAATTGTATACGGGATCGATTGAGTCCTTGACACCGTGGATCATCTGATGAGATCATCGTGGAACATGTGGGAGCCAACATGGGTATCCAGATCCCGTTGTTGGTTATTTACTGGAGAACGTCTCGGTCATGTCTGCATGATTCCCGAACCCGTAGGGTCTACACCTTAAGGTTCGATGACGCTAGGGTTATAAAAGAAGTTTGTATGTTGTTACAGAATCTTGTTCGGAGTCCCGGATGAGATCTCGGACATCACGAGGAGTTCCGGAATGGTCCGGAGGTAAAGATTTATATATGGGAAGTCATGTTTTGGTCACCGGAAAAGTTTCGGGTTTTATCAGTAACGTACCGGGACCACCGGAGGGTCCCGGGGGTCCACCAAGTGGGGCCACCATCCCCGGAGGGCTGGATGGGCCAAGTGTGGGAGGGGGCCAGCCCCAGGTGGGCTGATGTGCCCCCCCACAAGGGCCCAAGACGCCTAGGGTTTGGGGAGGGGGGCGCACCCACCTAACTTGGGGGGCAAGTTTCCCCTCTTCCCCCCCTTGGCCGCACCCTAGATGGGTTGTGGGCTGCCGCCACCCCTAGGGAGGGAACCCTAGAGGGGGCGCAGCCCCCTCCCTCTCCCCTATATATACTTGAGGACTTTGGGGCTGCCAATACATGAGTTTTGACCTCTCCCTGGCGCAGCCCTACCTCTCTCCCTCCTCCTCTCCCGCGGTGCTTGGCGAAGCCCTGCAGGATTGCCACGCTCCTCCATCACCACCACGCCGTTCTGTTGCTGCTGGATGGAGTCTTCCTCAACCTCTCCCTCTCTCCTTGCTGGATCAAGGCATGGGAGACGTCACCGGGCTGTATGTGTGTTGAACGCGGAGGTGCCGTCCGTTCGACACTAGGATCTCCGGTGATTTGGATCACGACGAGTACGACTCCTTCAACCCCGTTCTCTTGAACGGTTCCGCTTAGCGATCTACAAGGGTATGTAGATGCACTCTCCTTCCCCTCGTTGCTAGTTTCTCCATAGATAGATCTTGGTGACACGTAGGAAAATTTTGAATTTCTGCTACGTTCCCCAACAGTGGCATCATGAGCTAGGTCTATTGCGTAGATTCTTTGCACGAGTAGAACACAAAGTAGTTGTGGGTGTTGATTTTGTTCAATATGCTTACCGTTACTAGTCCAATCTTGTTTTGACGGTATTGTGGGATGAAGCGGCCCGGACTGACCTTACACGTACACTTACGTGAGACAGGTTCCACCGACTAACATGCACTTGGTGCATAAGGTGGCTAGCGGGTGCCAGTCTCTCCCAGTTTAGTCGGAACGGATTCGATGAAAGGGTCCTTATGAAGGGTAAATAGCAATTGGCATATCACGTTGTGGTTTTGCGTAGGTAAGAAACGTTCTTGCTAGAAACCCATAGCAGCCACGTAAAACATGCAAACAACAATTAGAGGACGTCTAACTTGTTTTTGCAGGGTATGCTATGTGATGTGATATGGACAAGAAGAATGTGATGAATGATATGTGATGTATGAGATTGATCATGTTCTTGTAATAGGAATCACGACTTGCATGTCGATGAGTATGACAACCGGCAGGAGTCATAGGAGTTGTCTTAATTTATTGTATGACCTGTGTGTCATTGAACAAACGCCATGTAATTACTTTACTTTATTGCTAACCGGTAGCCATAGTAGTAGAAGTAATAAGTTGGCGAGACAACTTCATGGAGACACGATGATGGAGATCATGATGATGGAGATCATGGTGTCATGCCGGTGACGATGATGATCATGGAGCCCCGAAGATGGAGATCAAAAGGAGCAAAATGATATTGGCCATATCATGTCACTATTTGATTGCATGTGATGTTTATCATGTTTATACCTCTTATTTGCTTAGAGCGACGGTAGTAAATAAGATGATCCCTCATTAAGATTTCAAGAAAGTGTTCCCCCTAACTGTGCACCATTGTGAAAGTTCGTCGTTTCGAAGCACCACGTGATGATCGGGTGTGATAGATTCTTACGTTCACATACAACGGGTGTAAGCCAGATTTACACACGCGAAACACTTAGGTTAACTTGACGAGCCTAGCATGTACAGACATGGCCTCGGAACACAAGAGACCGAAAGGTCGAGCATGAGTCGTATAGTAGATACGATCAACATGAAGATGTTCACCGATGATGACTAGTCCGTCTCACGTGATGATCGGACACGGCCTAGTTGACTCGGATTATGTAATCACTTAGATGACTAGAGGGATGTCTATCTGAGTGGGAGTTCATTAGATGAACTTAATTATCCTGAACATAGTCAAGAGCCCTTTGCAAATTATGTCATACCTCGCGCGTTAGTTCTACTATTTTAGATATGTTCCTAGAGAAAATATAGTTGAAAGTTGACAGTAGCGATTATGCGATCAGTAGAAAGCTTATGTCCTTAATGCACCGCTCAGTGTGCAGAACCCCAAAACATCGTCTGTGGATGTTGCAAACATCGGACATACACGTTTTGATAACTATGTGATAGTTCAGTTAAATGGTTTAGAGTTGAGGCACCAAAGACGTTTTCGAAACGTCGTGGAACATATGAGATGTTTCGAGGGCTGAAATTGGGATTTCAGGCTCGTGCCCACGTCAAGAGGTATGAGACCTCCGACAAGTTTCTTAACCTGCAAACTAAGGGAGAAAAGCTCAATAATTGAGCATGTGCTCAGATTGTTTGAGTACTACAATCACCTGAATCGAGTGGGAGTTAATCTTCCAGATGAGATAGTGATGGTTCTCCATAGTCACTGCCACCAAGCTATTAGAGCTTCATGATGAACTATAACATATCAGGGATAGACATGATGATCCTTGAGCAATTCGCGATGTTTGACGCCGCGAAAGTAGAAATCGAGTAGGAGCATCAATTGTTGATGGTTAGTAAAACCACTAGTTTCAAGAAGGGCAAGGGCAAGAAGGGATACTTCATGAAACAGCAAATCAGTTGCTGCTCTAGTGAAGAAACACAGGGTTGAACCCAAACCCGAGACTAAGTGCTTCTGTAATGAGGGAACGGTCACTGAAGCAGAACTACCCTAGATACTTGGTAGATGAGAAGGCTGGCAAGGTTGACAGAAGTATATTGGATATACATTATGTTAATGTGTACTTTACTAGTACTCTAGTAGCACCAGGGTATCAGATACCGGTTCGGTTGCTAAGTGTTAGTAACTCGAAATAAAAGCTACGGAATAAACGGAGACTAGCTAAAGGTGAGCTGACGATATGTGTTGGAAGTGTTTCCAAGGTTGATGTGATCAAGCATTTCACGCTCCCTCTACCATCGAGATTGGTGTTAAACCTAAATAATTGTTATTTGGTGTTTGCATTGAGCATAGACATGATTGGATTATGTCTGTCGCAATACGGTTATTCATTTAAGGAGAATAATGGTTACTCTGTTTATTTGAATAATACCTTCAATGGTCTTGCACCTAAAAGGAATGGTTTATTGAATCTCGATTGTAGTGATACACATTTTCATGCCAAAAGATATTAGATAGTAATGATAGTACCACTTACTTGTGGCACTGCCATGTAAGTCATATTGGTGTAAAACGCATGAAGAAGCTCCATGTTGATGGATCTTTGGACTCACTCGTTTTTGAAAAGTTTGAGACATGCAAACCATGTCTATTGGTGTATACGCATGAAGAAACTCCATGCAGATGGATCGTTTGGACTCACTTGATTTTGAATCACTTGAGATATGCAAATCATACCACATGGGCAAGATGACTGAAAAGCCTCAGTTTCAGTAAGATGGAACAAGATAGCAACTTGTTGGAAGTAACACATTTTGATGTGTGCAGTCCAATGAGTGCTGAGGCATGCAGTGAATATCGTTATGTTCTGACTTCACAGATGATTCGAGTAGATGTTGAGTATATTTACTTGATGAAACACAAGTGTGAATTATTGAATGGTTCAAGTAATTTCAGAGTGAAGTTAAAGATCATCGTGACAAGAGGATAAAATCTCTATGATATGATCATAGAGATGAGTATCTGAGTTACGAGCTTTGGCACGCAATTAAGACATTGTGGAAATTGTTTCACAATTAATACCGCCTGGAACACCATAGTGTGATGGTGTGTCCGAACATCATAGTTGCACCCTATTGGATATGGTGCGTACCATGATGTCTCTTATCAAATTACCACTATTGTTCATGGGTTAGGCATTAGAGACAACCGCACTCACTTTAATAGGGCACCACGTAACTCCGTTGAGACGACACCGTTTGAACTATGGTTTGGAGAAACCTAAGCTGTCGTTTCTTAAAAGTTTGGGGCTGCGACGCTTATGTGAAAAAGTTTCAGGTTGATGAGCTCGAACCTAAAGCGGATAAAATGCATCTTCATAGGACACCCAAAACAGTTGGGTATACCTCCTAATTCAGATCCGAAAGCAATAGGGATTGTTTCTTGAATCGGGTCCTTTCTCGAGAAAAATTTTGTCTCGAAAATTGAGTGGGAGGATGGTGGAGACTTCATGAGGTTATTGAACCATCACTTCAACTAGTGTGTAGCAGGGCACAGGAAGTTGTTCCTGTGGCGCCTACACCAATTGAGGTAGAAGCTTATGATAGTGATCATGAAGTTTTGGATCAAGTCACCACCGTACCTCATAGGGTGACAAGGATGCGTACTACTTCAGAGTGGTACAGTAATCCTGTCTTGAAGGTCATGTTGCTAGAAAACAATGAACCTACGAGCTATGGAGAAGCGATGGTGGGCCCATATTTCAACAAATGGTTAAAAGCCATGAAATCCGAGATAGGATCCATGTATCAGAGCAAAGCATGGACTTTGGTGGACTTGCCCGATGATCGACAAGCCATTGAGATAAATGGATCTTTAAGAAGAAGACGGACGTGGACGGTAATATCATCGTCTATGAAGCTCGACTTGTGGCGAAGAATTTTTCACAAGTTCAAGGAGTTGACTACGATGAGATCTTCTCATCTGTAGCGATGCTTAAGTCTGTCAGAATCATGTTAGCATTAGCTGCATTTATGAAATCTGGCAGATGGATGTCAAAACGAGTTTCCTTACCAGTCTTCGTAAGGAAAGGTTGTATGTGATACAATCAGAAAGGTTTTGTCGATCCTAAGGATGGTAAAAGGTATGCTAGCTCCAGCGATCCTTCCATGGACTGGAGTAAGCATCTCGGAGTTGGAATATACACTTTGATAAGATGATCAAAGATTTTGGGTTTATACAAAGTTTATGAGAAACTTGTATTTCGAAAGAAGTGAGTGGGAGCACTATAGAATTTCTGATGAGTATATGTTGTTGACATATTGTTGATCATAAATGATGTAGAATTTCTGGAAAGCATATAGGGATATTTGAAAAGTGTGTTTCAATAGAAAACCTGGAATAAGCTGCTTGAACATTGAGCATCAAGATCTACGAGGATAGATCAGAAATGCTGAATGGTACTTTCAAATGAGCACATACCTTCACATGATCTTGAAGGTGTTCAAGATGGATCAGTCAAAGAAGGAGTTCTTGCCTGAGTTGTAAGGTATGAAGTTAAGAGTTAAAGCTCGACCACGGCAGAAGAAAGAGAAAGGACGAAGGTCGTCCCCTATGCTTCAAACGTAGGCTCTATAGTATGCTATGTTGTGTACCGCACCGGAAGTGTGCCTTGCCATGAGTCAGTCAAGGGGTACAAGAATGATCCAGGAATGGATCATTGGACAGCGGTCAAAATTATCCTTAGAGGAATAAGGAAATGTTTCTCGATTATGGAGGTGATAAAGAGTTCGGCGTAAAGGGTTACGTCGTTGCAAGCTTTAACACCTATCTGAATAACTCTGAGTAGCAAACCGGATACGTATAGTGGAGCAACCATTTGGAATAGCTCCAAGTGGAGCGCAGAAGCAACATTTACAATATGACATAGAGAATTGCGAAGTATATACGGATCTGAATGTTGCAAACCCGTTGACTAAAACCTCTCTCACAAGCAAAACATGATCAAACCCCAGAACTCATTGAGACTTAATCACATGGTGATGTGAACTAGTTTAGACACTAGTAAACTCTTTGGATGTTGGTCACATGGCGATGTGACCTATCAGTGTTAATCACATGGCGATGTGAACTAGATTATTGACTCTAGTGCAAGTGGGAGGCTGTTGGAAATATGCCCTAGAGGCAATAATAAATTAGTTATTATCATATTTCCTTGTTCATGATAATCGTTTATTGTCCATGCTATAATTGTATTGATAGGAAACACAGATACATGTGTGGGTACGTAGACAACACCAAGTCCCTAGTAAGTCTCTAGATGACTAGCTCGTTAATCAATAGATGGTTATGGTTTCCTGACCATGGACATTGGATGTCGTTGATAACGGGATCACATCATTAGGAGAATGATGTGATGGACAAGACACAATCCTAAGCCTAGCACAAAGATCGTACTTCGTATGCTAAAGCTTTTCTAATGTCAAGTATCATTTCCTTAGACCATGAGATTGTGCAACTCCCGGATACCGTAGGAATGCTTTGGGTGTACCAAACGTCACAACGTAACTGGGTGGCTATAAAGGTGCACTACAGGTATCTCCGAAAGTGTCTGTTGGGTTGGCATGAATCGAGACTAGGATTTGTCACTCCGGTTGACGGAGAGGTATCTCTGGGCCCACTCGGTAGGACATCGTCATAATGTGCACAATGTGACCAAGGGGTTGATCACGGGATGATGTGTTACGGAACGAGTAAAGAGACTTGCCGGTAATGAGATTGAACAAGGTATCGGCATACCGACGATCGAATCTCGGGCAAGTACAGTACCGTTAGACAAAGGGAATTGTATACGGGATCGATTGAGTCCTTGACATCGTGGTTCATCCGATGAGATCATCGTGGAACATGTGGGAGCCAACATGGGTATCTATATCCTGCTGTTGGTTATTGACCAGAGAACGTCTCGGTCATGTCTGCATGATTCCCGAACCCGTAAGGTCTACACACTTAAGGTTCGATGACGCTAGGGTTATAAAGGAAGTTTGTATGTGGTTACCGAATGTTGTTCGGAGTCCCGGATGAGATCCCGGACGTCACGAGGAGTTCCGGAATGGTCCGGAGGTAAAGATTTATATATGGGAAGTCATGTTTTGGTCACCGGAAAAGTTTCGGGTTTTATCGGTAACGTACCGGGACCACCGGGAGGGTCCCGGGGGTCCACCTAGTGGGGCCACCATCCCCGGAGGGCTGCATGGGCCAAGTGTGGGAGGGTACCAGCCCCAGGTGGGCTGGTGCGCCCCCCCACAAGGGCCCAAGGCGCCTAGGGTTTGGGGAGGGGGCGCACCCACCTAACTTGGGGGGCAAGTTTCCCCTCTTCCCCCCCTTGGCCGCACCCTAGATGGGTTGTGGGCTGCCGCCACCCCTAGGGAGGGAACCCTAGAGGGGGCGCAGCCCCCTCCCTCTCCCCTATATATACTTGAGGACTTTGGGGCTGCCAATACATGAGTTTTGACCTCTCCCTGACGCAGCCCTACCTCTCTCCCTCCTCCTCTCCCACGGTGCTTGGCGAAGCCCTGCAGGATTGCCACACTCCTCCATCAGCAACACGCCGTTGCGCTGCTGCTGGATGGAGTCTTCCTCAACCTCTCCCTCTCTCCTTGCTGGATCAAGGCATGGGAGACGTCACTGGGCTATACGTGTGTTGAGCGCGGAGGTGCCGTCCGTTCGGCACTAGGATCTCCGGTGATTTGGATCACGACGAGTACGAATCCTTCAACCCCATTCTCTTGAACGCTTCCGATTAGCGATCTACAAGGGTATGTAGATGCACTCTCCTTCCCCTCGTTGTTGGTTTCTCCATAGATAGATCTTGGTGACTCGTAGGAAAATTTTGAATTTCTGCTACGTTCCCCAACAATGACGTCCCTCGAGCTCTAGATCCAACAGAAGGTCAAAGGAGTAGATGAGTTCCATTAGCGCGACGGCGTGGTGACGGTGATGGTGATGTGATCCACAAAGGGATTCACGTAAGCACCGCGAGAATATGACCAGAGGCGTAAACTGTGGAGGGGGGCGCCGCACACGGCTAGCTAAGAGCAATTGGCATCTCTCATAGGTGTGCCCCCCGGTATATAAAGGAGTAAGGGAGAGGAGGCCGTTCTAGGCACACCCCAAGTGGGGGGGTCCCACTATGACTCCTACTAGGATTTGCCCCCTCCCCCTTCCTTTTTTCAGAGAGGGAAAGGGGGAAGGAGAGGGAGTAGGAGAAGGCAGGGGGGGGGCGCTGCCCCCACCCCTTGTCCAATTCGGTTTCCCCTTGGTGGGGGGCGCGCCAGACCCTTGTGGGCTGGTGTGCCTCCCTCCTATATCTTCCACCGGGGGGTTCTGGTAACCCCTCCGGTACTCCGATTTGTACCCGATACACTCTGGAACCCTTTCGGTGTCTGAATACCACCTTCCAAAATATTAATATTTACCTCTCAACCATTTCTAGACTCCTCATCATGTCCGTGATCTCATCTGGGACTCCGAACAACCTTCGGTCACCAAAACACATAACTCATATAATACATATTGTCATCGAATGTTAAGCATGCGGACCCTATGGGTTTGAGAACTATGTAGACATGACCAAGACACCTCTCCTGTCAATAACCAATAGCGGAACCTGGATACTCATATTGGTTCCCACTTATTCTACTAAGATCTTTATCGGTCGGACCGCAATGTCAACATACGTTATTCCCTTTGTCATCGGTATGTTACTTACCTAAGATTCGATCGTCGGTATCTTCATACCTAGTTCAATCTCGTTTCGGCAAGTCTCTTTACTCGTACCGTAATGCATTATCCTGAAACTAACTCATTAGTCACATTGCTTGATATGCATCATATGATGTGCATTACTGAGAGAGCCCAGAGATACCTCTCCTATACTCGGAGGGACAAATCCTAATCTTGATCTATACCAACCCAACAAACACATTCAGAGATACCTGTAGAGCATCTGTATAATCACCCAGTTACGTTGTGACGTTTGATAGCACACAAGGCATTCCTCCGGTGTCCAGGAGTTGCATAATCTCATAGTCGGAGGAATATGTATTTGACATGAAGAAAGCAGTAGCAATAAAACTTAATGGTCATATATCCTATGCTAACGGATGGGTCTTGTCCATCACATCATTCTCCTAATGATGTAATCTTGTTCATAAAATGACAACACATGTCCATGGCTAGGAAACTTAACCATCTTTGATCAACGAGCTAGTCAAGTAGAAGCATACAAGGGACTGATATGTCTCCAACGTATCTATAATTTTTTATTGTTCCATGCTATTATATTATCTATTTTGGATGTTTAATGGGCTTTAATATGCTCTTTTATATTATTTTTGGGACTAACCTATTAACCGAAGGCCCAGTGCCAGTTTCTGTTTTTTTTGCCTATTTTAGAGTTTGCAGAAAAGGAATACCAAACGGAGTCCAAACGGAATAAAACTTTCGCGATGATCTTTCTTTGACCGAAAGCAAACCATAAGACTTGGAGTTGAAGTCTGAAACGCCACGAGGCATCCACGACGTAGGAGGGCGCGCCCAGGGGGGTAGGCGCGCCCCCCACCCTCGTGGGCCCCTCGTAGCTCCACTGACGTACTTCTTTCGCCTATATATACTCTTATACCCTAGAAACATCAAAGGGAGCCACAAAACCACTTTTCCACCGTCGCAACCTTCTATACCCGTGAGATCCCATCTTGGGGCCTTTTCCGGTGTCCTGCCGGAGGGGGAATCGATCACGGAGGGCTTCTACATCAACATCATTACCTCTCCGATGAAGCGTGAGTAGTTTACCACAGACCTTCGGGTCCATAGTTATTAGCTAGATGGCTTCTTCTCTCTCTTTGATTCTCAATACAAAGTTCTCGTCGATGTTCTTGGAGATCTATTCGATGTAATATTCATTTGCGGTGTGTTTGCCGAGATCCGATGAATTGTGGATTTATGATCAGATTATCTATGAATATTATTTGGTTCTTCTCTGAATTCTTATATGCATGATTTCATATCTTTGCGAGTCTCTTCGAATTTTCGGTTTAGTTTGGCCTACTAGATTGGTCTTTCTTGCAATGGGGGAAGTGCTTAGCTTTGGGTTCAATCTTGCGGTGTCCTTTCCTAGTGACAGTAGGGGCAGCAAGGCACGTGTTGTATTGTTGCCATCGAGGATAAAAAGATGGGGTTTATGTCATATTGCTTGAGTTTATCCCTCTACATCATGCCATCTTGCTTAATGCATTACTCTGTTCTTATGAACTTAATACTCTAGATGCATGCCGGATAGCGGTCGATGTGTGGAGTAATAGTAGTAGATGCAGAATTGTTTTGGTCTACTTGACACAGACGTGATGCCTATGTTCATGATCATTGCCTTAGATATCTTCCTAATTATGCGCTCTTCTATAAATTGCTTGGCAGTAATTTGTTCACCCACCGTAATACATGCTATCTCGAGAGAAGCCACTAGTGAAACCTATGGCCCCCGGGTCTTTTTTCCATTATATTTGTATCTCTTTAAATCTCGTTTACTATTTTGCAATCTTTACTTTCCAATCTATACAACAAAAATACCAAAAATATTTACTTTACTATCTCTATTAGATCTCACTTTTGCGAGTGACTGTGAAGGGATTGACAACCCCTTTATCGCGTTGGTTGCATGGTTCTTGATTGTTTGTGCAGGTACTAGGTGACTTGTGCGTCCTCTCCTACTGGATTAATACCTTGGTTCTCAAAACTGAGGGAAATACTTACGCTACTTTGCTGCATCACCCTTTCCTCTTCAAGGGAAAAACCAACACAAGCTCAAGAGGTAGCAAGATGTATTTCTGGCGCCTTTGCCGGGGAGACCTCGCCAAGTCAAGATAAGATTTGATCTCCTCAACTTTTCCTATTTCTGGCGCCATTGCCGGGGAGACCCCGCCAAGTCAAGACAAGATTTGATCTCCTGTCAACTTGCCGATTTCTGGCGCCGTTGCCGGGGAGATCTATGTCAAGTCAAGACATACCAAGTACCCATCATAAACTCTTCTCCCTCGCATTACATTATTTTCCATTCGCCTCTCGTTTTCCTCACCCCCACTTCTAAAATGATTTTCGAAAACCTTTATCTTTTTCTTCGCCCCTCTTGCCGTTTGATACTTTGTTTGCTTGTGTTACCATATGCCTTCCTTTTGCTTGGATCTTTGCTTGCTAAAAGTTTATGGATCCGCATCCACTTGCTAATCTTTTTCAGAGATCCAATTATGATGAACCAATTTCTGGTGATTTGAGTGCACTAGATTATCTTTATGAGGTTTTGCTTGAAATTCATGAATCTAAAAATTGTGATGAAGAAACTTATGAGAAGATTCAAGATAGCTCCTTGAATAAAGCATGATCGCAATGATTTTACTATAAATTCTATTGATGTCAGTTGTGCTAATAATATGCAAAACCCTAAGCTTGGGGATGCTAATTTTCCTAGATCTACTACTTGTTGCAACTAGTAATAATGTACGTGCAATGCACGTTTATATTAGGTAGGATATTAATTGCAGGTTATATTAGGTAAGACATATCTGTTGCACGTTGGTATTTGGTAATATATCAATTACTTTTTTCGCGGGAATGGTAGGATATTAATTACATGGCAGATTTCATGGGATAACGCTGAGTCAAAACGTATTTATAACCAATGGCAGTGGTGGGTAATTAGAGAGTTAAACATGTTTGGTGCTCAACATTGGAGGGATTTGAACCGCTAGATAAAATGATTTGACGACCGAGATGGTTTGGATCTGCCCCTTTGGGTCTTTTTATATTGGTATAGATGATCATGATTGGGGTGATTTTTCTTATGATCTTAAAAATTTATTTGAGCCCCTTGATGAATATGAGATTGATAATAATGTTTGCAATAATATTGAAAGTGGGTTTGGAAGAGTGTCAACTTTAGATCCCACATATTTGGAGAATGTTCAATCTTATGAAAATTTTGATAAAAGTGGGTTTGGAGAGGTCATGACTTTAGTTAATGTTAATCCCACTATTTTGGAAGAGTGTCAACTTCACGTGCATGTGGATCGTGTTGAGAATATGTTTTGTGATAGCTATATTGTTGAATTTTCTTATGATCCTACATGTAATTATTATGAGAGAGGAAAATATGGTTGTAGAAATTTTCATGTTACTAAATTACCTCTCTTCATGTTGAGATTGCTATCGTCTCTTTCTTCTTCCTTGCATATGCTAGTTTTTGCTTGCCTTGATTATTTGTATGCTTATAAAATTCCTATGCATAGGAAGTATGTTAGACTTAGATGTGTTTGTCGCATGTTTTATGATGCTCTCTTTGTGCTTCAATTCTTGTGTTTTTGGTGAGCATCATTGAAATTATGCCTAGCTAGGGGCATTAAATGATAGCGCTTGTTGGGAGGCAACCCAATTTTATTTTTTGTTCTTTACTTTTTGCTCCTGTTTAGTAATAAATAATTCATCTAGCCTCTGGTTAGATGTGGTTTTATATTTTAATTAGTGTTTGTGCCAAGTAGAACCTTTGGGAAGACTTGGGTGAAGTCTTTGCGATCTTGCTATAGAAAACAGAAACTTTTGCGCTCATGAGAATAGCTTTCATTTTTTATAGAAGAGTGCTTTTAGGTTGATTCTTTTTGCAAATGATTAATAGACAAATTCCTCACGTCCACCAATTTATTTCAGAATTGTTTGAGTTACAGAAGTATTCTAAAGTTATAGATTGCTACAGACTATTCTGTTTTTGACTTTTGATGAATCTATGAGTAGTATCAGGGGGTATGAACCATAGAGAAGTTGGAATACAGTAGGTTTAACACCAATATAAATAAAGAATGAGTTCATTACAGTACCTTAAAGTGGTGGTTTATTTTCTTATACTAACACAGCTCATGAGATTTTCTGTTGAAGTTTTGTGTTGTGAAGTTTTCAATTTTTTGGGTAAAGATTTGATGGATTTTGGAATAAGGAGTGGAAGAGCCTAAGATTGGGGATACCCAAGGCACCCCAAGGTAAAATTCAAGGACAACCTAAAGCCTAAGCTTGGGGATGCCCCGGAAGGCATCCCCTCTTTCGTCTTCGTCTATCGGTAACTTTACTTGAGGCTATATTTTTATTCTCCACATGATATGTGTTTTGCTTGGAGCGTCTTGTATGATTTGAGTCATTTCTTATTAGTTTACCACAATCATCCTTGTTGTACACACCTTTTGGGAGAGACACGCATGAATCGGAATTTATTAGAATACTCTATGTGCTTCACTTATATCTTTTGAGCTAGACAATTTTGCTCTAGTGCTTCACTTATATCTTTTTAGAGCACTGTGGTGGTTTTATTTTATAGAAATTATTGATCTCTCATGCTTCACTTATATTATTTTGAGAGTATTTCAGCATAGCATGGTAATTTGCTTTGGCTATAAAATTAGTCCTAATATGACGAACATCCAAGATGGGTATAATAAAAACATTCATAAAAAGTGCGTTGAATACTATGAGAAGTTTGATTCTTGATGATTGTTTTGAGATATGAAGATGGTGATATTAGAGTCATGCTAGTAGAGTAATTGTGAATTTGAGAAATACTTGTGTTGAAGTTTGTGATTCTCGTAGCATGCACTATGATTAAGCGTTATGTGATGAAGTTGGAGCATGATTTATTTATTGATTGTCTTACTTATGTGTGGAGGTCGGGATCGCGCAATGGTTAACTCCTACCAACCCTTCCCCTAAGAGCATGCGTGTAGTGCTTGGTTTTGATAACTTGTAGATTTTTGCAATAAGTATGTGAGTTCTTTATGACTAATGTTGAGTCCATGGATTATACGCACTCTCACCCTTTCACCATTGTTAGCCTCTCTAGTACCGCGCAACTTTCACCGGTACCATACACCCACCATATACCTTCCTAAAAACAGCCACCATACCTACCTATTATGGCATTTAAATAGCCATTCCGAGATATATTGCCATGCAACTTTCCACCGTTCCCTTTATTAAGACACGTGATACGTCTCCGTCGTATATATAATTTTTGATTGCTCCATGCCAATATGATTCAACTTTCATATACTTTTGGCAACTTTTTATACTATTTTTTGGGAGTAACATATTGATCCAGTGCCCAGTGCCAGTTCGTATTTGTTGCATGTTTCTTGTTTCGCAGAAAATCCATATCAAACGGAGTCCAAACGGGATAAAAATGGACGAAGTTTTTTTTGGAATATATGTGAATTTTGGGAAGTGGAATCAACGCGAGATGATGCTCGAGTGGCCCACAAGGCAGGGGGCACGCCCCTGACCCTCGTGGCTACTCCGTAAGGCGGTTGGTTCCCTTCTTTCGCCGCAAGAAAGCCAATATCCGGATAGAAATCGTGTCCAAAGGACAACCCAATCGGAGTTATGGATCTCCGAGAACATAAAAAACGGTGAAAGGGCAGAATCAGGAACGCAGAGACATAGAGAGACAGAGAGACAGATCCAATCTCGGAGGGGCTCTCGCCCCTCCCACGCCATGGGAGCCAAGGACCAGAGGGGGAATCCTTCTCCCATCTAGGGAGGAGGTCAAGGAAGAAGAAGAAGAAGGGGGGCTCTCTCCCCCTTGCTTCCGATGGTGCCAGAGCACTGTCGGGGGTCATCATCATCACCGCGATCTACACCAACAACTTCACCGCCCTCATCACCAACTCTTCCCCCCTCTATGCAGCGGTGTAACCTCTCTTTTACCCGCTGTAATCTCTACTTAAACATGTTGCTCAATGCTATATATTATTTCCCAATGATGTATGGCTATCCTATGATGTTTGAGTAGATCCGTTTTGTCCTGTGGGTTAATTGATGATCGTGATTGGTTTGAGTTGCATGTTTTATTATTGGTGTTGTCCTATTGTGCCCTCCGTGTTGCGCAAGCATGAGGGATTCCCGTTGTAGGGTGTTGCAATATGTTCATGATTCACTTATAGTGGGTTGCTTGAGTGACAGAAGCATAAACCTGAGTATGGGGGTTGTGACGTATGGGATAAAGGGGACTTGATACTTTAATGCTATGGTTGGGTTTTACCTTAATGATCTTTAGTAGTTGCGGATGCTTGCTAGAGTTCCAATCATAAGTGCATATGATCCAATAAGAGAAAGTATGTTAGCTTATGCCTCTCCCTCAAATAAAATTGCAATAGTGATTATCGGTATAGTTACCGATTGCCTAGGGACAAATAACTTTTCTCGTGACAAAAAGCTCTGTACTAAAACTAACTTAGTTGTGTCTTCATCTAAACAGCCCCTACTTTTTATTTACGTGCTCTTTATTATCTTGCAAACCTATCCTAAAACACCTACAAAGTACTTTTAGTTTCATACTTGTTCTAGGTAAAGCGAACACTAAGCGTGCGTAGAGTTGTATCGGTGGTCGATAGAACTTGAGGGAATATTTGTTCTACCTTTAGCTCCTCGTTGGGTTCGACACTCTTACTTATCGAAAGAGGCTACAATTGATCCCCTATACTTGTGGGTTATCAAGACCTTTTTCTGGCGCCGTTGCGGGGAGTCATAGCGTGGGGTGAATATTCTTGTGTGTGTATCACTAAATAATTTTTATTTGTTGTTCTTAGTTGTTCTCTATCTTTAGTTATGGATATGGAACACGAAAGACCCAAAAAATTAGGTGTGCCTGCTACTCATGGAGATGGGGAACCTCCTAAAACCCTCGATGCCCGTTATGTGAAGAATATTATGTACTACTTTGATAATCCTGAGAAAACCCCATTCAATTATGTTATGGGAGACATGTTGGATCAACGTGAATACTCTAGGGATTATCGCTTGAGACAAAAAGGGAAACTATTATGGGATCAAATTTATATGTTGTATTGATATGCTCGTAAACTATGCTTGAGATATGATTATACTTGTTGCTCTAGGATGAAGGCTCCACACCTTCCCTTTTCATGCAAATTTAATGATAATAAAACCTTGGCTTCTTATGCTAATGGTATATATGATTACTACGATGTGGAACAAATAGAAGAATTCGTTGCTTTTATGGGTGCTTATGAGATTGAATCTTTGTTTAAAGAGTTTGGAGATTTTGATGATTCAGTTTATAGACCAATTTTTTTTGCTATACTTAAATATTGCTATGAGAATTATGAATTCAATTCCGATATTGATGCATTTATTGAGGAAGTCTCCGCTGTCCAAGAAGAGACTAATATATTGTAGGAGTCTATGGGAGAAGGAATTGATGAAACTGTGAGCTCATTGGATGAAAAAGATGATGAGGAGAGCGAAGAACAAAAGGAGGAAGAGCGGATTAGCTACCCGTGCCCACCTTCTAATGAGAGTAACTCTTCAAGTCATACATTGTTTAATTCCCCTACGTGCTTACCGAAGGATGATTGCTATGATGATTGTTATGATCTCGTTGATTCTCTTGAAATATCCCTTTTCTATGATGCTTGCTATGCTTGTGGCCATGATGCCAATATGAATTATGCTTATGGAGATGAACTTGCTATAGTTCCTTATGTTAAACATGAAATTGTTGCTATTGCACCCATGCATGATAGTCCTATTATCTTTTTGAATTCTCCAAACTACACTATATCGGAGGAGTTTGTGCTTATTAAGGATTATGTTTATGGGTTGCATGTTACCGTTGCACATGATGATTTTGATAGATATAATATGCATGTGCTTGCTGCTCCTACTTGAAATTATTATGAGAGAGGAACTATATCTCCACCTCTCTATGTTTCCAATATGATAAAATTGCAAGAAACTGCTTATTCTATGCATTGGCATTTACTTGGTGTGCATGAATTGTTCTTTTATGACATGCCGATGCATAGGAAGAGAGTAAGACTTCGTTATTGCTTGATATATGTTACTTTATGCTCACTACTAAATCACAAATCACTGTTAATTAAAATTGGCTTTGATATACCTTGAGATCCGGGTGAATCCATTACTTGAGCACCTTATGCCTAGCTTAATGGCTTTAAAGAAAGCGCTACCAGGGAGACAACCCGGAAGTTTTAGAGAGTCATTTATTTCTGTTGAGTGCTTTTATATGGTCTAAAAACAAAAACAATAAAGAGGGGAACCCAAAAATTTTCAAAAAGGAAAGCGAAAGTGAGAAAGACGAGCATTGTTAAGGTGGGAGCTAGCCTTGAACTTTATTCATGCTCACGGAAACTTTGTGAATCTTGATTACAGAAACTTTTCAACAAAAATAATTATACCCTTGTACAATTCCATTGTATTATAAAAATAATGTGCCAAGGTTTGCCTTTAGGATGTTTACAATGCTTGTTGGTTTGTGCGGTGTAGGACAGAAACTTTGGCTGTAGTGCACGATTTTACATTTTTTACTGGAACGTAAAATGGTTCTGATTCTTTTTGCACTGTCTTTATATAAAAAAAATTTATTTTTCATAATGTTGGCAGAATTTTTGGGGTATCAGAAGTATGGTGAATGTTCAGATTGCTACAGAATGTTCTGTTTTTGACAGATTCTGTTTTTGATGCATAGTTTACTTGTTTTGATGACACTATCAATTTCTATCAGTGGATTAAGCCATGGAAAAGCTGTATTATAGTAGACATAATGCAAAAGCAAAATATGAATTGGTTTGCAACAGTACTTAGAGTAGTGATTTGCTTTATTATACTAACAGATCTTACCGAGTTTTCTGTTAAAGTTTTGTGTGGATGAAGTGTTTGATCGAGAAGGTCTCAATATGAGGAAAAGGAGGAGAGGCAACAGGTCAAGCTTGGGGATGCCCAAGGCACCCCAAGTAAATATTCAAGGAGACTCAAGCGTCTAAGCTTGGGGATGCCCAAGGCACCCCAAGTAAATATTCAAGGAGACTCAAGCGTCTAAGCTTGGGGATGCCCCGGAAGGCATCCCCTCTTTCTTCAACAAGTATCGGTATGTTTTCGGATTCGTTTCGTTCATGCGATATGTGCCAATCTTGGAGCGTCTTTTGCATTTAGTTTTCACTTTTCTTTTATGCACCATGCTGGTATGAGATAGTCCTTGGTTGATTTATAGAATGCTCATTGCATTTCACTTAAATATTTTGAGTATGGCATTATAGAATGCTTCATGTGCTCCACTTATATCATTTGAAGTTTGGATTGCCTGCTTCTCTTCACATAGAAAACCGCCATTTGTAGAATGCTCTTTTGCTTCACTTATATTTGTTAGAGCGTGGGCATATCTTTTGTAGAAATAATTAAACTCTCTTGCTTCACTTATATCTACTTAGAGAGATGACAGGAATTGGTCATTCACATGGTTAGTCATAAAATCCTACATAAAACTTGTAAATCGCTGAATATGATATGTTTGATTCCTTGCAATAGTTTTTTGATATAAAGGTGGTGATATTAGAGTCGTGCTAATTGAGTAATTTTGAAATTGAGAAATACTTGTGTTGAGGTTTGCAAGTCCCGTAGCATGCACGTTCGATAACCGTTGCGTGACAAATTTGAAGCATGGGGTGTTTCTTTGATTGTCTTCCTTATGAGTGGAGGTCGGGATCGTGCGATGGTTAACTCCTACCAACCCTTCCCCTAGGAGCATGCGCAGTAGTACTTTGCTTCGAGGGCAAGTAAACTTTTGCAATAAGTATATGAGTTCTTTATGACTAATGTGAATCCATGGATTATACGCACTCTTACCCTTCCACTTTGCTAGCCTCTATTATGCCGCGCAACCTTCGCCGGTATGATGCACCCATTATTTACCTTCCTCAAAACAGCCACCATACCTACCTATTATGGCATTTCCATAGCCATTCCGAGAAAAATTGCCATGCAACTTTCCACCGTTCCGTTTATTATGACACGCTCCATCATTGTCATATTACTCTTTGCATGATCATGTAGTTGACATCGTATCTGTGGCAAAGCCACCTTCATAATTTTTCATACATGTCACTCTTGATTCATTGCATATCCCGGTACACCGCCGGAGGCATTCACATATAGTCATATTTTGTTCTAAGTATTGAGTTGTAATTCTTGAGTTGTAAATCAATAAAAGTGTGATGATCTTCATTATTAGAGCATTGTCCCAAGTGAGGAAAGGATGATGAAGACTATGATTCCCCCACAAGTCGGGATGAGACTCCGGACTTTATGAAAAATAAAAGAGGCCAAAGAAGCCCAAATAAAAAAAGAGGCCAAAGAAGCCCACCAAAAAAAATGAGAGAAAATAAAAAAAAATGAGAGAAAAAGAGAGAAGGGGCAATGTTACTATCCTTTTACCACACTTGTGCTTCAAATAGCACCATGTTCTTCATATAGAGAGTTTCTTGAGTTATCATTTTCATATACTAGTGGGAATTTTCATTATAGAACTTGGCTTGTATATTCCGATGATGGGCTTCCTCAAATGCCCGAGGTCTTCATGAGCAAGCAAGTTGGATGCACACCCACTTAGTTTCAGTTTGAGCTTTCATACATCTATAGCTCTAGTGCATCCGTTGCATGGCAATCCCTACTCACTCACATTGATATCTATTAATGGGCATCTCCATAGCCCGTTGATACGCCTAGTTGATGTGAGACTATCTTCTCCCTTTTTGTCCTCACAACCACCACTATATACCACATATAGTGCCATGTCCATGGCTTGCGCTCATGTATTGCGTAAGAGTTGAAAAAGCTGAAGCGTGTTAAAATGTATGAACCAATTGCTTGGCTGAAACCGGGGTCGTGCATGATGGGAGTATTTTGTGTGATGAAAATGAAGCATGGCCTAACTATATGATTTTGTAGGGATAAGCTTTCTTTGGCTAAGTTATTTGATAAGACATAATTGCTTGGTTGGCATGCTTGAAGTATTATTGTTTTTATGTCAAATGATAGACTATTGCTTTGAATCACTCGTGTCTTAATATTCATGCCATGATTAGATTACATGATCAAGATTATGCTAGGTAGCATTCCACATCAAAAATTATCTTTTTTATCATTTACCTACTCGAGGACGAGTAGGAATTAAGCTTGGGGATGCTGATACGTTTCCGTCGTATCTATAATTTTTTATTGTTCCATGCCAATATTATTCAACTTTCATATACTTTTGGCAGCTTTTTGTACTATTTTTTGGGACTAACATATTGATCCAGTGCCCTGTGCTAGTTCCTAAGTGTTGCATGTTTTTTTGTTTCGCAGAAAATCCATATCAAACGGAGTCCAAACGGGATAAAAACGGACGAAGATTTTTTTGGAATATATGTGAAATTTGGGAAGTGGAATCAATGGGAGACGATGCTCGAGTGGCCCATGAGGCAGGGGGCGTGCCCCTGACCCTCGTGGCCACTCTGTAAGGAGGTTGGTGCCCTTCTTTCGCCACAAGAAAGCCAATATCCGGATAGAAATTGTGTCCAAAGGACAACCAAATTGGAGTTACGGATCTCCGGGAATATAAAAAATGGTGAAAGGGCAAAATCAGGAACGCAGAAACAGAAAGAGAGAGAGAGAGAGAGAGAGAGAGAGAGAGAGAGAGAGAGAGAGAGAGAGAGAGAGACAGAGAGACAGATCCAATCTCGGAGGGGCTCTCGCCCCTCCCACGCCATGGGAGCCAAGGACCAGAGGGGAAACCCTTCTCCCATCTAGGGAGGAGGTCAGGGAAGAATAAGAAGAAGAAGGGGGGCTCTCTCCCCCTTGCTTCCGATGGCGCCGGAGCGCTGCCGGGGGCCATCATCATCACCGCGATCTACACCAACAACTTCAGTGCCCTCATCACCAACTCTTTCCCCCTCTATGCAGCGGTGTAACCTCTCTTTTACCCGTTGTAATCTCTACTTAAACATGGTGCTCAACGCTATATATTATTTCCCAATGATGTATGGCTATCCTATGATGTTTGAGTAGATCTGTTTTGTCCTATGGGTTAATTGATGATCGTGATTGGTTTGAGTTGCATGTTTTATTATTGGTGTTGTCCTATTGTGCCCTCTGTGTCGCGCAAGCGTGAGGGATTCCCGCTGTAGGGTGTTGCAATATGTTCATGATTCGCTTATAGTGGGTTGCTTGAGTGACAGAAGCATAAACCCAAGTAAGGGGGTTGTGGCGTATGGGATAAAGGGGACTTGATACTTTAATGCTATGGTTGGGTTTTACCTTAATGATCTTTAGTAGTTGCGGATGCTTTCTAGAGTTTAAATCATAAGTGCATATGGTCCAAGAAGAGAAAGTATGTCAGCTTATGCCTCTCCCTCAAATAAAATTGCAATAGTGATTACCGGTCTAGTTATCGATTGCCTAGGGACAAATAACTTTCTCATGACAAAAAGCTCTCTACTAAAACTAACTTAGTTGTGTCTTCATCTAAACAGCCCCTACTTTTTATTTACGTGCTCTTTATTATCTTGCAAACCTATCCAACAACACCTACAAAGTACTTCTAGTTTCATACTTGTTCTAGGTAAAATGAACGCTAAGCGTGCGTAGAGTTGTATCAGTGGTCGATAGAACTTGAGGGAATATTTGTCCTACCTTTAGCTCCTCGTTGGGTTTTACACTCTTACTTATCGAAAGAGGCTACAATTGATCCCCTATATTTGTGGGTTATCAACACGCTCCATCATTGTCATATTGCTTTGCATGATCATGTAGTTGACATCGTATTTTTGGCAAAGCCATCTTTCATAATTCTTTCATGCATGTCACTCTTGAATCATTGCACATCCCGGTACACCGCCGGAGGCATTCACATAGAGTCATATTTTGTTCTAAGTATTGAGTTGTAATTCTTGAGTTGTAAGTAAATAAAAGTTTGATAATCTTCATTATTAGAGCATTGTCCCAGTGAGGAAAGGATGATAGAGGCTATGATTCCCCCACAAGTCGGGATGACACTCCGGACGAAAAATAAAAAGAGAAAAAAAAAGAGGCCATAAAAAAAGAGAAAAGGCCCAAATAAAAAAATAAGAGAAAAAGAGAGAAGGGGCAATGCTACTATCCTTTTACCACACTTGTGCTTCAAAGTAGCACCATGATCTTCATGATAGAGAGTCTCCTATGTTGTCACTTTCATATACTAGTGGGAATTTTTCATTATAGAACTTAGCTTGTATATTCCAATGATGGGTTTCCTCAAAATGCCCTAGGTCTTCATGATCAAGCGAGTTGGATGCACACCCACTTAGTTTCTTTTGATGACCTTTCATACACTTATAGCTCTACTGCATCCGTTGCATGGTAATCTCTACTCACTCACATTGATATCTATTGATGGGCATCTCCATAGCCCGTTGATACGCCTAGTTGATGTGAGACTATCTTCTCCTTTTGTCTTCTCCACAACCACCATTCTATTCCACCTATAGTGTTATGTCTATGGCTCATGCTCATGTATTGCGTGAAAGTTGAAAAAGTTTGAGAATACTAAAGTATGAAACAATTGCTTGGTTGAAACCGGAGTTGTGCATGATTCAAATACTTTGTGTGATGAAGATAGAGCATAGCCAGACTATATGGTTTTGTAGGGATAGCTTTCTTTCGCCATGTTAATTTGAGAAGACATTGTTGCTTTGTTAGTATCCTTGAAGTATTATTATTATTATGTCAATATTAAACTTTTGTCTTTAATCTTTCGGATCTGAACATTCATGCCACGATAAAGAAAATTACATTGATAATTATGTTAGGTAGCATTCCACATCAAAAATTCTATTTTTATCATTTACCTACTTGAGGACGAGCAGGAATTAAGTTTGGGGATGCTTGATACGTCTCCAACGTATCTATAATTTTTGATTGTTCCATGCTATTATATTATCCGTCTTTGAATGTTTAATGGGCTTTAATATGCTCTTTTGTATTATTTTTGGGACTAACCTATTAACCGAAGGCCTAGTGCCAGTTTCTGTTTTTTTGCCTATTTTAGAGTTTTGCAGAAAAGAAATACCAAACGGAGTCCAAACGGAATGAAACTTTCGCGATGATATTTCTTGGACCGAAAGCAAACCAGACGACTTGGAGTTGAAGTCTGAAATTCCACGAGGCATCCACGAGGCAGGAGGGTGCGCCCAGGGGGGGTAGGCGCACTCCCCACCCTTGTGGGCCCTTCGTAGCTCCACCGATGCACTTCTTTCGCCTATATATACTCTTATACCCTAGAAACATCAGAGGGAGCCACGAAACCACTTTTGCACCGCCGCAACCTTCTGTACACGTGAGATCCCATCTTGGGGACTTCTCCGGTGTCCTACCGAAGGGGGAATCGATCACGGAGAGCTTCTACATCAACACCATCACCTCTCGATCAAGCGTGAGTAGTTTACCATAGACCTTCGGGTCCATAGTTATTAGCTAGATGGCCTCTTCTCTCTCTTTGATTCTCAATACAAAGTTCTCCTCGATGTTCTTGGAGATCTATTCAATGTAATATTCTTTTGTAGTGTGTTTGCCGAGATCCGATGAATTGTGGATTTATGATCAGATTATCCATGAATATGCATGATTTGATATCTTTGCAAGTCTCTTCAAACTTTTGATTTGGTTTGGCCTACTAGATTGATCTTTCTTGCAATGGGAGAAGTGCTTAGCTTTGGGTTCAATCTTGTGGTGTCATTTCCCAGTGACAGTAGGGGCAACAAGGCACGTGTTGTATTGTTGCCATCGAGGATAAAAAGATGGGGTTTATGTCATATTGCTTGAGTTTATCCCTCTACATCATGTCATCTTGCTTAATGTGTTACTCCGTTCTTATGAACTTAGCATTCTAGATGCATGCTGGATAGCGGTCGATGTGTGGAGTAATAGTAGTAGATGCAGAATCGTTTCGGTCTACTTGACACAGACGTGATGCCTATGTTCATGATCATTGCCTTAGGTATCTTCATAATTATGCACTCTTCTATCAATTGCTCGGCAGTAATTTGTTCGCTCACCATAATACATGCTATCTTGAGAGAAGCCACTAGTGAAATCTATGGCCCCCGGGTCTTTTTTCCATTATATTTGCATCTCTTTAAATCTCGTTTACTATTTTGCTATCTTTACTTTCCAATCTATACAACAAAAATACCAAAAGTATTTACTTAATATCTCTATTAGATCTCACTTTTGCGAGTGATTGTGAAGGGATTGACAACCCCTTTATCGCGTTGGTTGCAAGGTTCTTGATCGTTTGTGCAGGTACTAGGTGACTTGTGTGTCGTCTCCTACTTGATGGATACCTTGGTTCTCAAAACTGAGGGAAATACTTACTCTACATTAGTACATCACCCTTTCCTCTTCAAGGGAAAAACCAACGCAAGCTCAAGAGGTAGCAGGGACACGGTGTTTTGTCTATGTATCCACACATGTGTCAAGTTTCCGGTTAATACAATTATAGCATGAATAATGAACATTTATCATGATATAAGGAAATATAAAATAACAACTTTATCTAGGGCATATTTCCTTCACCTCGGGACTAGGGTCTCCTTGAATATTTACTTAGACACTTGTGGTCCCTGTAACTCCTTCTGGCGTGATTCCAACACTAGAAAATCCTATAATTTGAGAAACCCCCCAGAAAGAAACATAGAATTTTTACTCCACTAACACAAGCCTCTGTTTCGAAGTGATCTCATCGGGAGGCCTTTTCTGCACCCTACCGGAGGGCGATGCCATCACGTAGGCCATCTTCATCAACCTTGCTGCCTCCATGGTGATGCGTGAGTAGTTCACCCTCGGGGATGAGGGTTTGTACCAGTAGTTATGTGTTCGATCTCTCTCTCTCTCGCTCTCTCGCTCTCTCTCTCTCTCTCTCTCTCTCTCTCTCTCGTGTTCTTCATTTGGTACGATCTTGATGTATCATGAGCTTTATCGATATAGTTGGATCTTATGAATTTCTTCCGCTCTATCTCTTTTGTGGTGAATTGAGTCTTGCTCTTTGAGGTTTCGTTATGTTAAATTGAATATGCTTGGATTTGAGATCACTTGATGCATGTCTAACTCTCGGATTTCCGTGGTGACATTGGGGTAATCTAGGTGACATAAGAGTTGATTGACATGTATCATATGGTGTTGTCGTAGTACGATCTCTAGAACTATTTGTGACACTTTGGGGTGGTTCAATAGATTGATTGGAAACACGACTTTGAGGTGCTTTACTACCTACGGGATTTATCCTACTTTCTTCGATAGGAATAGAGACTTTGGAGTGATTCTTTGCTGCACATTGAGGAATTATCATGTGATTCAATTGTGTTAGTAATGTTGAGAGATTGCACTAGTGAAAGTATGAACCCTCAGCCCAGTTTCTAAGATTAAGACAACGTTTTCATACACTTTTGTTGCTTGCCACCTTGCTGTTTTTAGTTTTTTAGATTATAAAAACTATTTATACCATCCATATTACACATCTATCACCATCTTTTCGGCAAATTAGTACACCTATAAAATTGACAATTGTATTGGGTGTGTTCGGGACACAAGAGACTTCTTGTATTTGGTTGCAGGCTTGCTTAAGAGAGAACCATGTTCATCCTACACCTTCCACAGAATGATAAACCTTAGGTCATCCACTTGCGGGAAATTTGTTGCTGCCTACAAAACTCTACGCTTAAAGGCCCAACAAAGTCTACAAGAAAAAAGTTGCGTAGTAGACATCACAGGCTCGCCCATAACCTGATTGAAGGTTGGGCTCTGTGGGAGTTTGCCTGAGGTCTGATCGGACATAGCCCTGGGGCTTCATCGACCAAAGCTAGATTCTTGATCCATCAATGTGATGCTTGGTTTCGAGCACAAGGCCAGATTCGAGGCATGGTCAATGCTCAGAGGCGTTAGAGTGGTCTTCGGCCTGGTCTGACACCAGAATGCTAAATCGCCGTGCAAATCCACAACATACTCCAGGTTACCAAATCTAATGATCTGACTTGGAGTGAACTTTTTGATCGGGTTGAGGTGGCTAGTCAAATCAACATAAAACATGATGTTGCCGAACACAAAAAGGTGTCCCGAAAAGGAGGTCATGCCACAACCGATGATGTTGCCGATCTGAAGTTGAGTCGGGCCGCTTCGGCTATGCAGAGAGGCATGCATGGGCCACCAATGACGGAGTCAAATCCGTTAGATCTCGGGTAGGGGGTTTCGAGCTGGTAGTCTTGGCACAATAGTGACATGAAGAAGAAGGGGCACAATGTTTACCCAACTTCAGGCCCTCTCGAAGAGGTAAAACCATATGTCTTGCTTCATTGTATTGATTCTGGATTGGGCACAAAGTACATGTTGATCTACCTTGGGATCGTATGTGAATGTACGGTCTAAACCACTCAGCTTATATAGATGCCGGGGGTACCTTGGGTTACACATATGTTGGTTGCATCTGGAGATAAACATGCCGAAGATTGCATTTGCACCTTGGGGTATGCGCCAAGTCTTTAGAAGATTCTATCTTGGGTACATCATGGGCCTGGTGAATGTGGCCCACTGGTTGGTCGTTTGGGGGTCCTCGGCCCAATCCACCGTTGGGAGCCAACGTGATTAGCACCCCCCCCCTATGTAGGACACCATCAACACGGGCCTTGCGGTTAGTCCTACATGGCGGGCATGTTGAGGTGCATCCGGGCATCCCCACATCCACCCCAGATATGGTCTGGGTAGGGAGAATGGTGGCCAGTCTAGGTGTTTGGGCTAGATTTGCTAGGTCCGGTTGGGTGGCAATGTTTCGTCCAGATAGTGACTGGGTAGCCCGCCCGCGCATTTGGGGTGGATATAGGGGATCAAGTTGTAAATGCTCTAAGGACATTTGATTTATAAATTGTTGTTGTTTTCATCATGGATTATTCTGACCTATCTTGAATTGTTGTATTGGTTGTGGTTGTGTGTTATATGATCGAATGATCTCGTGCATGCCTTTCCATTGATTTGAGATTTCCTTTTCTTTAGGTCGTATTGATTCAAGATTTTGAATACGACTAATGTGGTTGCCCTGGATGTCGAGATCTTGTCCGCGGACGTTAGGTTAGTCATATTTGATTAGAGATGCTCAAGTTTTGGTCGTTGTAAAATTTGACGCTGAAATTTATTTTTAGGGTTTGTCAGTCATCAATGGTTTGAGAATATCTATGCGGCCGATAGCTCTAAGCACCATCGATCCAACTAAAGTTCTTTGAAATCTAGAATAAATACTCTAATATTATATATAAGTAATTAAATATCTCATTGTTGAACATTTTATAAATGTATGGGCGTTTACGATGAACATAAATTAGGAAGTTAATTTTTCAGTTCTTCATAAATATGATGCTTAAAGTTATTCGAAGCAATTGTAGTACAACATGTGTTTTACCGGAAAAAATGAAGCGCAAAATGGGTAGGTTGCCCTACTACTATCTGAATATATTACGACAACTAGTGATAGAAAAATGTTTTTGAAACTGTAGCTGAAAAACCAAAACATCTTGGACAAATGTCTCTCGAGCTTCCGTAGGGCACTAGGCCCACCACCCTAAACCGACCCTATCCAATCTCAACCATAAGAAAACTTATAGGAAACGGTTGATCAAGAAAAGAAGGATATCAATAAGGAAAATTGATTTATAAATTGTTGATTTTATTTCCATCGTGGGTTATTCTGTCCTATCTTGAATTGTTGAATTGGTTGTCTACTATATTGATCGAATGATCACGTGCATGCCTTTGCATTGATTTGAGATTTCCTTTTTTGATGTTGCATTGATTTCAGATTTCGAATACGATGAATGTGGTTGCGCAAGTGAACAAATGGGGGAGGCCGGTCACGTTAGCCAAATTTGACCAGGGATGCTCTTGTTTTGGTCGTTGCAAAATCGGAAACTGAAATTTATTTTTGGCTTTTGTCAGTCATCACTGGTTTGAGAATATCTGAACGCTCGATAGCTCCAAGCACCATGGATCCAACCGAATTTCTTAGAAATATAGAATAAATACTCTACTATTATATATATAATGTAGGAATTAAATTCCGTACTATTTGAACAGTTTATAGCTGGCTGGGAGTTTACGATGAATGTAAATTAGGAAGTGAACCTTTTTAATCCTCCCTAAATATGATGCTTAACTTCATTCGAAGCAGTTGTAGTACAACATGTGTTTTCCCGAAGAAATGAAGCACAACATTAGCCAAATTTGACCAGGGATGCTCTTGTTTTGGTCGTTGCAAAATCTGAAGCTGAAATTTATTTTTGGCTTTGTCAATCATCATTGGTTTGAGAAGATCTTTATGCTCGATAGCTCCAAGCACCATCGATCCAACCGAATTTCTTAGAAATCTAGAATAAATACTCTACTATTATATATTTTATGTAGGAATTAAATTCCGTACTATTTGAACAGTTTATAGCTGGATGGGAGTTTGCGATGAACGTAAATTAGGAATTGAACTTTTTTAGTCCTCCCTAAATATGATGCTTAACTTCATACGAAGCAACTGTAGTACAACATGTGTTTTCCCTATGAAATGAAGCACAACATGGGTAGGTTGTACTACTACTATGTGGGTATAATCCTACAATCAGTGATAGAAAAATGACTTTGAAGCGTAGGTGAAAAATCAAAACATTATGCACAAATGTCTATAGAGCTTCCGCAGGTCACTAGTCCCACCACGCTAAAACAATCCTATCCAATCACAATCATAAGAAAACTTAGAGGAAATGGTTGATCAAGAAAAGAAGATCAATAAGGGCAACTGATTTATAAATTGTTGATTTTTTGACCATGGACTATTCTGACCTATCTGGAATCATTGAATTGGTTGTGTACTATATTGATCGAATGATCTCGTGCATGCCTTTGCATTGGTTTGAGATTTCCTTTCTTGAGGTTGCATTGATTCAAGATTTTGAATACGACGAATGTTGTTGCCCAGGGAACCAATGGGGGTGGCCGGCTCTTGTCCGCGGACGTCACGTTAGCCAACTTTGACTAGGGATGATCTTGTTTTAGTTGTTGCAAAATCTGATGCTGAAATTTATTCTAGGCTCTGCCATTGGTTTGAGAATATCTTTGCGCTCAATAGCTCCGAGCACCATCGGTCCAACCGAATTTCTTCGAAATCTAGAATAAATAATCTACTATTATATATTTTATGCAGGAATTAAATTTTGTATCATTTGAACACTTTATAGTTGTATGGGAGTTTGCGATGAATGTAAATTAGGAAGTGATGTTTTTTAGTCCTCCCAAACTATGATGCTTATCTATATTCGAAGCAGTTGTAGCACAACATGTGTTTTCGCAGAAAAATTAAGCACACCATGGATATGTTTTACTACTACTACAACTATGTGGGTATAATCCGACAAGTGGTGATAGAAAAGTGTTTTCGAACTGTAGCTAGAAAATCGGAACATAATGCACAAGTGTCTATCGAGCTTCTGCAAGGCACTAGGCCCACCACGCTAAAACATCCCTATCCAATTCCAATGATAAGAAAATTAGAGGAAATGGTTGATCAAGAAAAGAAGGAGATCAATAAGGATAAATGATTTATAATATGTTGATTTTCTTTTCATCGTGGGTTATTTTGACCTGTCTTGAATCGTCAAATTTGTTGTAAGCTATATTGATCGAATGATCACTTGCATGCCTTTGCAATGATTTGAGATTTCCTTTTCTGATGTTGCATTGGTTCAAGATTTTGAATACGACGAATGTGGTTGCCAAAGCGAACATATGGGGGTGGCCAACTCTTGTCCGCGGCTGCCATGTTAGCCAAATTTGACCAGGGATGCTCTTGTTTTGGTCATTGCAATGTCTGATGCTGAAATTTATTTTATGCTTTGTCAGTCATCACTGGTTTGAGAAGATCTTTGCGTTCGATAGCTCGAAGCACCATCGATCCAACCAAATTTCTTAGAAATCTCAAATAAATACTCTACTATTATATATTTTATGTAGGAATTAAATTTCGTATTATTTGAACAATTTAAGCTATATGGGAGTTTGCGATGAACGTAAATTAGGAAGTGAGTTTTTTAGTCCTCTCTAAATATGATGCTTATCTTTATTCGAAGCAGTTGTAGTACAACATGTGTTTCCCGGAAAAATGAAGCACAACATTGGTACGTTGTATTACTACTACTATGTGGCTATAATCCAACAATTGGTGATAGAAAAATGTTTTCGAGCTGTAGCTGAAAAATTGAAACATCATGCACAAATGTCTATCGAGCTTCCGTAGGGCACTAGGCCCACCGCGCTAAACCAACCCTATCCAATCCCAATCATAAAAAACTTAGAGGAAATGGATGATCAAGAAAAGAAGGAGATCAATAAGGGCAATTGATTTATAAATTGTTGAATTTTTTTCATCATGGATTATTCTGACCTATCTTGAATCGTTGAATTGGTTGTCTGCTATATTGATCGAATGATCTCGTGCATGCCTTTGCATTGGTTCAAGATTTCATTATTTGAGGTTGCCTTGTTTCAAGATTTTGAATACGACGAATGTGGTTGCCCAAGCGAACAAATAGGTGTGGCCGGCTCTTGTCCGTGGATGTCACGTTAGCCAAGTTTGACCAGGGATTTCTTGTTTCTGTTGTTGCAAAATCTGATGCTGAAATTTATTTTAGGCTTTGTCGGTCATCATTGGTTTGAGAATATCTTCGATAGCTCTAAGCACCATCAATCCAACCGAATTTCTTCGGAACATAGAATAAATACTCTACAATTGTATATTTTACATAGGAATTAAATTTCTCATTATTCGAACAGTTTATATCTGTATCGGCGTTTGAGTTGCCGGTAAATTAGGAAGTGAATTTTGTCCTCCCTAAGTATGATGCTTATTTTTATTCAAAGCAGTCTTAGTGCAACATGTATTTTCCCCCAAAAAGAGAAGTACAACATGGGTTGTACTATAAGGATAAATCCAACAGTTGCTTATGGTGCGGAAAATGTTTTAGAAACTGTAGCGGGAAAATCGAAACACCCTGCTCAAAAGTTCTCTCCTCCTTACGTTACGTAAGGTACTGGGCCCATCGCGCTAAAACGGCCCTATCCAATCTAACCAGAAAAGATAAAAAATATCTTCTGTAAAACAAAGGGGAAAAAACTTTTATAAACGGGTCGGTAGCACTAGCAGTACCCTCACTATCCAGTCCACTCCACACCTCACGCCCGCACGCCACCCACGGCCCCCCACCTCCCAGCGCGAAATCCCTATCATACCCCTCGGGTCCAGTCGACGGTCCTGGAAACGGCAGACCATTATCGGGGGGCAAAATGGGCATGCGCAACCGTTCCCCGGCGCAGACGGCAAACGCCGTGCGAGGCGCGTGTCACCGTCGGGCGACCAGCCGCTCACCTCACTCCGCCACGTACCCGCTGGGCCAGCGGGCCCGCGGCCCGCCACGTCACCCCGCCCCCACCTGAGCCCTTTAAGACCCCGAGGCTCCCCTCCCGTTTGAACCCCCTTCGCTCGCTTGTAAACTGTGAAAAGGAGACGGGGACGAGGGAGGCGACCGGCGACCGACCGTGAGAGGGAAGGAAAAAAAATTAATAACCAGCCGCCCGCCGGGAATGGCCGCCGTCGCCGCCGGCGAACTGGACGGGCAGTAGAGGGCGTGCTATCTTTTTTTTTCTGTGTGTGTGTGGTTGGGGCGGTGGTTGCAGTCGGGACTGGTGGTGGTGTGTAACTGCGCTGGTGTGGTTGGTTGGAGTTCGGGATTGGGGATGGCGTGGTTGCGGTAGTGGTTAGGATTCACGCGATCGATGCCGTTCCAGCTCAAGGCCGGTCACCACCACGGCGCCATGGACGGGAAGCCGCCGCCGCCGCCGCCGCTCGCGCCCGCCCCGACGCCCAGGGTCTCCCGCCTCCGCAGGCTGCTCGTGAGGGTCTCCGCCTCGGAGCGCCTCGCGGTCGCCGGGGACGGCAAGGAGAAGGAGAGGGAGGAGAGGCCCGCGGCCGGCGGGGAGGCGGAGGTCGGGTCGGTGGGGCTCGACCGCATGGTGCTCAGCTTCATGGAGGACTCCGCGGCCGTCGAGCGGCCGCCGCGCGGCCGCTGCAACTGCTTCAACGGCAGCAACTACGAGGAGAGCGACGACGAGGAGGGCTTCTTCCTCCCCTCCGGCCAGGCCTCCGCGCCGCCCCCTTCCGCGGCCGGCGACACCCTGGAGGCACTCGAGGTACTGGAATTTTCGCATGGCACGCCAACCCTCCCAAATTGGGAAAAGCCGCAACGAATTTACGAGGCGGTTGCCTGCTTTCCCTTTGCGTGCAGAGTTTGGTGCAGAGCGCCAGCGTCGCGGAGCGGAACCTTCTCGCCGACGCTTCCAGGATCGCCGAGCGGTGCGGCAGGACCTGCAAGGGCAAGGCGGAGTGCCGCCGCGCCGTCGCCGACGGCCTCAGGGCCCTCGGCTATGACGCCGCCGTCTGCAAGTCGCGGTGGGAGAAGACCCCGTCCTACCCCGCTGGTACCCACCCCATCCCTCCTCGATTCACCTACGCTCGGTGTATTCCCCATTCATGGCCTGGCAGGGGCTTACCGGACCCCTCTCTCTATCTACGCAGGGGAGCACGAGTACATCGACGCCGTGGTTGGGGACGGGGCGAGGCTGATCGTGGAGGTGCACTTCAGGTCCGAGTTCGAGGTGGCCCGGTCGACCAAGGCGTACCGCGCGGCGCTCCAGGCGCTGCCGCCGCTGTTCGTGGGCACGTCCGACCGGCTCGGGAAGATCGTGTCCGTGGTGGCGGAGGCGGCGCGGCAGAGCATGAAGAAGAAGGGGCTGCACTTCCCGCCATGGCGTAAGCCGGAGTACATGCGCGCCAAGTGGATATCCCCGCACGTCCGCACCGGCGACAAGGCGGCCGCCCCGTCCCCCGCCGCCTCTGCGACGGCGACGGCGGTGTCGGCGGCGAGCTTCTCGGGCGAGTTCGAGCTGCTGTTCGGCATGAACAAGAGCGGGGTGTCCCCCACCCCCGGCGAGAAGATCACGGTGGTGGTGTCGCCGTGGCGCCCGACGGAGGAGGCGGCGAGCAAGAAGCAGCAGCCCAGGGCGAAGGTCGTCACGGGGCTCGCCGCCGTCCTCTGAGCGTGGCGAGGCGGGCAAAATAACCGCCAGTAGATGGACGGATCCCCAATTTTTCCACCCACCGCCTTTTCCGTTTCTTTCTCCTCGGCGCGCTTCGATCCGTTGGCGGATCCAGTTTTTGGTGTTTCCGTGTTTTTCCGGGGTTTTTTTGTTTCGGAAAAAAAAGAGAAAAAACCACCCCCACCCCCACCCTAGCAGTACCATCCATCATCCATTAATTTCGAGTTTTGACCCCTCCTGCCATGTAATTTTTGTTCTCGCCATGAGGAGGCCGTGGAGCTTTGGTGACGCTTCACCCCCTCCCGCCGACTAGTATTAGTAGCAGCAGCTGTAAGAGAAGAAGAGGGAGATGATCCGGCGAGGCTTCTCGCCGATTGTTCTCTGCTTGCCTGCCTGTAGGAATTGATCAGTCTAAGACTTACCTTGCCAGTGAAGAGTTGTTATATAATCTTATGGATCGTGCTTGTTATTGCTATTCAAGAGATGATGAACTATGATGAGTAATAATTCAAGTTCATGACATGTTTTTCTCCACTCTGTTGAATTGATGAATCGATGAGACACTTGAGTGAGTGGAACTGTGCGGCGCTGGTACCATTACTGTGATCCGCCATGATTCCGGTCGGGAAGATTCTCGCTGGAAGAAACGACGAAGGAGCTTTGGATTTGGGCGGGGGAGCACGCCATGATGAACAGCCGAACGTCGATCATTCACCTGGCCGAAACAAACAAACAAAGCGAGGACTGATGAGGGCCGGGGCCCATGGATTCCCAGGGTGGGGGCCCGTCTATCCAGTAAGCAAGCAGAGTATTCTATCCGGTGGCGCGGCGAATAAATCCGGGGTTAAAATAAGGTGGGGAAATGCGGAGAACTGCGCGCGATCGTCGTGAGAGGCAGCCCGCTCGTGCATTCTCGGGCGCCGCGCCCACCCCCTCTGCCGCGGCATCCCAGAGGCATCGACTCGACCCATGGGAGTGGCGTGAGTGACCACGCTCTGCCGCTCGCCCCTTTTTCTACCCCGCCTCGCCTTTGCCCCGCTCCCACTTCACCCCCGCTTTCACCGCGGTAAAAAGGAAGGAAAGAAAATCTGCGTCCCCGTCCGGCACCGGGAAAAGGGAAAAAAATGGAGAGGACCAGCAGGATTCTCGTGACGCCAGGCGTTCGTTTGACGACGATTTCTCTTTCACCTGGCCTGGAGACTGAGGACCCAGGCTTCCTCGTAGACCCACGCCGGTTGTGCAAACCTTTATGGGGGTCACATGATGTGTGCTCTCCAAGTAATTGTGCATGTAGAGCAAAAATAATGTGGAATTGGCTCTAATTTTCCCCGAGAGAAAAATAGGATCGAGGCTGGCTTGGGTTTGGGGCGTGCGGGGCGGGGTGGGCGTGGAGGCGCGGCCATCGTGCTTGGCGAATGCCCCCGCTCCGGGGACGCGAGATCCTGGGGGCTATGATTACACTGATCGCGCCTTTTGTCCGTAACCCGCCGAGCGACGCCCCGGCTTCTTTTCCTCGTCTCGTCCGATCTTGCGTCAGGGGAACGAACAAAGGACGCAGCGGTGAAACCGGACGGGACGTCTCTCGGGGACGGTAAAGAAAAAGGGCGCCCGAGTGCGAGCTGTACGTACTGCTGCTGGTGGTGGTGCTGCTGCGTGGTAAAAATCTGTCGCAGGCGGGGCGGTGGTGGACTGGTGGTGGTGCTCGTGGCTTTTGACCGCCCTCCCCAGGCCAAGCGGGACCAAGTGGCTGGCTTCAGTGCAACGCTCGCTCGGTGATCTGCTCTTGGTGTGTCAACGCCCTACTCATTTTCTTTCGATCGGAAATTTTTTACTCCCTCTATAAACACGTACTCCCTTCGTCCTATAACATAGAAGCATTTTTTTACAATAGTGTGCAGTGTAAGAAAAGCTCTTATATTATTGGACGGAGGCAGTATAAGTGATTTAAACACTAATATTTCACGGGCAATAGCTTTTACCAATTGATTACGCCGGTGGTTTTAAGGAGCAATATCGTTGTGCATTGTCCGGTCAAAAGTATATTTTATATCTAAAGAAGTAAATTTATCATTGTCTTGATTGATACACAAGTTGGTTGTCTTCCAACTATAGAAGAAGAGTCATGATATTTGCGGTCGTCATATCGTCTATAGAGCACACTTCATATGGATATGAAGGCTATAGTAGTAATGTGCAAACACAAAGTCGCCATATACGGCCTCCATATCTTTCTCACTCGAGATCATATCCTGACATCTCACATGGGGCCCACGCACCGCCCTGCCCATGTTATCTTATCCTCACATTGCTCGCGTTACTCTTTTTAATTTCTTTAGTCTTTTCACACATCGCTTGACCCCCTCCGACAGAGATCGCTTACGCTGTAGCGATCTACACCGTATGTGCATGCAAGGCCAGTCTATCTTCAAATCCATGGTGACATCACCTCTTGATTTTTTTTCTTCCTGAGCCACCCCGTTCCCATCCCCTCGCCCCCTTTGAGTATTGCTAGCGGGGACAATTGATGGCGTGTTAACCCCGGTCGTCGTGTGTGTGTTTCTGTGTGTATGGGGGGTGGGGGTGGGGGGGGGGAGGTTGCTTGCCGATTTCGTGGAAGGCGGCACCATGTTGTGAATGGGTCGTCTAGTTGGAGGGCTATGTCGCGATGGAGGCAAAATCGATTGAGGAGTGTATGTCGCGGTGGCAAAATGACTCATGTTGCAAAAGAGTGATTACCAAACCTCCGAACGCAACATGGCCATGTTGCAACCCCCCACCCCCAAGTGCACCATGGATCATGTTGCAAAGTGTCATTTTGAAGATCCTCGAGCAGAACCTGCTAGTGAACATGACCTATGTTGCAAACCTTGTCAGCTGGATCAGACGGCTATCTCATGATGGATCCAACAACTCACAACCTGGCTGATATCTTCAAAAGATTAGATGACCAACACGTAACATTATCCCATTTTTCTGGGTAAACAATATTAATCTATCGATCGATCACGCATCGGATCAGTCGCAGCGAAGCCACGCGCGCAGCTTCGACTTTCCTCATGCTTTTAACAAGGTGTCTGGTGGGGTGTCACACATGTTCTACCTTATCCTCTCTTCTTCTTCCCGAATCATCTACCCCCTCTCGCCTATCTCCCCCTACCCATGACAGACTCTGGCATTGACCACCGTGCTCAACATCTAGTTGCGATCTTCTCCTGGCGTCACCGAAATACCTGGGGGAACCATCGTTGCGATAGACGCCGTGCTGCTGCCCGCTGCTGCATGCTGAGGGGTCTGTTGATGCAAGGGCAACCACCATCCGCTACATGTGCTACTGCAAAGGACTGGCAGGCGATGCACTGTTCCCACAAGTCCAGAGTTGCAACCAACGAGTACCAATGTTGTGACCAACAAGGGCGAGAGCTGCGATTGGCGCGAGATGGTGTTACGACGGGAGTGTGCGGGAACTATGGCAAGGGCATGTTGGAACTTCAATCGGCGAGGGGGATGCTTCGAAGGTGAGGCAGAGAAGATGATTTGATAGCGAGTTTGAGAAGATACAACCAACGCGGGACAGTGTTGCGGCCAACACGATGAGCCGATGATGCTTTCAATGATGATCGGCTATTTATCCCAGAGAAGCGCGACGCGGGGCCGGCGAGGCGGTGCTGCGAGCCGAGTTGTTAATGGCGATTGGTGCCTGCCGCAAAGTTGCTATTGACGATGGTGCTGCTATGGATGGGGGCATATGCAGGCATCATTGGAAAGAAGGAGTGGTTGGTTCATGCGCGGGTAGAATTGCATCTAACTACCATGCGAAGTGTAAATGGACGCACCGACGTCGGGACCAATTGATGCAACTAATCGGTCGAACGACGCCAACCACTGCCATTTTAAGGGACTAGGTATAAGCCCGTGCATTGCACCGGGAGTTGAATTTTTTTTTGACGCGACAGGGGAGCATACGGGCACACATCATGATGCCAATAAAATAACAAAAAGGAGATTATGTTTTAGTTGTGAAGCATAGAACTTCTGACAACTTTATCCCGAGATATACTAAAGCCAAAGAATATCATAGAGGGAAATCAAATTATCTAAACGACATGATGTTATTTCCCATAAGAAGTTAGCTTTACATTTAAAATTTATAATTTCCAATTGGTCCTCTTTATTTGTAAATAAAAAGGTGGGAGTCAATATTACAATACAGTTACCAAACATGTTTCTCTACAAAGAATTATCACCAAGAATCACCTGCCAATAATAAAAACCGAGAACAAATCTGCAAAATAACAAATTGTTAACAATACCTTCAATAATATAAGGACTGTGCTAACCACCAGTCGACTGGTGGTTAGCGACAGATCCGCACGATCCCATTCCTTCCATCCGGCGTGCGATTTCCTTCCGTCCCGCGTGCGATCTCTGATTTTTCTGACGATCCCACCACTTCTCCCGCTTCCTTTTTATTTTCTGACGTGGTAGAAAAAACATATAAAAATGTTGTAGGTGGCAAGAGTTGAACTCACTACCTCTTGGTAGATAATCACTTGTCATATCCACCTGGTTTGTTTTCAACTTGTGGTTATAAGAAAGATCAATATATATTTATACTGGTACATACACGACTAGAAAAACAAGCCAATTTCCTTTCTTTTTATCAATTTTTCTTCCCTTTTGTACACAGTAATTCGTGCATCATATACCTGATAAGTCACGCAACGTTGTAACATTTTGACCCTAGGTAAAAAATTGTTGTAACACACAACTTATCTGTAAAAGAGTGCGGTAATTATACGTCACGAATCTGATAACTCACTCACAAACACCGTGGTAACTATTGACCCGAAGAAAAAAAATGTTGTTCTAACACATCCCGATAACTTATCTGTAAAAAGAGCATGGTAATTTATACGCTATAAATCAGATAACTCACGCACAAACACTGTGGTAATGTTTTTGATCACAGGAATTTCTTTTGTAACACACCCCAATAACTCTCTATAAAGAGCATGGTAATATACACTGTGGTAATATATACGCCACGAACCTGATAATATAACTCACAAACACCGCGGTAACTTTGGGCCCAGAGAAAATAAGTTATATTTTGTGGAAAAAAAGTTGTTGTAAAGAGCATGATAATTTATATGTCACGAACCTGATAACTCATGCACAAACACCGTGGTAACTCACGTACAAACACCATGGTAATTCACATGGGATCCGAACCTGCATCAGATAGCAAGGACACGCCTAATGCCAAGACCAACAACCATTACACCAACCTACACTGTTGTTCAATACTTGAAAACAAAATCTTTTAAAACTCTTTCTCATGATTGTCAGATGACAAAAAGAAAGGTATTTTCCTCAAGTTTTTTCCACTGCATAAATGATGATGTACTATACGTGTGAATGTATAAAGGGACTCCTCTGTGACTTTTTGTCAGGGTCAGGTACATAAGTTATCAGGTATGTGATGTGTGAGTTACCATTCTATTCACACAAAAGTTATCGAGGGTGTGTGTTTATCTACCCCCTGGTAGCTTATGTACAAATATCGAGGGGATATTTCATCAA
>NC_041389.1:632911806-632919546 GCF_002162155.2 Triticum dicoccoides
GCCAAAGTTATCAAGATAGGATGCATAATTTATCAGGTCTATGATGTGTGAGTACCATGCTATTCACACAAAAGTTCCTCAACTCCCCACCCCCCTCCTTCGGTCGCCAAAGTTAACAGTACAGCGGTAAATAAGTTATCGGGTCTACAATGTGTGAGTTATCATACTATTCACAAAAGTTACCGGAGGGATATTTAATCAACTCCTCAAAGAAGAAAGAAAAAGGAAGCAACATGGAATGGTCAAAAATAGTATGATGTGCATTCTTTTGCACAACAAATAGTCTAGCTGAGTTGGTTAGTGTCCGTTTCACATTAGCTGCTTGGCGTGTGTTCAAATCCCATATTTAGCATCATTTTTTTGACTAAAAAGGGCGTGCCAATAGATCTAGCACCCAAATAAATGACAGGCCCAATCCAGAGAAAAAATCACGGCAGTCAATGCCATAATCTTCAGATTTCCTCCCACTAAATTCGCCATCAAGGTAGCAAGTCGTACATTTTAAACCTTGAACAAAGAACCAGTATGAAATACATTCATAGTCTGAGCATTTTTTACAACAACGAAGTCTGGGCGAGTTGGTTACTGGGATTCAAGCATGCAGAATAACACAAAGCATAATTAACAGTTTAGTAATTTACCATTCTTTTGCACACCATGTGAATGGAGACATACCATACCATCCTTGTTACCTTCTGACTGCACTTCTATTTGTGAGAATTCCAGTAAGTAGATGGTAATTTAGCAAAGGAGCTCACTTAACAGTTTGTATAGCGAATGTAGAAGCTGATCCGCCTGTTGCTAATACGTGAATGCAAGGAGCTCACCTCGGCGGGTACGACAGACATGGCGAACAGAGCGCGGCGGCAATGGCGGCCGTGGCCCAGCGTCACCGGGAGGACGGCGTTGAGGTTCTTTTACACCGGTGAGCCCGTCCCAGCTGTCGGCGTTTCGCCGACGTATACATGTGTCTCTTCCACGACTGATGAACGTGCCCACAAAGGATCGCCCAGAGAGAGAAGAAAGAGATATATGCAGGATCGGTCAGAGATAGAAGCAAAGGATATATGCGGCAGCCTAGAGATTCATTTTCATTGGCGCCAGGTAAAACATGGTGATAGGAAGTGATTGAAAGAAGGAAGGAGATTGATCACCGTTTGATTGAAAGAAGAAAGGAGATTGATCACGTCATGAATGAATTGATTGCCATGCATGAATTGACTGCGTTTGGATTGATTGCGCTTGGTTACCTTATGTGAATTAAAGATAGATTGAGAAAAGAAAATCGGTAGGAAGAAAACCGATGGGGAGAAAACCGGTGGAGGGAGAAAAGAAAATTGCTCGAGGGGAGTGGGAGTACGACAAGGTTGGACGAAGAGGGGGAATGTAACAGGGAAAATGGAACACTTCGTGTCTTTTAGGTAAGTAGAGATATTCTTCGTCATTGTACCGACTGATGTGCGTAGCTGTGCATCCTATCGATCTATCTAACGATATAGGATGCAAAAAGAAGAAAGGGACAAAAAAAAATTAAGAGCGGAGGAGGGAAGAAGAAACGCATTAAAGAGATCCTTCAAATCATCAAATAGTTTCTCTAACATGGCCTACACACACCCAAAACAGCATATAACCTCCCACCGTTATGAATTGATGATCAGGACAGGACTGCCATTTTTCATAAACAAACACAAGGCCACCAATTTCTTGCCAACACGTTCGTTCTTCATTCCCCATTTGGTACACGCAAATGGGCCGTTAGTGCAAGAGGAGGAAAGATACCACCGTCCATCCGGCCCGATCTTTCCCTCCTCCGTCCCCCATTAGGATTTAGGGCCCGAACGCGGGGCCTCGCTCGGCCCCGCCCGTGATCCGGGCCTACGGTCACGGTAAATGTCTGCAGTCGCTGTCCACCCCACCCTCCTCCTCTCACCGCGACCGATCACCGCACCCGCACAAACGGCGACGGTGGTGTGTGTGTGTGTGTGGTGGCGCAGGGGAGAGAGAGAGAGAGCAGGTGAGAGTGACAAGTGCCGCTGCTGATGCAGGGATGGGATGGGATGGCAGTGCGGAAATAGTTTACACGTCTTGCTTTCAGGAAAGCTACGCCCCACCCACTCCAGCTGAGTTCCTTCTCCCACTGCCACTGCTGCAGCTACTGTTTCTACTGCGTAGTGGTAAAAGAAAAAAGAATACTGCCCCTCTCTCTCTCATCTGTGTTCGAAGACTGATGAGGACTGGAGCATCGTGGCGCTGGAAACGGGAGGGCTTTCTAGAGAGAGAAAGCAGCATGGCAGTGCAGGGTACGAAACTTCTCAGGCAAGGAATGGGCTCAGGCTCTCTCTCTCTCAGATTTCAGTCTCAGGTTTCAGAGATGGAAAAAGAGAGAGGGGTGGTGATGGTGTGCAGCGCAGGGCGTGAAAGAGAGGGGAGAACGACCCGGGCTCGAGGGAGGTCCCGGAAAAGGGAAAGGTGGTTAAAATCAGGAGAAACGAGAGAAAAGAAAAGAGGACGGGTCTTTCTCACTCTCAAGTACGTACGCTAGTAGTCTCAGCACACACCGCTTAAAAAAAAGTAGTCTCAGCACACACCGGAAAAAAGGATAAATCACACACACACACACACTGGAAAAAAAAAAGTAGTCTCAACACATCTCTGGGAAGGGGGCCGTGTAAATTGGGAGTGGGAAATTCCTGCTTCTTTTTTTCTTTTGTTGCTTGCAGAAAGGGGTGAAACGCATGTGCTGTCTTGTGGTGGATCAGGTTATGCGGCGAACAAGTTTTTTTTACCTCCTCATCTGTTTCAAAACTCAAAGGGTTCGTTGAAAATGCAGACACCGAGAACGAGAAGGTCAGACGAATGTGTCCATTCTTCTTTTGCACGACCGTGACCCGCGTTAATTTCTCCTTCCCTTCCGCCATAGGAGCAGAGCAGCGAGGCAGAGCAATATCCACACATTTATTTACAGTTTGCGTCGGCAGAGATTAGAAAGTAAAAATTATTATCACCTTCGCCTGTCATTTTCGCCGTTAAAGAAAAGAAGCTTTGGCCACTTTAGCCCCCGGTAAAGACAAAGGAGGAAACCAAAAAATGACCCGAGAAAAACCAAAAAAATCTCAAGTTTAAAGCAAAAGGACAAGCTAGGTCACCATGCTCATCTCTCTTTTCACGGGGAGCTCGCTCGGTGGTGGTACACAAAACAAAAGAAGCAAAGAAGCTACGACAGCAAGCGAGCAAGCGACTAAAACACGGCGATGAAAAACTTTTTCAAGAAAAGAATCAAAGGGGAACGGGCCAGGGAAAAGAATCCAACATGTCAAAATAAACCAACAACAAGAAATTAAAAAAAAAGGCGTTGGATGCTTTCCCTTTCGTGCGTGATGATGAGAGGCGCCCTCCTTTTGTTTTCTTCCGTCGCTGTCTCCCTCGGCTCGCCATAGAAATACACGTAGAGAAATACAGTCTGGGACGAAAGAAAAATGTGCCTCGCGCCTTATCGTGTTTGCTCTGGCCCAGCCGGACCAGGGGGCCGGGGTCTCCAGATTTTCCTTTCGCTTCTTTGGCGAACCGAACACAAGAGGGACGACGGCCTGTGGAAATTCGGTTGCACCGATGGCTTCTTGTCTCTCCAGTTGTTTTCGGCAAAAAGCAGGGTCTCGTTTTCCGTGCAAGAAAACGGAGCAATGCCAACTGTCGTTCAATCAAGGGAAAACGAAGTGTTATTATCTTCGTGGGCACATTTTTTGTTCATAGTCTCCCAAAGAGAGGAGGTCTCTCCACATTAATTTGTGTTCATTTTTTACTACAAAGATTTACAATATTCTATGGTATGTACTAGCGAAAATGCCTGTGTGTTGCAACGGATGATTTTTTTCACAAGAGGACAACGGCCTGTGGAAATTCGGTTGCATCGATGGCTTCTTGTCTCTGAAGTTGTTTTCGGCAAAAAGCAGAGTCTCGTTTTCCGAGCAAGAAAATGAAGCAAATGCCAACTGTAATTGAAAACAAGGGAAAACGAAGTGTATTGCATACTCTGATCGTCGTGGGCACATCTTTTGTTCATAGTCTACGAGGGAGAGATGGTATCTCCACATCAATTTGTGCTCATTTTTGCCTACGAGGATTTACAATCTTCTATGATATGTACTAGCGAAATTGCCTGTGCGTTGTAACGGGCATTTTTTCCCCACAAAACCTGCTCCGTGTGCCATTACGCATCATTTTCTTATATCCAATTCCGATAAACATCGGCAATAAGGTTACTCTGATTATCACCTTTCGGAGCATGAAGTATGTATATTAAGAAGCCACCCTATCTGATGGACGTGTAGTGGTACATGGAATAGTCTGCTAATCGGTTTTATTTTTTGATTTTCAGGAAGACACAAAAAACAATTTAAAAAAGAATTTTCAAATTTTTGATTTCTTAATGGAATGGGAACATATTTGAACACATGATTTTTTTTAACTTTTTTTTAATATTTTGGGGAACAATGTGTGTAATTTTTGAAAAAAAGGAATCTTTTTGGGAATTTTTAGATTTTTTGAAAAGCATGAACATATTTAAAAATATGAATATTTTTAAAGAAAAAACAATTTGAAATGCCCTTATCATTAAAAAGACACACTCGGTGCCCGTGATTAAAAACAATACTGTTGGAGTCCGGACCATGGAGTATAGAGTTGAGAAAGTCAGAGTGATGTCCTTCGATGGCACCCCTCCTTCAGCTCAGCACTATCACCGGGTGGAAGTCGAGTGGTGTATGTGTTCTTAGTGGGACAGCTAATAGGTCCATGCGTTGCAACGAAAAAAAAAGTATCCTAGCAAAAGGTGCAAGTATAATATGTGCGGATGTGACAGCGATAAAAAAATCTAGAATTCTCGCGCGGATGTTCGCCCACCAGTGTGTCCTGGTGGGCTTTATCCAGGCAACCTCATAATTTTGAAAGTTTTTTCTCGTTTAGTATGGGCTTACACAAAATTTAAGTTCACACACATGTTGGTTATATATCCAATTCCTTTTAAGTAGAAGTGTACAAGCAGCAAGGCTTGTCATATTTTAGGCATTGCTAAGAAAATCAACTGCAATAACATGAGATGTGAAACTATAGTAGAACAAATCCAGTAATGAGTATCTAAGAATAATTGACATGCATCTTTAAAGTTTGTTTGCTTGATTTAGTGAAATCTTCGGTAAGCATACATATAACAACTTATGACCTAAATTCAGGGTTTTCAAACAAAGGAAATTTAAAATTGTGAAGGCACCTTTTTTTGCGAGCAAAATTTCCAATCTATTCCTCAACTGTCAAGTGGTACACAAAACACCAAAAGTAAAAAATATATCCAGGTCCGTAGACCACATGGGTTTCACAATAGCAAATGAATACATAATTCGTGCAAGTATATGTAAATCAAACTTAAAAGCAGTAAACACGATGTGATATTTTTCATAAACATGTGCTTGAGTAAAACTTATTGTAAGAACTCTGGCAAAAAAAAACGCATTGTAAGAAAATAAATACAAAACATCCTAGTGTTCTCTCAGTAAACCGTTATTCTTCCGTTCCATCCGTTCTTCTGAACAGATAAATCTTTTTATCTTCACTGTAAAGCTGTTTGGAAGGCAAGGAAAAATAGGATCAAGGGGTTAACAGACTCTCATGGGGTGTGGCAGCGGGGTCAGAAATTTATGATTAATATGGCACAAGAGTACTTTGAGCATACATTTACGGCTGATCCGAATGTTGACCCAATGGAGGTTATTCATCTTTTTAAAGCAAAGGTGACAGATGACATTAATGAAAAACCGTGTGCACCCTTAACGGTTAAGGAAATCACTAACACTCTCTTCCAGATAGGACCTCTCAAAGCACCTGGCCCGGCGGCTTTCCAACAAGATTTTTTCAGCGACACTGGGGAACCCTAAAAGAAGAGGTACTTTAGCGAGAGTCACGGCCGTGCCTCTCGAAAACGAAAAAAAAATATATTTTCTGTTTTTTTTTCTTTCGGGTGAGTCACGGTTTTGCTTCCGCGAGAGGCACGATTGTGCTTTCGCGAGAGTCACGGCCATGCCTCACGGAAATGAAAAAGAACGTGTTTTCTATTTTTTTTGCGAGAGTCACGGTTTTGCTTCCGCGAGAGGTACGGTTGTGCTTTCGCGAGAGTCACGGCCGTGCCTCTCAGAAACGAAAAAAACATGTTTTCTGTTTTTTTTCGCGAGAGTCACGATTTTGCTTCCGCGAGAGGCACGGTTATGCTTTCACGAGAGTCACGATTTTGCTTCCGTGAGAGGCACGATTGTGCTTTTGCGAGAGTCACGGCCGTGCCTCCTCGGAAACGAAAAAAAAACGAGTTTTCTCTTTTTTTTTCTTTCGCCAGAGTCACGGTTTTGCTTCCGCGAGAGGCACGGTTGTGATTTCATGAGAGGCACGGCGTGCCTCTTTGGGAAAGGGAAAAAACCCGTGCTCCCGGTTCGGTTTTCTTGTCTGGTTTTTTTCGTGAAAAAAATTTCGTCAAAACCTATCAACATGGGATCTAGTTTTGAAGATCTCGACGCGAGGAATCCAACGGTGAAAGCGGTTCGAGATTTGGACGCACGGTTTAAGAGATGAAACGTTTTGAATAAATGAATCTACTAAAAAAGGGAAAACTCCCAGGTTGCGACAAGTGGCGCACGACAAGTGGCGCACATACAACGCGCCACTTGTCGCAACCTGGGGAGATTGGGGTGATCTTTGCAACGAGTACTCCCCAACCAGTGATTTCGGGGAAATACTCGCCTAATGGGAGGTGTAAGATGGGCCGGCCCAGGCGTATGGGAGGCCACAACCTCAATTGTTTTGCTTTTTATTTTCTCCCATTTTTGTATTCGTTTTTTGCACTATTTTCTTACTTTTGTTTATACTTTCAGTTACTATAAAAATATATATCACATAAAACACTTCACGCAAAAGATTTGAAAAAAATGTCAGTCAAGCATTCAAAAAATGATATATGTGTATAGAGAAAATGTTTCTCATGTATAGAAAAAAAATATAATGTGAAATTTGAACATGTATTTACAAAGTGTAAATTTTAATCAAGCTTTTGAAAAAAAAGTTAAACAAGTATTTGAAATTTTTTAATGTTTACAGTAAAAATATTGACCATGTATTAAAAACATGTTAATCTAGCATTTGGAAAACAAAATGTAAATCAAGCATGTGAAAAACTAAATGTGTATAGAAAAAATGTTGACCATGTATTAAAAAAATAAAGTTATACTAAAATGTTAATCAAGCATTTAAAAAAAGGTAAATATGTATAGAGAAAATGTTGACCGTGTAAATAAAAGATGTTAATCTTGTATTTGAAAAATATTAATCAAGCATTTGATTTTTTTAAAATTGTGCATAGCAAAAATGGTGACCATGTTTAAAAAAATGTTTGACTTGAACATGAAAAATGTTAAATGTGTATTAGATAAATGTATTAGATATATTCCAAAAATGTAATACATTTATGAAACAAGTGGACATAAAAATGTATTTCAAAATAATATTAATAACGCATTGTGAAACATTAAACATGTATATGAAAAATGTGTGCGATGTATATGAAAAATGGTGAATTTGTACAGAAAACAGAAAAAAAACAAAAAAAGGAAAAACCAAAACTTGAAAAACCAAATAAACTCGAGAAAGAAACAAAAAACTGAAGAAAAGAAGAAAGAACATAAAAAACCTAGTGGAAACCAAGGA